>NC_142850.1:10626666-10940000 GCF_061612785.1 Hesperophylax consimilis | reverse complement strand
CTCCCTCTTTCGACTTTAGATTTGTTTTCGTGCATCCCAATTCGTAACTTAGAAAGTCAAACAATAGATGAAAAGTATTAAATTAGAAAAGTCAAATAACAGAAGAAAAGTTTTCATTTTGTTCCGTCTGGTTGCATCCGAACGCTTTCAATTTGGGACGGCATACGCTAGCAAAACTTCCCCTTTGACTGACTGTACTCCGCGCCTCTCGGCCTATATATGAAAAGGTCGTTGACTCGTCTCTCGCTCACAGCTGATTGACAATGCGTCTAGCGTATCCCTACTTATGGGAAGATTATTTGGGTTGCAGGCGTTGCAAACTCGGTTCCTGTACCTCGGTTGTATCCTATTATTATTAAAAGGGTCCTCTGAAATTTAATAAATAATATAAAAAAACTCACCCTGTTAGTCACCTCCAAATCCTCGTGTGAAACTTACCTGGTTACACTATATAGCTAAATCACTTTAATTTTCGACCTCCTCCCTACGCTTATAAAAGGGTAATTAAATATTCCTGTAAATAAAATTGTACCTCCCTAATCTGTTAGGATTCGAACCCACAGTTAATAATCTATTTGATTCTCTGGTTTTCGGTCTCCGTGGATAGAATGCCATCTCGCCAAATCAATAACTTAGCCCGATTAAACACTTCCTGCCTTTAAGTACATTCACTCTATTTTAAAACGCAATCAATATTTTTATTATTTTCATGTTTTTAAGACAAGCAATCTAGTTCAAACTGTATACGAAATCACGTTTAAATCAACACAACTTTATAACACAATCGCGATTGCACAACACCTGGCGCCCCTGAGGTGGGTTTTTACAAAACGACGCTCTACAAATTATCCAATTATTATTATTGTCATTATTATTAATTGTTTTCCCACTGAGTCCAACCACTTTCACTTCGCACAAAACCGGTTCAATAATATTTCACTTTAGTTCAAAATTCCACAATACTATTAACACCAACTGAATCCACTAATTCACTGCAATTTCACACAACACTTCTCATTTGTATAGATTTCATGGAGCTGTCAACGCACTCAAGTTCCAAACCTCACTGTCGCTCCGGTCTCCTTTCCCGTGGGATTCTGTTTACTCAAGGCCTGTCTGTCAATAAATCTTCCGTCGTTGTTTAAACAAAAAATTTTTAGAGCACGTTATTTTATTATTTATCGTTTATTTTTGTGGATGTCCAAAACATCACAGCCTCCCTTTAGTTCTAAGCCCAACGGGTAATCTCGCTTCCTCGTGTTAGTCGATGGGATTAGAAATAACTATAGGTAATTTACGTTTCTCGAATACCTCTGTATTTATTTTTTATTTTTATTTTTAAATTTTATTTTAATTCTTCCAAAATGTTGAGCGCCCCTGTTCTTCGTTTCTAACCTAGCATCTGTTTATTTTTTTGGTTCCCGTGATTATCGGCTTGTTCTACTGGTGAGTTTTTTTCCGCCCTCAGCTTTTCAAGTGTTTTTGTGTCTCTATGGGTAGAAATTCAATATGTCATGTCACACTTGTTTATTTTTAAACTCTGAGTTATTTGTTTAAACAGTGTTGTTTCACCTCAATACGTTATTTGTATTATGTTCGAGTGTTATTTATTTTCATGTTGATTTGTTTTTATTTTGTGTCCTCGGCGGTGATCCGATGGTTTTGTCTGTCTTTTATTATTTATGTCTTAAACATTCTCTGCCTTTTAGATCTGGAATAAACAATAATTGTTTACATTTATTCAAATATCAACGGTATAAAATATGCCATATACTTCACGATATCTGAATGCAATGTTTATTTTAGATTTGTCCCAGCTATCTTATTCTTGTGTTATAATTAATCCGATTTCGATGTTTGTTTATCCTTTGGCTTCGTTGTTTATGAACATTTTAGATGTTTTTTGTCGTCACAATGAATTCAATGTTTTCCGGGTCTGTCTGTTTATTCTATTTTGCCTTTGAAGTACGATGTCTCTGTTATCATTTTTGACGATAGGTACCATTTCTTTTGCTGTTAATGTGAATTAATAAGGTTTATGAAATCCATTTTTTTTTTTCAACAACAGTAATGAATTCAAACCAGCTTGTATATCTATCTCTCCTGGTTTGCGGCATCAGATGTAATGATCTGCCCTTTCTACTTCAAACTTTTCCATAAGGCTTTGGTTATATATATATCCGGGGTAGGAAGGTCCTCCCTGCCGTCTTTTCTTTATTACACACCCCTTCAAGTGTGTACATCCTAGTTTGTCTACGTGACGTACGACCTTGAACGTACTCATTTCACGTGACGGTTCAGTATAAAAAGGCTTCACCGAACGTTGTGTTGGGTTTTTGTTTCTCGGTTTAGAAACCTAGTTATTTATGTTTTGTGTGGTATCCCTTGGTTCTTTTGAGATAGAGTGAGTTGAATCCATTACCGCTGTTTTTCAAAACCATTTTATAAACCTTATCTTCTAAGTCGCCTGCTCACCCCCCCCCCTAGCTACTCGATTCTACCTATCGTAGGGTAATGTGAATATAATAAAGTGTTAGATTTTATATATGTGATATACATACGATAAATTCATGGTGTTAGTTGTCGGCGCCATCCATGTATATATTTTGGGAGGGGAAGGAGAGGAAAGGAAATGAATTTTTTTCAAGTTAAGACTGGCTCCTCCGCTTACCAAACAAAACTGATGGATGATAATTCGAACAAGGCAATCGATATCTGCGTGTCTGGATATCACAACCGGCCGGGTCTCCCCTTGTTCCAAATCGGCAACCTTCACGCCAGAATAAAGAAAACCAGGTCTCTTCACCAATTTCAGGATTGCCCCAATCTCAAACACCTCCAGGATAAACTACTTTACTGAGTGTAGAAGGGGAAAACCATAACATCCCTTTATCACGAATCTAGTCGCGAAAATGTGACACGCAAGGTCCTAAGTTACGTGCCACCTCCAGAAAACGTTGTAACTCCCACGCCGTCGGGGATTTACATCCCTTTCTAGGTCAATACATATATAACACACGACGATCTTGTCGACATTTTGCCCGCTTATTAACGATAGGTTGTGTGCCTACCCATTCAGCCAATTATCATGTGAGATATATGTAAGGTCTACTCGATATGCCAAATTTGGGATGAGGACTGTCTGTATTTTAATATTTGGTTCCAGTATTTATTTTATGAGGTTACTAGCATCCTCGTGTATTAGGTATGGGTAACTCCTACTGAATACCTATCCTCTCAGGTAAGGTATAAACGGATAATTGGTTTGATGTTTTGCATTTAATTTAAAGAGGCTGCCTACCTCTCGAAAGATACCTGTTGAGAAAAGTTGTTCGGTTGGTAGTTTTATTTCGGAGATTACCATCTCCCTCTTTCGACTTTAGATTTGTTTTCGTGCATCCCAATTCGTAACTTAGAAAGTCAAACAATAGATGAAAAGTATTAAATTAGAAAAGTCAAATAACAGAAGAAAAGTTTTCATTTTGTTCCGTCTGGTTGCATCCGAACGCTTTCAATTTGGGACGGCATACGCTAGCAAAACTTCCCCTTTGACTGACTGTACTCCGCGCCTCTCGGCCTATATATGAAAAGGTCGTTGACTCGTCTCTCGCTCACAGCTGATTGACAATGCGTCTAGCGTATCCCTACTTATGGGAAGATTATTTGGGTTGCAGGCGTTGCAAACTCGGTTCCTGTACCTCGGTTGTATCCTATTATTATTAAAAGGGTCCTCTGAAATTTAATAAATAATATAAAAAAACTCACCCTGTTAGTCACCTCCAAATCCTCGTGTGAAACTTACCTGGTTACACTATATAGCTAAATCACTTTAATTTTCGACCTCCTCCCTACGCTTATAAAAGGGTAATTAAATATTCCTGTAAATAAAATTGTACCTCCCTAATCTGTTAGGATTCGAACCCACAGTTAATAATCTATTTGATTCTCTGGTTTTCGGTCTCCGTGGATAGAATGCCATCTCGCCAAATCAATAACTTAGCCCGATTAAACACTTCCTGCCTTTAAGTACATTCACTCTATTTTAAAACGCAATCAATATTTTTATTATTTTCATGTTTTTAAGACAAGCAATCTAGTTCAAACTGTATACGAAATCACGTTTAAATCAACACAACTTTATAACACAATCGCGATTGCACAACACCTGGCGCCCCTGAGGTGGGTTTTTACAAAACGACGCTCTACAAATTATCCAATTATTATTATTGTCATTATTATTAATTGTTTTCCCACTGAGTCCAACCACTTTCACTTCGCACAAAACCGGTTCAATAATATTTCACTTTAGTTCAAAATTCCACAATACTATTAACACCAACTGAATCCACTAATTCACTGCAATTTCACACAACACTTCTCATTTGTATAGATTTCATGGAGCTGTCAACGCACTCAAGTTCCAAACCTCACTGTCGCTCCGGTCTCCTTTCCCGTGGGATTCTGTTTACTCAAGGCCTGTCTGTCAATAAATCTTCCGTCGTTGTTTAAACAAAAAATTTTTAGAGCACGTTATTTTATTATTTATCGTTTATTTTTGTGGATGTCCAAAACATCACAAACACCACTGTTTTATCGTTACACTATAATACCTACGCTCAGGCTTCGCCTTTGTGGGATTTTTTTGTTACTCTTTCATTCTATATTACTATGTATGTACCTGAATTGTATATGTATCAAAAATTTTGTTAATAAAAAAAATAATAAAAAAATTACTGTCTCCGAACTACCAGTTATTATGGTTGCTATTACCTCCCAAAGGTTGAACTTGATCGGAATATCTTTAAGAAAAATAATGTTTGCTGTCCATTAGTTCAACTACGGTTGCCGTATATTCTCCGTGGTTCCTCCTTATTTGGGTAATGCATTGCGTACCGATACAAATATTTTTTTGTTTCTTATTTTCTTACAAAACCTATACCATATTATACAATTAACGTTTTAACATGTGGTAGTGATTCCGATTGTTAGAAATGTTAAAAAAATAAATTCCAAATCTTTATCACAACCGGATACAATTATTACTATACAATATCCAAAAAGTTTTCTCAGAATTATTCCAACCAATAGATTACTTAGAAATTCCATTTTGCAGCTGTAAATTTCCGAGAAGCATTTATTGCGAATCAAATAACCCTATCAGAATAGGGTAAGGTGGAATGGATGTACGATGTAAATAATTTATAGTCTCCTTTCAAAGGTCTTTCTGAAATATGAACCATGTAATGGTACGGGTTATGAGTTTGATGTTCTCTTTTCAGGACCGAACCAATTGTACCCTACAGGATTAATGATAAGAATTTATTGTGCAATCAGTATTTTTTTTTAATTATGAAAGTACGAAAACCATACATAAGTTAGTGGCTAAAGATTAAAAATAAATCATCCACCTTCACATAGTTTCGCTACCTGAGTTTAGATCTCAAAAATACTACATATTAAAATACATTTTTCATGATAACTATAAACCTTTTCAATAGACTTTCATCTCTGTGCAATGGAAGATGCCTTTCATTGCAGAACAATTCCAGTTAAACAGATCTT
The DNA here is from genome assembly GCF_061612785.1 of Hesperophylax consimilis. Lineage (NCBI taxonomy): Eukaryota > Metazoa > Arthropoda > Insecta > Trichoptera > Limnephilidae > Hesperophylax > Hesperophylax consimilis. Next base: position 10,934,438 of record NC_142850.1, on the reverse strand, counting down.
GCTATTGACGATTCTTCAACAAATTTTCAAATACAATATTAATGATTTTCTTGAATCAAATAAAAATATTTTATTCATGTTATTTATCAATATAGCTAAACCAATTACGATTTCGTGTATGAACTTATTGATTTTATTTTTAAAATTCAGTGTGTTGGTTAAACACGGCGCTTATCTATGTTAAGGTATCCATACAACATCAAATTGTAAACCTCGTAAAAAGGTATACATGCAACATCAAATTCAAACCTTTGCAATAAGGTATCCATAGAAAATCAAATTGTAAACCTTTGCAATAAGAAATCCATAGAACGTCAAATTGTAAACCTATGCAACACGTAATTGATAGAAAATAAATTTGTAAACCTAGGCAATAAGGTATCCATAGAACATCAATTTGTAAACCTATGCAATAAGGTATCCATAGAACATCAAATTGTAAATCTATGCAATAAGGTATCCATAGAACATACAATTGTACACCTATGCAATTAGGTATCCATAGAATATCAATTTGTAAACCTACGCAATATGGTATCCATAGAAAATCAATTTGTAAACCTATGCAATAAGGTATCCATAGAACATCAAATTGTAAATCTATGCAATAAGGTATCCACAGAACATACAATTGTACACCTATGCAATTAGGTATCCATAGAATATCAATTTGTAAACCTACCCAATATGGTATCCATAGAAAATCAATTTGTAAACCTATGCAATAAGGTATCCATAGAACTGTAAGCATATGTAGTAAGGTATCCATAGAACATCAAAGGCGTATAGTAATAATTTTAATTTGCCTCGCAATATTTATATAATTTTGGCAAAGCGATTGCATACTGGACTAAAATCCTCCTCTGGCGAAATTGGTACAAGTTTAGTTTGGGCTACGTGGTGGTTCGCAGTGTTAGCCCGCAGCGAGGAAAACGTCCATCTCCATATCGGAATAAATAATAATATTCATAAGTCATATCATAGCACACTACGTGCTGTTTGCCATGTACACTCTTCACCCTCTCTGTTTTCCGGGGATTTATGAAAGCTTTGTGAGGACTTTGGCTTAGTTAGATTCTTGTTTGTATATCATTATGTTCATGTTCATTTAACAAATAAGAAACTAGAATACAAATTTAAACATTAAAATGTTTAAATGACCGACATGCATTTTGCATGTTTCTACACAGTTGTTCAGTATTTTTTTCCTTGGAAAATTATAGAAGAACTTGCAAACTATGTTAACATTTTGATATGTGGTTGGTTTATTTGCTAATTTATAGTTTTTCTAATATTAGCCTCATTCTAAAAAAAAACTTTATTTGTGGCAGTGTGTTTAGGTGGATGACAGTAACTGATGTATTATACCATTAATAAAAATGTTCAAATGTAATTTCACGTAATTTTCTCGCAACAAAAATAGTATCACGAAATTCTTGCAATTAATTTAACGTTTACTTTAATTCTATCAAATAACGTAATTTAGAATTCAAGCAATAAAAAAGCACCCTGTAAAATAGTTATGTCTAAAAATCTCGCTGACTACATATTTTCAATAACATGGAATCCTTTAAATGTGTTAAAATACAATTTAGTGAATTTGATTGTCTTAATGAAGCTCATAAATCTCACTGTAATATTTAATCATTGACGCAGATAATAAAAATCAATAACTCTCAAAAAAATTCTGAAAATATGCAATTGACCGAAATTAAACTTTAAAAAAAATGTTTTCTGTTTCGAACTGCATCATGTATTTAAAAAAATGGTTTTTCAATTTTATATGCATACATATTAGGTACAGATAATGCGCTTACTATAGAATGTTTATTTTCTTAAAAAAACTGCCCAACTCACTAGAGAAATGATTTTTCGTCTTTGAATTGAGTAGCGCCATCACAATTCAGTTCAATTAGGTTAAAATATAATTATTTGAAGTATCTAAATAAAAAGGATTAACATAACAATCTTAGGCACGATAACTAGTAAACTAAACAAAGCAAAAATCAATGATAATGAACTAAAAAATGAACTCTTATAACATAATACAAATTAATATAAATACATACAAAAAGATTGACATTGAAACAAGTTGTTTTTATTATCTTCGTTAATTTTTTTTGCATTTTAACCAAAACAATATCGTTCAAAAGAATTTAAGTGGAGTTTTCACAAATCCACTATTTGCAGTCCTATATTAAAGAAACAATATTATTATGTGCATAAAACATATTCACAAAATAGTTTTAAACATAATGATTGAAACAACGATCAAAGGTTTGAGACGTTGCTGAAATTACTGCAAAGCTGGAACTCGAATTGTCGTGCTGAAAAAAGGGAAGAACAATGTTTAAGAAGTTTTCAGTTGGAAAGCGTAGAACACAATGATAAATTCAGGAAGACCTACTTAGAAAAGACAGCTAAACTATAACAAAAACAGTCGTGAAAATCTTCCGGAGAATTGTCCGTTGCGTTAAATTTCTGAAGAGTAGCAAAATATTATGTTTAAAAATCACTTTTTCTTGGGTTTTGAGAGATTTAACCAAACGTCACCATTTGTAGCTTTCAACGTCGATTTATAAGATTTGCTCAAGTTTTAACTCTTTGACACTCTTTTTACTTTTTTATCTCACATAATATAATGCATAAACTAATTAAACTAAAATATATTTCATTAAGTTTTGAGAAGTAATAACATTATTTAGGCTAGGCATTTACATGTAGGTAAATTTGGTGTCGATATCTACAGAGATTTTAATCACCGATAATAATAAACATTACCTACCTTAACATCATTCATCTGTATAAATAAAAATGTAAATTTTCTATTGTTCAAATTCTTAAATTTCCGAAAGTTCTTCCCCGACTGCTTTGAAATTTGTTGGACGCAAAAGCAACACGCGCTACTCTATCTGCACAGATATACTGAGTCACAACAACGCGTGGCGGGGTACATTCAGATAATAATAAAAAAGTTTTATTTGCTTTTCCGTCGTACTCACTAAATACCAATATTAGATTTTTCATATTTACAATCAATTACTATTCTCGTAGAATTAATTAATTTAGTATTTGCTCTTCGTTCCGAATTAGACGATTTCAGTGTCACTCCGATAAAACGGAGATTTATAAAGTGCCTTTAGTCATCTTTAGTATTATTCAGTAACCAAATTTGAAAAATTGTTTAATTTCTAACGTCTCCTTTTTCTATTCTATTACAATTTTATTCAGCCTGTCGAAAGAAATCAGAAAATTGTACTTAACATAGTTCTTTTAGCTCTGAGCAGTAAAGTTGTTATGCAGCAAACTAAGAAAGATGTCTTTATTTATCTATTTGTACTTTGTTATTATAGATGATCTTACTTACGTGAGAATAATCTAGTTATACAAATTAATTTAAAGCACAAACAGGTATTTTCAATTACAAAAATCTACTCAGGCATATCATACATTAATTTGCATACATCTAAATATAAAATAAAGTAAAGAAAAACACCTAGACATAAATGGAAAATAATACAAAGAGAGGCAAGAGTCAAAAGAGACACAAATAGAGACACTAATAGAGATACAAGTTACACATAATATAATTAGCTAAACATATTTTTTAACAACAGCAGAACATTTTTTCTGAATCCGTATAAATTATCGACGAAAATGTCTTCTTCAGAACACTCTATATTATTATATAGTTGACACCTTTAGGTCAGAGGGCTAAAATAGGCGATTTAATTTTTAAATCTATTCAGGTGAAACAAGCTATGGCGTCCTAAATAATGGAAATTGGGAATATTTAGTTCAATATTGCTAGACAAACTGTAGTATCAGTCATTCGCATAGACATATGAATATTAGTAGACCTGCCCTAAGTGATTAAAAGCGTATTATCCCCACTCCCCATACCGGTTCCATTGGAGCCGGCTGGGCTCGCGTATGGCCTCAAGTGAAATTTGAAAACGTGACGTCATCATTCTTGTGCGAACTATGGTCGAGGCATCATCGGTTCATTTTACGAAATAACACGGCAAAATGACTTGTGATATGAAAACTTGTAAAAATAGATGTGAAAAAGAGAATAAACCCAATTGTCGTATTACATTCCATAAGTAAGCATTATTTTACTTTATTTTAAGCTTATTCACACCGTATTATATGGATCAGTTTTAGAAACATATACTATCACATCACAATGTAGCGATTCTCAAGTGTGCTCATCGTTGTTTACTGGGGTAAGTAAATTATGAGACATTTGTAAAAGTGTCTTAACTAAATACTCTGAAACTAACTACGACTCTGAAAATAGAAGCTGCCTTACTTTGCCGAATTTGGACTTCGCAAATTAGTTCATAACGTGGCGAGTAATTTGCGCTCCCATGTAAAAATGTCTATTCATTCAAAAGCAGATTTTACTTTTAAGAACTAAATGGTGATATTATAATGCGAGATGCCTATTTACTGTCAGATTGATTTATTGACGAATCACATTCAGCTTAACCCCCTTCGTTCTTCAACAGTTGATTTTACCCCTCGCCCATATCTTCTCGTCTATTAATTCCTATGTCTGTGGTCATTCGCCTTCTAATTTTATGAGTAATTAATCTTGAAACATTCAAGACGTACGTCGTATGATCTAAGACCAAACTTAAAAGATAACAGTCTTAGCATTTTTTTTAAATGTATAGTAATTTCACATTTGCAGTCATGTGGATTACAAATAATGCTTTAATTTATTCCCTTTAATTGAGGCACTGTAAAAGGTTATAATTGATTGAGCATCTTTAAAAATTTTACATATTCTCTGAATAATTTTAAGCTTTTTTCACTTAACCCCATTAATATCTGATTACCGAAAAAGATTACTAAAAAAATAACTAACAACACATTTTTTAAATGGTCCGAACCAAATTATCGTTGTATGAAAGAAAATATCAATTTTTTCAGAAATAAAAATTAAAAATAAACAAAATTTAATTATTGAAGACAATATTGGCGAATCCTTAACGAAAATTTGAAACAGATAAATAAGAAAAAAGATGCGGTCACATCTTGGACTTGAACGAAGGAAAAAACTGATCAAATGGGACCCTTTCTTCTTCGGTCATATTTAACATTATCATACTTCGAATAAGAACTACCAACATTTTCTTCATTTTCTAACCGCACATTTTTTAGAGCAAGGCAAGGGTCCTCGGTTCAAGTTCTAGATGTGACCGTATCTTTTTCTAATTTCTCTGTTTCAAATTTGCGTTAAGGAATCGCTTATATTGTCTCCAATAATATATTGAATATTACAATTTGACGTTTTACTTATTAAATTATTACAAAAATAAAATAAACGTAAGTTTATGACTAAATTTTTTAATAACGTAACACTATACTTAACCTCAATTTTATTCGGTATATCTTATAGTTTAAATGCTGTAACCTAATTTTCATCATGATCAGGTGGTGTTTGAAAAAATAATGATTGGAAAAGTTTTTCCATTAATGTTCTATTGAAATCGCCACTGTAAAAGTCATCTCAAGATGGAAGCGGAGAACATAAAATTCAATGAAGCTTATACAACTTTTGAGCATAATGGACTTTTCACTAACTGAGAATATTCCCGTGAAGATGAAGACACTACCTTTATGCTTCGCAAAAGAGGCATGTATTTTTTAAAAGAACATTTAACAATGCCAACCCAAGAAATACTTTGAAGGAAATATTTATCAGAATTTTTCTCTCTCATTGTAAAGGTAGCAAATGAAATAAAATATCGTAATTTTTGTTTTCAGGGAATTTATCATATTTTTATTCTAGGTAGGTTCAATGGCGCTGCTTTCAGATAAATAAAACTTTGTAATTACATTATAAAAAAAGTAATAAGAAAAACGAGATGTCGTAATAGAAGGTGCTAAACAGAAACATGTGAGTTTCTGGCATTTCTGGTTTACTTATGCAAGCAAAGCCTAACTTATCAAGAGGTAAATGCATAATATATATTAAAATACATTGATTAATCGTGAATTTCGAAATATGAAGTCGAATATTACGTTGAATTTGAAAAGGAGTTAGTTAGTAGAATTGGTGAGTTCGTTTGATTGGTTGATTTCCATCCAGCGAGAGAATGACTTACATGAATCCCGGTGGCACCAATTTTTTTTCTGTTTATTTTCCAACTTAACTAGATTCTTACAAACGATTATTGTTTGTAAGAAATAGATTATATATATTTTTATTTTTTTTATTTTTTATTTTTTTTATTATTTTAATATACATGATATGGGTTACATTAATACATACATATTTTGCAAGATATAATATTAAGGTTCATAATATTGGTCATGTATACCTTATCAGAAAAGAGGAGCTCTTGTGCCTGATAAGGGAGCCACGATTCTTACTTAGATTCATAATTCATAGTGAGATATAATAATAATAATATATATTATAATAATAATATATATATATTTTTTTATTTTTGTTTAATATAAGTTTTATTGGAAAAAATGTTTGATTTTATTTATTTGTTCTTGTTGGTTCATAATACAGCGCAATTCGCAAATTCGCAAATATTAATGTATTTTCTATAACTAAAGGGTTCTCAGTGTTTGGAAAAAATTTAAGTAAGCATATTGGTTACTCTGCAGCTTTACGATATTCAGTGATACCACTTTCTCATTTAAGTGGAACGAGACGAGGCTTCAAAATTTTAATCACTTATTCAGAACTTGCTTTTGCAGTCAAAACACCGTCACAACGGAGTTGCATAACCCACTTGGGCATAGTAATAAATATTGAGAGAATTTATTTAAAAAATGAGCTACCTCTGAGAGAGTGAGTTTTTGAGGGAAGTTTTTTAATTCTCATAAATTCTAATTTTTTTACTGTATTCATAGTGTTTATTATAAAAAATCTAACTTTGTTAAAAAAATACATATATAATATCAAAATAACCGAATTAATTAGATATAAACAGTAATAAAATGATTGATTAGCGCATTTCTGGCACATGGCACATAAAAAGGACAATCCTATCAAAATCGTGGTTTTTAACAAATCACCCATGTCTCAAAAAAATAAATTTCCTCACTTATTCGAATGAGGATTGGAAATTGTTCTGTTTCTTCTCACTTTTTATTAAAATTTTACATGCTTAACTTCTCAAACAATACATACATGCTGTGGTCTAGAAGTGGAACTTTATATTTCATGTTTTTTGGCTGTCTCTCTCTAAACCAATATTTTCTCTTCTATCAAACCTTATCTAAAATTACTTCCCCTCCATTCAACATCTTATCTCTTCTGCGTAAATACGACTCAAATCTGACATATATTTTTGAAATTTGCCAATTGAAACAAAATTAATACACAAATTTTCCTTCTCTTTCTCTATAATTTGAAATGATACCTTATAACAACCCTTGATGGGTGAAAGCCAGAATCATTTGAAAAAACAAAGATAATATAATCGATTTTAAAACGGAAAGTACGGTCCCGCTCATCGCCAATACTGTATTCAATAATTAAATAATACAATTTGAGGTTTCACTCATTCAGTTGTTTAATTTGATTGCACAAATAAAAAATAAATATTTCATTATTATTGAGGATTATACATACTTTGAGCTTATTTTTTCACGAACGTACGTTTATTTAAATGCATTTAATTCATTTGGTAGCATATATACTCCAAATTATTATATTGACTCAACAACTTTTTGAACGTTGACTGAACTTAGGAATTTTCTGTTTTATCTCGACCTGTAGAATTTCATCTGTCTGTAAATTTGCGTAATCTTATTGTAAATTTAGTGTGTTCCGTTTCAGATTCAAGCTGGTGGCCATGTTGGATACTACCAGAGTTCATCCAGATGGATTTTATGAAAACATCTAGAGTTTGCAAGAGCGTGGATCCTCCTTGAAAAAAGTTTGAAAAAAGAAATGTCAGGTTAGTATTTGAGTACTTACCAACAAAATTTATGGTTTCACATGAACCTAAAAAGCCCTAGACGGAGCTATTCAACAACAATTTGAAGCCGCGGGGTGAAAGGGAAGATGTATGAAAAGTGCCAAAACCTACATACTATCCCATTCCTTGTCCCACCAAACACTAAAAAAATCGTATGCCGTTATAACTGCATTACAAAACACAAAAATAGAATTATGACATTATGCACCACTTTGCACAGAAATGATGTAAAAAGTTTATCATACAAGATGGCTGCTTGGAAACTTTCTCTCACCGTAGATTTGGCTTCAATGCTGTTCATACAAAATCGCACTAATGCTCTGTCCAAGGCTTTTTAGGTCCGTGTGATTTGAGATGACATTTTGGTTTTGTTTTGTGAAATAAGATAACATTAGATTATATACTTTATATACTTTTTTAGAACGCGATAGTCATAATAATAATATTTGGCTCACTTATATAGCGCTGTTTTTGTGAAAAATCACCTCAAGAATGATTGAAGAGTGACAATACTAAAACTACTGACTTAAAACTAACATCCGAGACTTATATCTAGTGACTTACGACTAACGTCTATAACTAATGTTTTAATTACATATTTATATATTTCCATATGTAGAAACTTAAAACTAACATACTTACATTTACAAATTCATCAATAAATACTATTTATAATTTTCCTAGCGCCAGAAAAAGAAAAAAGTTCTACAATATTAGAGTGTTTCATAATTTATTTAAGAACAGGTGCAAAATGCGCCCGGTGGGTTAGCTGGATTTATAGAAAAGTAAACATATATATTCTGAATCAATGAGGTGAAGTAATGCAAGTAATCGTTGATCTTTACCGCATTTAAATGATTCATCTTCCAACAATTACAAAACTACTAGTGAATATTGATGTTCAATTCCATAAATGAAGCAATCACATTATTTCCAGAATGTTGTCCTATTCAAATTCCGTATTTTAAACTTTTCTATCCATCAAACCAAATACAAATCTATATTCATGTGCTACGCCCAACAATATAATTTTGGCCGCAAATCTCCCGTGTACTCCATTATATCATCTGGTTCCGCTTCCACTTTTCAGGGGATTCAGCACAGCACAGTGAATTATTCTACCGTCTAGAGTCGTCCTTTCAGCGCAACCTGCCGCTAAAACATGTAAGCATCGACATTGCTGCAATACGATATACTCTATTCTAATTGTATAGCCTTCACAGCGTGGTTGCAAAGTGAGATCGTTCATAGATTTCTCGCTCTCTACGAGTACGAGTATTATGTGATCAGGAAATAGAAATTCTATTTGAAAACTATTAAATCACGTATTTTATGAAAACATTCTTGAATACACTCAACTTAGTATATAATCTTACGTAATCGTACGGTTGATTTATTGCAAGATTGATCAGGCATATGAGCTTTCACTTCGCACTTTTGAGTTTTTTTTTTGCATATGAAAATAAGGTACGTACGATTTATTCTTGAATTCATATTATTTTTTCTTTGTTTATGTACTTACGTAGGATGAAATTGTTTCTGAATTTCCTAAGAGTTACTTTCAACAATTAAGACTGGAGAAATACATTAAGGCGTATATTCAATCTGTAGTGCAAAAGAAAAGTCTTTTGAGAGCACTTTTCTTACGTGATTTCAGAAAAATAAACATCTTTGGAAATAATAGCAGAAATAATATCATCTCAGCTACATACAGTCAAAGGGTTTTGGCTTGATGACGATAGAGAACAGACTTAAATTATCAAAGCTATAAAGTGATAATTTCAACGAAATTAAGAAAAGATGTCACTAATAAAAGTTTGCTAATTTATAAATTTTTGTTATTTCACTATCGTAACAAAAATGTTTTTTTTTTGTTTTAAAGAAAACAATAAAAGATGCATGCAATACGGAATTTCGGAAGTTTAATTTCTAAAACACCATTACGATTTTTTAAATCCATTTATCCAAAACGTAAGAATTATCATTATCATTAGATTACTAGACCTCATTAACTGAATAATTTTTTTTTCGAAGAAAGCAAAAGGGGAATGAAATTACATTCTTTATGGAAAAAACACACTTCAAAATACACCACTTTTACTGAATTAATAAATGACAGCCAAGCAGTTTTCGCTTATCTCAAACTTGGTCACGGTTTGAATATTATTTTGTTTTGTATGTTTTTATTTACTTAAATTACATCTTCAAATTTATTATAAACGTTTACTAATTACTCGGCCTTATACAGTTAACACTGGCAACAGTGGAAGATTGGTTTGAAGAAACAGGACTGGAAGTCAACCTAGATAAGACTGTTGATCTTTACTCGCAAAAAAAAATTAGAGAAATGGAGTAATCCAACCTTCCATGGAAAGAAGCTAGAACCCTTAGACACGGTTAGGTACCTCGGAGACATCATAGATTCAAAATTGTGCTGGGAAAACCAGGCGAAAATGTGGGCAACTAAGTAAATCTGCTGGATAACGTGGAGTCTCAAACCTAAAATCATGCAATGGCTGTACACAGCCGCTGTAAAACCAAGAATCATGCACGCAGCCCTGGTTTGGTTGAAAAAAGCAAGTTAAAATGGAAAGGTCAATGAAGAGGTGAGTTGTCCAAAAACAGTCATACGGATATCGGAACAAGACTAAGGGCAATTAGTCCAACAGCTGGAGTGAGGCAGGACGGCAAACAATCTGAATACTTCTTCAGTCACCGTTTAGAGTGACGTATCCCACAAGAGAAGAATGGGACCCATTGGATCCAGGTCCAACCCACAAATAGGAACTTATCTGGTTCTCAGATGGGTCCAAGATGTAGGAGGGAACAGGAGTCGAGGTCTGTCTACAGGGTTCCAAGAGGGAACTTATTATACCTCTAGAAACACATTGCACTGTATTCAAGCTGAGATGGAGGCCATCTTAGCTAGTACATAAGAAAACAAACGTATTGGGTACAGGAATAAAAACATAGGCATAAGCTCTGATAGCCAAGCTTCACTAATGGCACTGGAAAATAACCGATACGACTCCAGACTGGTGATGGAATGCAGAACCATTCTTTACCTGGGTACCAGGACATAAAGGAATTGAGGGCAATGAGCGGGCTAATGAACTAGCAAGGAAAGGGGCGAAAGCACCACTTGCGGGATCCAAGCCAGTCGTATCAGTAGCCGTTTTCCACACCAAAGTACGTATTAAAAGGTGGGTCAAATCCCGGCACTGGGAATAATGTAAAAGGGCACCCGAAATGAGGCAATCCGTATTACTTATAAACGGACCAGACCCAAGGTGAACTAGACATCTACTGAATGTAGACTCATTTATGGAACTGTACTACTAACTGGACACTGCCATCTCAGGAGACACATGCAGTTGTTGGGAGTGGAAAAAACCAACAGATCCAGGAAATTTGAAGAAAATAACGATACTTTAATTTACGTTTGGTGCCAATGTCCTACTCTCTTGAAAACAAGACTCAGAAAGACACATTGTAGAATCAGAAGACGTATTCAACTGTCTCCTATTAAAAAATTTAAAAAAACGGCTTATTTCCATAATATTTAGGCACCCTTTATACCACATCTAAAATTTATTTTTTATAGCATTGAGACATAACTCATGAATAGCTGCAAGTATGTCAGTTAGTAAAAGCACTGAAAAAACTTGAGATAGGCAAAACTTTGTTGGCTGTCATTTATTAATTCACAAAATGTGTTGTTTTACAAAATTTTTTTTTTTTCATCAATTAAATAATTTGTTAGTGTCTAAAAGTGCATTCAGACTGCCAATGCATACTAAAATTAGTATGTCAATTCAACCTTGTCTATTTATTCGTTATTTTTACGTAGCCGTTTGAGGTTCAGGAATGTCAATGCATAGACAGATCCGCCAGCGTTGCCATCGTACAACGATTTCTTATTTATTTTGTGACCGATAGTGTCAGCTATTGATAGCGCAATCGTGCTCGGAATATCGATATAAAATCGTCTATCGATCTTATATTGTTATCAATTTGATTGTGCTAATTAAATAATTGAAGTCAGTAACGTCTAACCAAAAGCCATACACCAGTATCATTGCATTCGCCTGCCTTACACCCTGTAGTTCGAATTGTATTATGGAGAGTAAGTCTGCGGAAGATCTGCTAGTGAATGAGTCGCTGTGAAGTCATTGTACTTTAAATGGTGTTTCCGCAATACACGGAAGTACCGTTCTACCACCGTTGCCTCTACGCCGCATCCTGCTTCTACCTGGTACCTGCTATGCGCTACCTGCCGCCTGCTTCATACAACCTTTTAGCGTGTACTGCCTTCGCATTCAAACGATTGTATGATGCTGAGTACATCTCAATAATTAATTAGTTTTCAAACCGCTTGTGTTCTTGATCAAAATCTGGGCTGGATGTTAATATAATGAATGCTCATCTCGTGATCCTTTGTACGCTGTGGTAAAATAACATGTATTAAAAATCTTCTGAAAAAACTATTGAAAATGTAAGAAACATCGCGTAGCGACATGAATACTTCCAGATAATCTAAAGAATGTAAGTTTATGTTAGCAGTAGAAAGATGGGAAATATTTCATAAAATAAAATAAATTATTCTGTTATCATGTCTGTTTTTAAGGCTTCAAATAAATATAAGACATACGATCTGTTAAATAAAGGCACTGTTTGGTTTGTCAATAATATTCATTATACAATCCCTTTCCCTTTATAATAATAAAATGGAACGACACTTCGGTCACAAGCCGTTGTTCGAGGAAAAATATATCTTAACGATAGATAAATGATTGCTTCGATAAAACAGGAATCTACTAATATCGCTCTATTGATAAATAAAGAAACTGGTTACTATGGTAAAACATGAATCTAAATGTGGTTTTATTGATAAGTATTAAATAAATTATAAAGACTTATATTATATTGATAATATTATTTGCTGGTATTACTGAAAAAAATTTCATAATATCATAAATATGTTTAATTATTTTCACTTTTCTTTAACTTTTGAAGGTAATTCCAATAAACAAAATATAGAGTTGAAAAATAAGGTAATCCTAACAAATCTAAACGATACATGAGACGAAACAAGACACAGAAAAAAAAATCGGTCACAACCAGAAATCGAACCCAGGATATTTTGTCTTACCGGGGACCTAGTTGTTAAACGTCATATTGGTCAATCTCATATTTCAAGAATTAATATTTTGTTTTGGTTTGAGATAACACGCTGTCCCGGTATGACAACAGATCCTGGGTTCGATTCCTATTTGTCACCATTATCTTTTTAATTTGTGTCTTGTTTTGTTTCATGTTTCGTTTAGATTTGTAAGTATTATATTCTTCTTCAATGATGTATAATTATCTTGTTCAGATCTTTAAAAACTAAACACACTCTACAAAATGGTATAATATTCCAAAAATATTAAGGATTTAATATCATTTTGAGAGCTAGCCCATGGTGCTGAGTTTCGTTACGATCGTATATTACCTTTGCAATTGATTTTTTTCTCATAAGAAATATTATTTGTTCGTTCTTGATAATTTATTTATCTCATAAATGTCAACTCATATTATAGCCCTAGACATTTATGTAAATACGGGAATACAAGAAATTATCCACATTTTGTGTATTGTTTTTCAAATTATTATGGATTAAGGTTATTTTTTTGTTTTCTTCAGCACGCTGAATACACTTTTGTCAAACTATAAAAATATGCTTTTATTATTTTCAATTTTTTACTAAAAAAGTACTTAGGGACAGAATATTTTTAAAAGTAGGTTTTCTTTCATGGCTTCCATTAATTCTTAATCAGTAAATTTAAAAAAATATATTCAAAGCAAAAATTAACCTTATTATATCCGTGGCGTCGAGAAAAATCTAGATTAACTAATTAATAATAAACCGCTTGACCTACTTAGTACCTACTCCCGAATTATCTACCTGCAATCCAAATCGCATCGTAAACAGAGCAACCTACGTACTTCAAGCACCTACTTGTCTATCGACAACAATAACATCGCAAGTCCGTCTTTCATATTACGAGAACTCGCCAGAAGGTTCGAGTCTACGGCCTATGCATAATTGCCGCGCTGTCGAAGGTTCCCGAAACATACAGTCTGTGCGAGTGCCTAGGATTTAGTTGCCATCCATCTACCTACTGCTTCCGTCGGCCGTGTTGTATAAATAAGCCTGACGCAGCAAGTCAGTCAGTCAGTCATCAATCTTCCGCCAGTGGATAAATCTCACGAGTGACGATCGGTGCGCCCCCGCGCCCCCCGCAAAGGACAATATTCCCGGCTTTGCCCGTACCACCATGGACTCTCTCGGGACATCATCTTAGCGCCTTGTCCAGATCGCCGTTCCTGGCAAGCGCTACTCGGATTACAAGCGCCCTGGTTCCAGTGTCTCTGACCAGCGCTTCTTCCACGCTACCATGACCACCACGAGGACACGCAGCATCCTCACTGGTCTACGCACCTCCCGCTTAACTGCCTACAAGGTCCGCCGCACCTTCGGCCTCCGTCAGCACTGGAGTATTCATTCCCCAGATCGCCAGTGCCTGACAGTCATCGAGTCCCGGTCACTAGCGCCTTAATTAAAAGCCAGCATTTAATGAATCAAATGCAAAATAATAATAAAAATACATGCCGCTGACGGCAAATGAACCCGCAGACTTCTAATTGCCGGTCAGGTGCTTTACCATCCTGAAGGAGATTTAACATAATCAATGCCTTTCCTAAAAAAAATTTTTCGTTTTATATAGGTGTTTCAAGCTAATAATTATTGCTTAAAAATAATTTACTATCCATTTTGCTAGACATAACAAACCTTGTATCCTGAAACATTAGTGCATCATTAAAAATAAAAATAAAATTATTGGCCTTAAAAAAGTTTCAAAAACATGTGCAAAATTCAGGATATTGTTTGAAAAATTAGAACATCCGCGTTGCTGCACTGTACAGCGCTCACTGCAAATTCGAGGCAGTATTTTGTTGAGCTTTTTACAATGATGGTCGTTGCCAAAATTTGTTAGAGCCAGCTTTTCCTGATTATTTCCGACCGGAACTTCTGATCGCTTTTTATCTCATTCGAACAAATATTTTTTTCGATTCCATCACGCTGCGATATGCGCAGGAAAGCGTTATGCGATTAAAACTCAGTAGGATTAATAAGTGCTGGATTATTTGTTTTTTCGAGATAAATCATTCATATTTTAATCAAATCAAAGCTACAAAACAAAAGTATAGGGGTAAGGCTTTTATAAAGGTACCCATCTACTCGATTTATTCTTTATTTAACGTCAACCCGCATTTCATACTACATGAAGTGGTGGAGGAAAGAGCAAAGTTGGAAAGAAAACCATGCCATTCAGATCAAGACACTTCACAATCCAAGTATAAGACCTTCAAATAACTTTTCTTTCTGAAAGGTTCAGTGACAGATTCTCTAACGATGGAATGAACAGAAAAAATAATATGGTATAACAGAATTCATTAATTTTTCTTGAAAAGTAATCCATTTGTGGTTTGA
Organism: Hesperophylax consimilis; assembly: GCF_061612785.1. Classification (NCBI taxonomy): domain Eukaryota; kingdom Metazoa; phylum Arthropoda; class Insecta; order Trichoptera; family Limnephilidae; genus Hesperophylax; species Hesperophylax consimilis. The sequence goes on along the minus strand of NC_142850.1, from coordinate 10,918,946 downwards.
CATTTTATATTAAACAAACACTTTATTTTATAACACTTTTTTTTAGGCAAGATAACGAACAGTATTGTGGCAATTATTACATAACTAGCAGTTAAAAACCCGCTCCGCGGGTTTTTTTCTGCTAGGCCCTGCGGGCGGCTCTTAGTTGGGCTTCGCCCATTTTAAGTGATATTAACAACAGTTACATTTAATAGATAGATATTAGAACATTCACAGAGAGAGGGTGAGTAGGTATATATATTGTTAAAACACGGAACAGGAAGGAGTTAATTAATAATAACATGCTAAATTTACGCATAATAAGAATGACAGTTGTTTGAATAAATGAAATTTTACGTATTTGTGATGGATTATTTCAAATGAAACACTATTATTGACTACATGTCTACAACTGATATTAACTGTTATCGTACCTAATATAATTAGCTCATAGGAGACTTGCAGTGCTTGAATATGTGTAACAACCGTCAATGTCTAGAAGTTGAATCAATATCGTTTAGTTTGTCACAATTAAAGATAGTTTTAACAAAGTTGACTTAAATAATAGATTATTACATATTGATTAATTGTACCCGTGTTTATGAATAAAAGGAGGGTAATTGTGCGATGACATTAGCATTCGGTTTAATTAAAATGTGTTAATTTTACTTCAACTGGTGGTAATTCTTTACCTACAACTGTTACTGTATCTAATAAAGTTTAAAGTTAGATTATATATACACCTTCATCAGGAGAGTAAAAATCTATATATAAAGGTAGATTATTACAATATAGCGCCCCTGAGGTGATATCTCACAAAAGCGGCGCTATGCAAATTGTCCAATAAATAAATAAATATAATGTTTACATTTTATTGTGTATACACCGAAGTCAAAAATTAAATATAGATTGCAATTGGGAAAGAAGAAGTGGAAGGAGGGAGGAGGGGCAAGAGTAGGCTGGGTTTATAATAATTAGGAATTACAATATCGTTAGACGGGAAAGACCAGTTGAGTGGGAAAATATTTAAAAAAGGGTTTATAAAAAAATTCTTGTTAATTATATCTGCTTTTATATTAATATGTTTCCTCATTTCTAAAATTTCAAAATTATTTATAGTGAAGTATTTTAAGACCTGAAAAAAACAAATAGCATATAAGCATAAAACAATATATTCATAAGACAAATAGCATTTAATAACGGTTATTCTAATAAATTGATAGTTGAAATACTAAATAAAAATATTAAACACATTCTCTTCAAACGGTCTTTCTAAAGATAGAAATAAACAATGGCGTAGAATTCTGTTTGTGGATAACGATACTTCTAAAATTATATATATAAACTATCCTGGTACCATTCAACTGGCGTTTTACACTAATAACAATGAAGAAATATATTTAATAAAATAAAATACTTTTTTGTTTTAAAACCACGATATTTATTAATTTAAGAACCGACCGGTTTCGCTTTACTTAAGCATCATCAGGGTACAAATTAATACTAAACAAGAAATACATAATGTGTGTATATATATAACAAAATATAGAGGGAGACAACATGATACAAATATAAGCAACACAAAGACGGTCATAAAATACATTAACATAAGTGCACAAGTAATGGAAAAACCGCTAGATAATTATGTAGACTAATGGGTTATATCAATAAATCGGGAGAAACAAAGCATCAACTGGCATGGTGGTAAGGAGGTAAGGAGAACTGGGATTTTTTATGGGTTTATTGGAAACAGACCTAATATTGGACTACTTGATATGTCTAATTGATTATTAAGTATCTGACTTTTGGTTTTTACAGCTTTTTTAATTTCTAGTGCCTCTAAGTTGTTTAGTCTGTTACCATGCCCGTTTTTATGTAAGATGTTAGCACCGGTGCTATGACAGAATGTATGATCTTTATCGATCAAATGATTTGCGAATTCGGAAAACCCGTTATTATTGAGGCAACGAAGATGCTCCTTTATCCTAATATTAACATTACGTGATGTCTTACCGATATAGAAAGCCGAACAATTATTGCAATTTAATTTATAAATCCCCGAATGACTTAATTTATCGTCCTTATCTTTAGAATTAATTATAAATTTACCTATATTGTTATTAGTATAAAAGGCCGGTTTGACTTCAGAAGGAAGGTTTTTTACACTTAAGGTAGAAAAGTGATTAATAAATAAAATTCGCCGCCATTGATAATTAATATTATTATCATTGATTTGAGGACAAGGACTAGCAAAGAGGAAGCGATTAATGGCTATTTGTTTTAGCTTTTTATTTAAGATTAAATCTATAAAATTTGATTCATAGCCATTATTTACTGCTATGTTTTTAATTAGTTTTAGTTCACTATCAAAATTACTATCGGACATTGGAATTGTGACTAAACGATGGACCATTGAATGGAATGCGGAGTGCTTATGTGAAATAGGGTGATTGGAGGTGCTGTGTATGACAACGTCAGTATAGGAGGGTTTACGAAAAATGTTAAAATTAATTCTGTTATTAACGATCGATAAGGTAAGGTCTAAAAAATTTTAAGGTTGAATTTATGCCTATTTCTAATGTGAATTTAATCTTATTATGAAAAGAGTTTATAAGTTTGAGGAAGGAATTCAGTTGACGCTTAGTCCCTGTCCATATACACAAAACATCATCAACGTATCTTTTCCAGTACAAGACATTTTTAATAAGATGTGAGGTACTAGATAAAATTTTATTTTCTAAGTTATCCATGAATATATCAGCAATCAGAGGACTGGTAGGGCTCCCCATAGCTAGGCCGTCACGTTGCTGATATATAACATTATTAAATTGAAAATAATTTTGATTCAGGCATATATTAAACAAGGAAGTTAAATCTTTTATAAAATCTATAGAGAGATCGGAACTATTTAATAAATCAGAAATTAAACATTTACTCTCTTCTATGGGAACATTGGGGAACAAATTTACAACGTCAAAAGAAATTAGTGTAGAATTACTAGGGAGAATCATATCTTTCAATTCTTCTACTAATGAAAAAGAGTTTTTAAGGGTATGTTTAGGGGAAAAAACATTGGTATTTTGAAACAAATTAGTAATAACGGATGATATTTTAAAATTTGGGGCGTTACAACATGAAACTACTGGCCTGACGGGGCAATTATTCTTGTGTATTTTAAGGAACCCATATAATTTAGGAGTTTTGGGATTTTTAGTTAAAAATTTAACTTTGTGATATGATTCATCTTTGAATATTTTAGTTTTACATGCTTGAAGTGTTTGTTTCACATTTTCTTGGAACTTATTGGTTGGGTCTTTCGCAAGTATTGCGAAATTGTCACTGTCAATGAAGTCCGCCACTTTAGAATTATATTCATTTCGAGGGAGTATGATCACTGTATTCCCCTTGTCCGCTTTCGTGAGGATCAAATCTTCATCCGTTAGTTTGGCACGAATATTCTTCACTATAGTCAACTCAGGATTTGGGTTAGGTTTAAATTTAGGTATTATTTTTTGTAAAGTTTCAGCACTTTTGTAACAGAATTTTTTCGGTTTACCACATAGAGCTGTGTCTATATCCACTGCTACCTCTTCTATTGCCGCATTAAAATTATTATTCGAGTATTTAAGGTTATATTTTAATCCCTTTGCCAATAGGGATATCTCCTCAGGAAGAAAATGTACAGAAGACAGGTTCTGTACACGGTCAAAAAATGTATGGACCGACTCCGGGTTACTAATATTAATATCTGGATTATTTATACGGCACAAGTTCTTGAGTTTTTTATTTACTGTATTAAGTTTATTAAAAGATTTAACTGACACTAGGTATCTCACTTTGTCGTCAAATAAGTCCCATTCGACTGGGTGCAACTCATACACTAGTTCAGTATGTAATAGTTTTAAATTAAGTTTGATATTATTACGTCGTTTGTATTCACATTTTAGATCCTCTTTCAACCACGCCAATTTAGCTTTATACATGGAAGATTGAGGAATTAATGATTGATTTTTGGCGCTTTTGAACTGCGCATTTAAATAGTTAGGAAACACTTTCATTTTTATGCACTGTTTGAAAAAGTATATATTAATACACATCATTTTATACTTGATTGAAAAGTTTTTATACATTTTTGCTTTTTCGGCCGTACTCGCCAATTTAATATTATTGTAGAAAGCAATCACTTTGTGGTTTGACATATTTAATAAAATAAAATACTTTTTTGTTTTAAAACCACGATATTTATTAATTTAAGAACCGACCGGTTTCGCTTTACTTAAGCATCATCAGGGTACAAATTAATACTAAACAAGAAATACATAATGTGTGTATATATATAACAAAATATAGAGGGAGACAACATGATACAAATATAAGCAACACAAAGACGGTCATAAAATACATTAACATAAGTGCACAAGTAATGGAAAAACCGCTAGATAATTATGTAGACTAATGGGTTATATCAATAAATCGGGAGAAACAAAGCATCAACTGGCATGGTGGTAAGGAGGTAAGGAGAACTGGGATTTTTTATGGGTTTATTGGAAACAGACCTAATATTGGACTACTTGATATGTCTAATTGATTATTAAGTATCTGACTTTTGGTTTTTACAGCTTTTTTAATTTCTAGTGCCTCTAAGTTGTTTAGTCTGTTACCATGCCCGTTTTTATGTAAGATGTTAGCACCGGTGCTATGACAGAATGTATGATCTTTATCGATCAAATGATTTGCGAATTCGGAAAACCCGTTATTATTGAGGCAACGAAGATGCTCCTTTATCCTAATATTAACATTACGTGATGTCTTACCGATATAGAAAGCCGAACAATTATTGCAATTTAATTTATAAATCCCCGAATGACTTAATTTATCGTCCTTATCTTTAGAATTAATTATAAATTTACCTATATTGTTATTAGTATAAAAGGCCGGTTTGACTTCAGAAGGAAGGTTTTTTACACTTAAGGTAGAAAAGTGATTAATAAATAAAATTCGCCGCCATTGATAATTAATATTATTATCATTGATTTGAGGACAAGGACTAGCAAAGAGGAAGCGATTAATGGCTATTTGTTTTAGCTTTTTATTTAATCATCAGCTTTTTATTTAAATATCGTGGTTTTAAAACAAAAAAGTATTTTATTTTATTAAATATGTCAAACCACAAAGTGATTGCTTTCTACAATAATATTAAATTGGCGAGTACGGCCGAAAAAGCAAAAATGTATAAAAACTTTTCAATCAAGTATAAAGTGATGTGTATTAATATATACTTTTTCAAACAGTGCATAAAAATGAAAGTGTTTCCTAACTATTTAAATGCGCAGTTCAAAAGCGCCAAAAATCAATCATTAATTCCTCAATCTTCCATGTATAAAGCTAAATTGGCGTGGTTGAAAGAGGATCTAAAATGTGAATACAAACGACGTAATAATATCAAACTTAATTTAAAACTATTACATACTGAACTAGTGTATGAGTTGCACCCAGTCGAATGGGACTTATTTGACGACAAAGTGAGATACCTAGTGTCAGTTAAATCTTTTAATAAACTTAATACAGTAAATAAAAAACTCAAGAACTTGTGCCGTATAAATAATCCAGATATTAATATTAGTAACCCGGAGTCGGTCCATACATTTTTTGACCGTGTACAGAACCTGTCTTCTGTACATTTTCTTCCTGAGGAGATATCCCTATTGGCAAAGGGATTAAAATATAACCTTAAATACTCGAATAATAATTTTAATGCGGCAATAGAAGAGGTAGCAGTGGATATAGACACAGCTCTATGTGGTAAACCGAAAAAATTCTGTTACAAAAGTGCTGAAACTTTACAAAAAATAATACCTAAATTTAAACCTAACCCAAATCCTGAGTTGACTATAGTGAAGAATATTCGTGCCAAACTAACGGATGAAGATTTGATCCTCACGAAAGCGGACAAGGGGAATACAGTGATCATACTCCCTCGAAATGAATATAATTCTAAAGTGGCGGACTTCATTGACAGTGACAATTTCGCAATACTTGCGAAAGACCCAACCAATAAGTTCCAAGAAAATGTGAAACAAACACTTCAAGCATGTAAAACTAAAATATTCAAAGATGAATCATATCACAAAGTTAAATTTTTAACTAAAAATCCCAAAACTCCTAAATTATATGGGTTCCTTAAAATACACAAGAATAATTGCCCCGTCAGGCCAGTAGTTTCATGTTGTAACGCCCCAAATTTTAAAATATCATCCGTTATTACTAATTTGTTTCAAAATACCAATGTTTTTTCCCCTAAACATACCCTTAAAAACTCTTTTTCATTAGTAGAAGAATTGAAAGATATGATTCTCCCTAGTAATTCTACACTAATTTCTTTTGACGTTGTAAATTTGTTCCCCAATGTTCCCATAGAAGAGAGTAAATGTTTAATTTCTGATTTATTAAATAGTTCCGATCTCTCTATAGATTTTATAAAAGATTTAACTTCCTTGTTTAATATATGCCTGAATCAAAATTATTTTCAATTTAATAATGTTATATATCAGCAACGTGACGGCCTAGCTATGGGGAGCCCTACCAGTCCTCTGATTGCTGATATATTCATGGATAACTTAGAAAATAAAATTTTATCTAGTACCTCACATCTTATTAAAAATGTCTTGTACTGGAAAAGATACGTTGATGATGTTTTGTGTATATGGACAGGGACTAAGCGTCAACTGAATTCCTTCCTCAAACTTATAAACTCTTTTCATAATAAGATTAAATTCACATTAGAAATAGGCATAAATTCAACCTTAAAATTTTTTAGACCTTACCTTATCGATCGTTAATAACAGAATTAATTTTAACATTTTTCGTAAACCCTCCTATACTGACGTTGTCATACACAGCACCTCCAATCACCCTATTTCACATAAGCACTCCGCATTCCATTCAATGGTCCATCGTTTAGTCACAATTCCAATGTCCGATAGTAATTTTGATAGTGAACTAAAACTAATTAAAAACATAGCAGTAAATAATGGCTATGAATCAAATTTTATAGATTTAATCTTAAATAAAAAGCTAAAACAAATAGCCATTAATCGCTTCCTCTTTGCTAGTCCTTGTCCTCAAATCAATGATAATAATATTAATTATCAATGGCGGCGAATTTTATTTATTAATCACTTTTCTACCTTAAGTGTAAAAAACCTTCCTTCTGAAGTCAAACCGGCCTTTTATACTAATAACAATATAGGTAAATTTATAATTAATTCTAAAGATAAGGACGATAAATTAAGTCATTCGGGGATTTATAAATTAAATTGCAATAATTGTTCGGCTTTCTATATCGGTAAGACATCACGTAATGTTAATATTAGGATAAAGGAGCATCTTCGTTGCCTCAATAATAACGGGTTTTCCGAATTCGCAAATCATTTGATCGATAAAGATCATACATTCTGTCATAGCACCGGTGCTAACATCTTACATAAAAACGGGCATGGTAACAGACTAAACAACTTAGAGGCACTAGAAATTAAAAAAGCTGTAAAAACCAAAAGTCAGATACTTAATAATCAATTAGACATATCAAGTAGTCCAATATTAGGTCTGTTTCCAATAAACCCATAAAAAATCCCAGTTCTCCTTACCTCCTTACCACCATGCCAGTTGATGCTTTGTTTCTCCCGATTTATTGATATAACCCATTAGTCTACATAATTATCTAGCGGTTTTTCCATTACTTGTGCACTTATGTTAATGTATTTTATGACCGTCTTTGTGTTGCTTATATTTGTATCATGTTTTCTCCCTCTATATTTTGTTATATATATACACACATTATGTATTTCTTGTTTAGTATTAATTTGTACCCTGATGATGCTTAAGTAAAGCGAAACCGGTCGGTTCTTAAATTAATAAATATCGTGGTTTTAAAACAAAAAAGTATTTTATTTTATTAAATATGTCAAACCACAAAGTGATTGCTTTCTACAATAATAAGAAATATATTCTTAATAATAAAGATAGCAAAATTCAAACAAAAAAATCAGGAGTTTAAAAACTCAATTGAGATGATTTTAATTTATTTTACAAAGGTAGAACCAATAAAAACTTTGAAGTCAGAACTAAAGAATATCGCAGGGCTATAAATGGAAATAGTGAATCTGAGTTTGCAAATAATCTTTTGAATAATGATCACACTTTCGATAAAAATTCAGGTCTTAAAATACTTCACTCAGGATATAAAGCATCGTAAATAAATAATTTTGAAATTTTAGAAATTAGAAAACATGCCAATATAAAATCAGATATAATTAATAAGAAAAAAATATATAAATAATAATGATAAATGCCATTACAAAGTGATAAGCTTCCAGAAGAAATCTTCTTATAAAACGCTTGTTAATGGTAAGTAGTCAAGTATTGTGAGCTGCATATTTAAATATTCGCGCCAGGCATTTGGTTCGTTTTTAAACCGCCAGAGGTGCGCTCTGTCGGCCATCTTGAAGAAACGCGTGAATTTTTATAAACGTCAACCATAATCACATAACTGTGGAGAATTTTCATTGTAATGTAATTAATCCAATGGATTATGAACTTTCTAAAACATATTTTCTTCGATATTATCCAAAAATTATATGAGCAGAAACGATGCTTTTAAAGAAATCTCGTATTATTATGAGGCGATCCTATTTTAGTATGGAATCGTGTCTTAATATTCAAGTTACCCGAAACAGACAATTTTAATTTGACCAATCAGAGGGCCTACATCGTCCAGACGCTGGGACAATAATACTATCAGATTTAGAAACTTTGGCAAGCTTTCTTATATGAAAGCAACATTTTTAATAAACGGTGCTGACCTTTAGTTCTGTACTAGGCAGAAGCGGTTCCTCGGTACGTGCATTTGTGCATTGCATTGTTTGTCTTCAGTCTTCACATAACAATTTACAACAACATCTGTGCCCCTGTCATCGATGTACGAAAGTACGCTGCAGTCGTAATTCCCGCCAGGTCATTATCTTCTAGTACAAGACTCCCGCGCAAGAGCAAGCGGGCCGTGCATACCCCGATAGGCACAGAACCTTGGTTTAAAATACTACTGAAACAGCATCGAAACGGTGACATGAGCGAGATATATTACACTCTTAACGTCAAATCACGTGTTAGAGCAGTAAACATAGATATATAACTCAACTTGTGCATAATCAAAGAGCTTTGACGGCGAGTGAATTTTGCGTCACTCTTATCATTCGTAATACAATGCGTTTAGAAAATATTCCCTAGTAAAAACTTATGTACAATGCTAGCGCTACAACATTCACACATTGAAACTCGTGCGCGGTGAATTCAAACGATTTCGCTATATTTTTAACGATGAATTGCCCGTTCCTTACTATTGAGATGATTTTGGAAACGCTGACGTAGCAGTATTATTTAACCAATTATTTTTAAAATATGACTAAGTTGATTGTATGAATTGCAGTAGGTACCCCCAATCATTTATTTGCTCCACCTAAATTTTGCACTAGGTATATTTTAAAAGTGAAATGCACTGCTAGCAATTTCAGTCACGGGCCGCCTCTGATATTAGGTACGTCTCCATTTAAATTTTCAAAAGTTCCCACTATCTGTTTATCCCTTCCTCCGTTGGCATTCTGTATCTTTCTTTTTTATATGTTATCCAAATCTTTTTTTATGAAAGCTAACATATATTTATTTCACTATTCTACTGTTCTATATTTATTTATTTTATCCCCCTCTTTAGCTTTATGTATATATTTATATAAATCTTAAAAGGGGGATAAAATATTTATTTATATATGCTATCCCGATGAAGCTAAAGAGAAGTGAAACCGTTTGGGGATTATATTTAAATTAATTAGTGGTTAAAATAAATTGTTTGTTCCATTAAATAATTTAATTATTTATATACTGAATATTTAAAACGAGAAATTATTTAATAAATGGATACTTATACACCTGCTATTGAATCCGCGGATTCTGAATCCAGAACTCACAAGCTTACCCTATTGTAATATAGAGGTGATGAATACAGCGCCCTTCATGTGATTTCTTACAAAAACGACGATATACAAATCATTCTAATTTTTTTATTTTTTATTAATATTGTGAATGATATAAATATAATAGTGTACATTCACCAGTCTCATTGTGAAACACAAATCATTATATCAGCCAAATAGTCCAGCGTCTATCAATATTTCATTTGATCTCCACGAGATTTTTATTTATTATTTATTATTTTTTTTTTAATTTAACATCAACGGCATTATCAGCAGCCTAATAATATTATTTCATTATAACGAATTTGGTTAGTAGAACAGTTCTGTCATGTTCATTGGACCAGCATAATAATCTCCCCATAATCTGGCAAAATATAATAAACACAACGCCGCATCGCGATCATAAATATATAGGAGGGAATAATTAGCAAGCAAACTCAAGCTGCAATACAAATATGTAGTTTAGATTTTCGTAGTGCAATCTGCAATCCTGCAGCTTTTTCCGAAAACAGCAGATTCGTAATTAATTTTTCAATTTTTGTTTTATTGAGGTTCAACGCTTTAATTCATGGGATGTAGGTATATGTACGCCGCCCTGGAACCAATTATTGAATTAACAACACCCTTGCCATAAGTGAGGTTTTCCTAGGTCTTGGAGGCGAATACATTTGCCCACCTGCTGCATGGCGGGCCGGATCAGGAGAGACTAGTTGAAGGAAATCTCCAGCCAGACTATCGACCTTTCACCGCAATGGAAATGATGGATTCATATTCGTCGCTCCTGGACACATTGACCATAACTTTTCTTTCCTCTCCTTCCTTTCCATAAATAGACCCTCCACACAGCATCCCCAAAGATGACGTATTCCTTGAATGATTTTTTTTCCCTAGGAACTCCAATCCTCATGTAACAAAAAGAAAATGTGAAATAAATTTTTTTGGGAATATTTAGGAATGAGGACAAAATAAATGATTACCTTAAAATGACAAAAAGTGAATAATACATGTTTTTCAACATCACGTATTATTTATTTATTTGAATTTCTCGCCCAACTAGTCTTTTACATGTTTAGTTTTTTTTTACGCTAAGAACTTCTATGTGAATATAATATCACAAAAACAAAATATTCTACATTGCGAAATTGAAACACAGTAGATTACGAATAGTACAATAAATAAATTGAAATAAGTTTTAGGCAGTTTTTTTATAAGATTTGTTGTTCTGCTTGACGATATAAATTCTACTGAGACCTATTTATACTAAGTGACTGATGAGTTAACTATGTTAACAATATCCTTATAATCACTACCCAAATTCTGTATACGGGCAACGGGAGTGTACAATTGTGATTCCGTGTTGGAGTTGTCGCAATAATAGAGTACAAAAAACCACAAATTGTAAGTTAAAAACTATTTTCTAATTTGATTGTGAGAAAAAACTTAAATATTTAAATAACAGGGCAATTTTCACGTTCAAAGTCAAATTATTCTCGCAATACTAATGTCGTCAATTTCGTAATAGTTGACGAACAAGCTCGATAATGTTATTTCTACAGATTAACACCAACTACGCGTTGAAGTTTTCATGTGAAGAAGCATTTTATTGTGTTTTCAATTAAAATATCCAAAAATGCGGAAAAATAAATGATGTAAACCCAATTTTTAGATATGAATGGGATTTAAGATTTGAGTAGGAAAGGAGGTAGGAGCATTTTAATAAATAAAAATAAAATGAAAATGCATCAGAAGATTTCATTCCTTAAAAAAATATAGTTTAGGGACATAGGTACCTACACTAGCAAAATAACAAAGGCACATATTTTTTCTGGAGGAACCTTAAATAATAAAAAAATGATGAATATTATAATAATACAACCTGAACCCCGCCACGCGTTGCTATGGCGCAATCTCCTTGTGCAGATATATTAACAATAGCGTGTGTTGCTTTTACGTCCAAAAGATGGCGCTGTTTTTTTTAAAGCATTTTTTTACCTGCCAAACACACGCCTACTTAAATGCAATGTTGTAACAAAATTTTAAAGTAATCGGAAAAGACATTTCGGAGATTTCAAAATTTTAACAATTTACATTTTCATTTATATAGATACTAGTGCAGACCTAAAAATCAGTTCCAATTTAAAAAAATTAAAAGTAAAATCATTTTCTGTTAAGAATTTGACATTATTGGTAAGTATTTTTTAAGTAGGTTAGGTAGTTAATTGTATAATATAATATCATAATTCAGACGAACAGTTACATTTCATAAAACCACACTGACATTCAAAGCATATCCAAATTCTTGAGTTTATTGAACCTGCGTTACAGACGGAAACACAACCGAAATTAGTATTTTTGATATGGATCATAAATACAACAGTTTATGCATACGAGCGATTGGTGCCATATATTACATAAATTTATGAAATTCTTAATTAATATCATTCATCAAAACATTAATATGGAAACATGAAACAGTTCACTGCAGTTCAAAGCCAATGAATCCACCTAGATTTCACTGTTTTCCCCATATTTTAAGGTTCTATAAATTTGGCATGCATGGAAGGAATTGAAAAACTTTATAGCGAAGCCAAGTTAGTAGTCATTTAAATACTATTACTAACAAGTTATACCGAAATGCCGAAAATAGTCCGAGGAGGCGTGTATCGATAATGGTCCTTTAAATGTTTCAATTAGTTGTGAACCCTTTAAACTGGCCAACTATTCAAAAGGGAAACTACAGACAACCATTCAGCACTGAAACTTCAGTTAACCAATCAGAAACTTGAATTGACTTAAGCTATGTTTAGTAACCAGATTTCCGGCCCGTTTCTTGCCGCTTCATAGCATCTCCAAATTAGGGCCATAGTTCCAATAGCTTCCTTTCACTTTGCATTCAACGATAGTTAATTTGCTAAGCGATACAACACGTGCTGAAATATTATATCGACGTAAAATCCTACACATATAAGTAATAGAAACGTCAGGAGTTAGATGTATCTTCATTAAAATAGTGATGTTTAACCAATTAAAATTTGTGTCTATTAACCCTTATCGTATCCTTGTCGAAAGATGCAAATGTTCAACCCAATCTAAAATTATGGTCTAAGCCGTAGGGCAGTATTAAATAGATATAGGTGATAATAACATAAATACCCCAACAGATTTCATATTTTTTTTGTTGTTTTTAAAGCGCACTGTTTTGAGGTTAATAAGTTTATGTTTGTAATTTTATTTAATGTACCTGTGCGCTTTACACCCTCTTCTGTCCTATTCAAAGTAGACCAATGTTAAACAAACTTTAAGGCAAAGCTTAATGCCACATCACTATATTGATTAATCTTTATAACAAATCGGTGTACAGTACACTATGAAAACCAAAAAATGTGCTTTAGTTAAATTGAAAGTTTTCCTATCTCTTTGCTTGAGTAGAATACAAATAAAAAAATAAGTTACTCAATATAAAATATATAGAAGAAAAATATTTTTTCAACAGAAATGTATAAACGTGTAAAGAAAACAACTTTAAAAAATACTGTTTTATAGCTAAAATTATCTGTGACAGTTTCACTTAATTAAATTTTTTGCTTTCTTATACAATTATTTACAAAAAAAATGAAAACCAGTTTTGTGCTTGAATTCGAACGCTTCTAGACTCCGTTTTTCAAGCAATTTTAATGTCTATTACCTACTATGTAAGGTATACCAAGAATATACAAATTTTTGGCTTGTAGCTTCCTCTTAAACAAAATTCTTACTTGAGTCGAGTGTGTAGTAATAATAACAATAATATTTGGATGACAGTTAATGTTTAGCGACGTTTTTGTGCAAAATCACCCGAAGGCGCTCTACAAATATATAATACATTTCGACAATGATCTATGTTATAATATTTCTATTTTTGAGACCGATAATTCGTGGTGGAATTCCATTATAATATATTATAATAAAACAAATAAAAAACTTAATTCCACTTAATTTTATTTTGACCGTAACCGGTTTCAGCTCGTCAAAGCCATCTTCAGACTGGTACACAAAATTCTTAGTCTACGGTTTATATACACAACATATGGGGGAGGGGGGAGAGGGGTAGTTTATAGTCGTTACGACTTAGTAACAAATAAAATTGATTAAAACCCTATAAACTTTAATTAAAAATGTTTTTTTTTTTTAATTTTATTTATTTCAGAAAGCTCAAAAGGTCTGTTTTATCAACTTAGAGTTTTTTTGATCACCCATAATCTTATTGATATTCCCGTGTCTGGGTTTCGTTTAATGTTGAAAGGTTTACGGTCTTTGAAGGTCAAGTTAATGAAAAATGTAAATTAAGCTCCTTACTAAAAGGTTCGGGAGTTTCTTAAGTTGCATCTCATTATTGCGAAGGAATCGGCAGGGGTTTAAAAGCTTTTTTACTAAACAGATAAAAAATAAGGAAAAATCAAAATGACTTCTCCGTTATTCAATATCTCGTAGTTAGGAGGGAACCATCTACCAAGGAATGCAGGTGTTTTTAAAACGAAGATGATGCGTGATTCTTGTCACTAAGTGCACTTTCTATTAAACTAGAAACAAGACACCGAAACATTGTTTTTTACTGCAGATGTTTCCCACAAGTTTGAACTGACAAAATATTATCTAATCAAAACAAAAACAAAGGATTACGTTTGAATTTTTACAGAAGCAGCACAGTTTTTTATTTATTTATTTATTTATTGACGCCCTATTGGGCTTTTAATACATAAAAATTACAATTTTCATTTTTAGCAACAGTATAAAACAAATTTTTAAGATACTTTTTCAATATTTTAAGCTTTTGAAAGGCTAGCTTAGATTAATAACCGTCTGTACTTGGTTTCCAAATTATTTGACCGTAAATTTAATCCGAAAAATGAGGGCTTGATTCCAATTACGAAAATATAATATTATTGAAGTATTCATCCCAATGTTTTTCAATAAATTCTGAAGATTGAAGGACCTTTCAAAAAAATCAAATAATCATGCCGAAAAGTCAGTGATTCAAAAATTATATTCGAACGTACATTCGACACACTATGGACGGGTGGGTTTTATAGAATTTGAACAATTTAACAAATTTGAAATTTGAGTTCCGTGAAGATTCTACGAAAGTACTTTTATTATTTCAGACTTGTAAAATAGCCAGCCAATAATAATAACAGAACTTGAAAAGAACCTTTACAGAACTTAAAAATCAACTTTGAAATTTAATAAATTTTTCAAATTCTGTGAAACTACCCATCCTTACAGTTTAACGTAGTATTGTCATTTGACAGAAAAAAAAATCCGTTTTTAACAAAAACTCGCTTATTTCTGTAAGGTTCAAGACCGCTGCATTAGGATATCGGAAAATTCTCATTCAAATGAACTCAATAAAAAGGTTTTGCCACAGTGTAAGGCTTTTATTTCTCCCCCGTGCATCCCTTTGAGTGAGGCATTGGTAATGAATTTCACTGAGGCGCTTAACGGTGCACAAATAAATTAAATAATAGTTCCCCTGCGTCTGGTTCGCCGTGACGAGCCGCATAATGATAGTGGCGACAAAGGATTGACATCGGAGGATTCTAATGACGTATTACTGGAGGTAGTTACCTCATGCATTAAAGATTTAAGGTCCTTTGATCGGATCGCGAGTCTTGAGTTTGATATAGGGTATTATTCGTTCGAACGTTGTTATTAATTTATTCCAGGAGCGCTGCGTTTGTAAGGGGAGTAGGTAGTAGGGGATGATTATCACTAATTTGAATCCAAAATATTTAAATTTATTTACGTAAATATAAAAAATAAAAATTTGTCTGTATTTTTTTATGTCGGTGTTGGTATGCTGTGGTATGTATGATTCATACCTACCCTTTTTGTCATAATCGTATGCACTCCAGCGATCGGTGTCATATATATATACATTTATCATATTATTTAATTCATTCCTCAAAATTTTAATACGTAAGCATTATTTGGTAAAGCTTAGATAATATAATATGTCTCAATTCTTCAGGCTCAGTGTTTTACAGATATTTTAAATGTCGTTTTAAAGTTGTCTCAAAAACAAATATCTCTTTAAGGCGATGCACTACGTCATGTAATATTTTTAATTGAGCCGCTATCAATAATAACCCTTACGTAGATGGCGATAAGGTTTAAATTCCCGCTTGACACCATCCGCCTGTTTTGATTTATGCAAGAAAAAAACATGGCCAAAAAGTGCCTTTTATTTTATTTTGTGGATGTTCAGGCATAAATTTATTTTTTTTCCGATCATATCGTAAATAACTTAATTTGCCACACTATACAATGGAATTATAACCAAAAATGGGTTCGTAAGTAGGAGATTTTGAACTTGAAAGCAGTTTTCATAGCCCTTATACATTATTTTTTCTGGGCTTATAAAAAGACTTGCATAAAAAATACTTAATTATTTCAAAGGTCAAGATGTATTCTACTCGCAGTATTTAATTAAAGCATCTGAAACATTTCTAGGCGACCAAATTTTCAAACCAAAAACACATGATTTTGAATTACTACGTATGGCATCGCCTTAAATATTAAATGAAAGCATCTTTCAGACATTTGTATTTGAAATGAAAAATAATACAAATTTTATATCAAACACGAAAATGTTAACAAAAAACTTATCTGAAACATTTTGACATTTACGAGTATAAAAGCACAAAATTCGATATTTAGAAAACACATTCCTTTTGTGCAAGCAATAAGAAAGAAAACTCTAACTTCACTTTTTTATGCTGTTTATTCAGTAAAAATATATAAATATTTTTTTTACTTTCTACTGGAAAGGAATACATTTCGCCCATCCACTTTTAAAATTTTATCAATGAAATCAAGCAGAGTAAAATTATTATATTGCTTTCCAAATACGAACAAATCACATATCTCCGCACTAGTGGCTAGCATTGTTCTTCCGAAGCTTGGAGGGTTATATATATATGTAGGTATGAAGACACATATATATATATATATATATAACCCTTCAAACTTCGGAAGGACAATGCTACGTAAATGCTTCATAATTAAAGTAACCATATTTTTCTCAAGTGTTTTACTTTCAATAAAAGATGTACAATTAAAAGGGAGATTTCGTATCTTTCAGAGCATTTATACTGTCAAGTAGTTTTCACCTTTTTTTTTTATTTGGTACATATTTTGTTACAATTTATGTGTTCCAGTAATGTAGGCCTCACTGGGTGGCTTGCCCGTGCTGAGGCCTTCATTTTATAATATGAAAATCTAATCTACATATTACATTTAAAGAGAAGATAATAAATTTGAAAAGAAAATAATATATTTAAAATTAAAAATACGAAATACATAATAATAGATTTAAAATTAAAAAATAATACAATGAAAATAATCTTGTGTGTTTGTGAGTGATGTGTGTTTATGTTGGTTTTGTGTGTTACGTGTAGGTTTTATTTTTATTTTATGCTATGACATTTTGGTAATATTGTCTTTTTTGTTCTTTAATCCATTTTGTAATTTTGTGTGTGAATTTATTTTTATTTTCTTCAATTTTAATTTCAAGTTTTACACTGTTGAAAGCTTTTATAGCATGGTATTGGTAGTGTCTTTGTCCAAAACTTAAATTTACTGTCGGAGTTTTTATGTTTTCTTTGTACGCTTGTCTAATAGGGTGTATCGATTTTTAACTTTTTTTTTGTTTTCAAATTCCAAGTTGAAATAAAGTTGCTACTAGGTACCACAACTTACCACATTTTTTTTTGGATTTTTAAAAAAATGTGTAGGTCTCCCGCACAAGGCCTAAAGTTTTAATTTTTTTCAAAAAATATCAATTTTTTTTAAAATTTAAAAAAATAAATTCATAACTTTTGTGTTTATTCCAAGTTAAAAAACAGTAATATTAGGGCATAAAAATAAGTAAGAAACGGTTTTTTTTATAAAATATGGTATTTTGGTCTCCCGCACAAGCCCTAAAGTTTGTTAATTTTGATGAAATTTTGTAATTTTGTGTACATATATGAACCATGTTTTTTTAAAGTTTAAGCCACCGGAATTAATTGTACTTTTCTTACAGAAGGCATAAAATGAGACAATATATATATATATATATATATACATAATTCTTATATACATACACTAAAAATATATAGCACATATATACTATATATATATAATATGTTTTATACCTGAAAAAAGATAGTTGGACGGTGTAAATTGTATGAGAAAGGTGTTGAAAGAAACTGATGTTATTTGCTATTACTGTTGTTTATTACAAAAGTATAAAAGGTTATAACATGTCATAAAATGTAGTATAAAACTAAGTACAAAATGTTGCTGATTACTTTCCATACGACATAAGTGGCAGTTTTCTTGTTCTACTACAAATTTACTGACTTGTTTAAGTATTCGTCCTTTCATCTTGGCTTCAAAACCTTAAATCAAAGTTATGTATAGTATTTACATAGGCCTAGTGAAAATTTTATAAATGTTATTACAGTTCCCAAATGAAATTTCAATTTAATATGGAAGACAATTCTATTGCAGAAGAGTTGGCCAAACGAAACCCCGGCAACATCTCGCACGCCAGGTGGCTTACTCTGGCAAATCGAGTCCTTCGTTTGTATGTAGCCACCGATGATCCGACCCCTCAGCTAAGAAAGCTTGCAAAGTTCATGATGAAGGTCTACATACCATCATGGTTGTCAATTAAGTGCAATCCCCAAATCCCGCAACCTTCCATTCATTTTTTTAAAATGATTCTTTTCAGCAATTACTTGGTAGATGAGCTAAGAAAAGTCGTCCATGCAACGTTACAGATAAATGCTTTCATGGCTCACCCAGAGCATGTTTTGATAGCTATGCTGTTCGATGAACGAAAACATATCAGAGCCTTGGCTTATAAGAGAATCCAGAAAGCTCGCTCAACCGTAAGGAAAGGGGTAAGGGTATTTAAACCCCCTCAGATCAATTTTGATGCCGAAGACTATATAGATATGATTGATTGGAAATCCACTTCAGTAACCGAACCCCCTCTTGTTACTGATATGAGCCTTGAAAAGTTGGAGTCAATTGCGGAAACTGGCAGAAGTGGAAGGGTTGAATTTAGAATTCCTTCTCACACTCAAGCGGTGGAACGAATTGTCAAGGAAGTCACAGAAGCTTTGAAGCGAGTATGTGGGCTAATCGAAAGAGATAGTTTTATCCGTGCCAGACTGGAAGACCGTAAAGAGTTACCTACGTTCGAGACCAAGAGCCAGTACAAAACCTCTGCAAAGGATTAGAATTTAAGTAAGTTTTTTCGACTATTTTGTAGTTATAATGTTTCTAAATAACGTCTTTATCATACTGTCTTCCATATTAAATTGAAATTTTATTTGGGAACTGTAATAACATTTATAAAATTTTCACTAGGCCTATGTAAATACTATACATAATTTTGATTTAAGGTTTTGAAGCCAAGATGAAAGGACGAATACTTAAACAAGTCAGTAAATTTGCAGTAGAACAAGAAAACTGCCACTTATGTCGTATGGAAAGTAATCAGCAACATTTTGTACTTAGTTTTTATACTACATTTTATGACATGTTATAACTTTTTATACTTTTGTAATAAACAACAGTAATAGCAAATAACATCAGTTTCTTTCAACACCTTTCTCATACAATTTACACCGTCCAACTATCTTTTTTCAGGTATAAAACATATTATATATATATAGTATATATGTGCTATATATTTTTAGTGTATGTATATAAGAATTATGTATATATATTGTCTCATTTTATGCCTTCTGTAAGAAAAGTACAATTAAGTCCGGTGGCTTAAACTTTAAAAAAACATGGTTCATATATGTACACAAAATTACAAAATTTCATCAAAATTAACAAACTTTAGGGCTTGTGCGGGAGACCAAAATACCATATTTTATAAAAAAAAACCGTTTCTTACTTATTTTTATGCCCTAATATTACTGTTTTTTAACTTGGAATAAACACAAAAGTTATGAATTTATTTTTTTAAATTTAAAAAAAAATTGATATTTTTTGAAAAAAATTAAAACTTTAGGCCTTGTGCGGGAGACCTACACATTTTTTTAAAAATCCAAAAAAAATTGTGGTAAGTTGTGGTACCTAGTAGCAACTTTATTTCAACTTGGAATTTGAAAACAAAAAAAAAGTTAAAAATCGATACACCCTGTTGTCTAACTGGTCTGTTAGTGCTATTTTGTGTATGTTGAAATTTATTTTTTTTTGTCAAAAATGTAGTTTAGTAGTGTTTTAACGTATAATTGGCGTATATCTAGTACGTCACAGCTGTTGAATATTTGATCTGTATCGGTCAGTCTATGTTTTTTTAGTATAACCTTTAAGATCGTTTTCTGTGCGGTTTCTATGTAATTGATAGCCGCGTTTGTTGCTCCTCCCCAAGCAATAATTCTATATTCTATTATTGATTGGCAAAGTGCAAAATATATTGTTTTCAATTGTTTTATTTTATATATGTTTCTTATGTTTAGGAAAATGTGTATTGTTTTGAGAAGTTTATTTGTGATTTGTTTGATGTGAGGTATCCATCTAACGTTATGGTCAATTACGATTCCTAGATACTTTATTTGTTCTGTTTTTTTCTAGAGGAGGGCAATCGCAGATGTTGGTGTTTAAACATTCGTGTATTTTTATGGTGTTTGTGTTAATTTTTGGCTGTCCCGTGCTATTTATACTGTATGTTGTGAATTTTGTCTTTGATATGTTAAGTGTAAGTATGTTTGAGTCTAGCCATGTTTTCACTTGCGAGATGTTATATACATTATTTCAATCCTTAGATTTGAAAAGTAAAACTGTGTCATCAGCATAGCTAACTATTTCACCGTCTATTTTCATGCTGCAAAGTTCATTTATGTAGGTAGTAAAAAGAACGGGCCCTAGTATGCTTCTTTGTGGAACTCCATATGTAATCGGCAGTGGTTTACTAGTATGGTTGTTAATTTTGACTTGTTGAGTTCTATTACTCATATAACTTTTTAATAGTTGAAGTTCCTTGCCTTTGATACCCATGTTTTCTAATTTTTTAAAGAGTGAATTGTGGCAGATTGAGTCAAAGGCTTTAGCTAAATCTATATATATCGCTATGCATTTGTACCCTTGATCTAAGTTGCCATGTATATAATCTATTGTACATTAAGGTGGAGCGGTCTAGTATGGAGAATTTTTTTTTTCGTAATACAGAATTCGACATACGCGGGATTGATGCTCCGTTATGTATTTATCTTAAATAAAAAATATAAAAAATATTTATTTATAATTACGACATCGCCACCACTTTGAATTTTTGATAAAAACACTGAAAACACCAATAATGTTCTCCCGATTCTTAGAAATGCTTATAATTATGTAAAAAAAATTGAGTGTTTATTTATTACCTATGATATAATTACATTATTATTTTATAATACAATTATAAAGTAGGACTGTAGGAACAGTTAAACTATTCCCACACAGCAACGAATCCTTCTATCCCAAACGCGTATCAAACAGAGTGAAGTGTATCGCGTATCATCTTGGCGATGTTTCCGATCCGCTAGACATTATCTAGTAGATCGGGGTACTGACGCTATTTCTTATTGTAGTTTAAACTTTAGACTCTCAAAAAAATGTGCTTCGTCTTCAATCCCTCAAGAAATAATTCAAAGTGAAGCACAACCAAATTATTCTCACCATGAGGTGAAAGATTTCCCTGTTGTGGCCAGAACACTAGACAGATATTGTGTTTCAGATCGAGCAGGAGCTGCAATTGTTTTCGCTGTATTACAAGATGTTGGTTTAATTTCACAGAACGATACATCTCGCGTTGTGGATAGGAGTAAAATTCGTCGAGCTCAAATGAAGAAAAGAACTGCCCTTACTAGTAAGCCGTTAGTAATCGATTCCAATCAATTTGGTTTATACTTCTATGGACGGAAGGACAAAACTTTAAGCATGGAGGACAACCGGCGAAAAATAATAACTGAAGAACACGTTAGTTTAGTAAAAGAACCAGGTAGTGGGTGCATGGGACAAATTTCATTGAAAACCGGAAAATCTGAATCAAAAAGTAATGGAATTATTTCATTACTGTCTTCGAAAGATATTGCTTTGGAAAAAATTGTTGCAATTGGATGCGACGGAACTGCAGTTAATACGGGGTACAAAGAAGGTGTTATTCGGCGCCTTGAATCACATCTCAAACGGCCTTTACAGTGGAGTGTCTGTCAATTACAAGCAAACGAACTCATTTTGCGACATCTCTTTGAGAACATCGACGGAACCACGACTGGACCGCAAAGTTTCACTGGAATTATTGGTAAATCTTTAAATAAGTGTGAACAACTTCCTGTCGTGAAATTTAAAATCATTCAATGTTCATTATCAAGTATGACAAATACACAGGATTTAAGTACAGATCAGCTGTACAACTGTGAAAATGTGTAAAACTATTGACTCCGGATTCTGCAAAGAAAATTTATCAAAAACAAATCCCGGTAAAATTGTACATTCCAGGTGGCTAAACTACAGCAAATCGGATTCTTCGACTTGACATTTTTACCCTAAAACCATAAAAAAATATGGTAACTTTAACGACATTTGTATTAACTGTTTACGCACCTATGTGGTTCAACATTAAGACCAAACCACTATGTCTTTTCGGTGCAAGGCATTTACACGAAACAATAGTGCTTTCACGGTATTTGTCCGATCCAGTAATCCAGCGTAATGGCTTTTTTGGGCATCACGAAAATATATTGTTAGCCATGTTAAACGACAACCGAATATACGTAAGAGAGTTGGCGTTGAGAAGAATATTGAAAGCTCGGCAAATGAAAATGCAATCAGACTTTATTCGTACCTTCAAAGTGCCTGTTTTTGATTTTTCAGCAGATGATTATATTGATGTTATAAAGTGGGAAAATATAACCGAGACACCACTAACCAAATTTGTAAGTGACGAGACAATTTTACAAGCCATTACCGATCACACGATAATTGAGGATGTCATACTACCAATGATAAAGAATTTTCCTTGCCACACTCAAGCTACAGAGAGATGTGTGAAAATTGTAACAGAAGCCTAAGCCGTTGTTTGTGGACCCTTGAGGCGAGATGGATTAATAAGAACAAGGTTAGAGTCACGACACCTTATGCCTATTTTTAACACCAAAATGCAGTACCGTTCATAGTAACTTTTGTAATTTTCAAGTTTTTCAATGCGGTAAATAATATATGTACATTTTTTATTTCCACTATTTGTTTCATTCTAACAATCAAAGAATGTATTATTTGTAAAATAAATGGCAAAATACAAATTTTATGTGTGTTTTATTTCGCGTACATGAGCTATAAATACTTAGGTTAAATCGTGAAAATGATAGAATATAAAGCTTTGGCGATGTCCAGGTATTGTGAATATTTTTTTTTTTATTATTTTTGTTGTAATTGTTAATATATGGAGCATCTTTCCCAACTATGTCGATTTCGAAATTATCAAAAAAAAATTTTCACTCCACCTTATTGTACATGCCAAAGCTTCTTTTGTGCCTATTTTGTCTCTAAATCCATATTGGTTATCCGAGATTAATTTGTTTTCTTCTAGGTATTTTATAATTTGTTTTTTTAATACTCTTTCGAAAATCTTTGAAAGCGAGTTTAACAGAGTGATTGGTCTATAGTTAGTTATTTCCATTTTGTCTCCATTTTTTTTTGTGTGTATGTAACTTCTTTTAATGTTTTCCATATTTCCTTTGGGTTATTTTTTTCTTTTTTAAGTTTTTCGCTATAGTACAATTCCTTAGCCACTCTAATAATTTTTGTGCAGATGTTTCTATATCTTTTTTATTTTATTTTATTTTATTAGGAACATTAACAGGTTTATAACATAACATGCATAGAGAGAGAGAAAAAATAAGTAAAAGAATTAGGTTACAACCCAATAACCAATGTTCACATCATGCAATAAAGATAAGGAAGGTTAAAAAGCAATAAACAAACAAAGAAAACAAAGAAATGTTAAAAACAAGGAAATAATAAAGGAAAATGTATATATATACACGTTTTATAGTAGTTAAGTTGTTCCATGTCGTAGGGTGTATATTTAATTTTTTTGTGAATTTTGTCTTGTTTACGAATACAGTTTAATATTCCCTGTGTTATCCATAGTTTATTTTTTTTGCTTTGTGTGTGAATTTTACTTGTTTTATGAAAGTGTTATTATTTATTTTTTGTGCTTACATGTTATTAAATTTATCCCAGGCCTCTTCCACGTTCTCTATTTGGTATATTGTACTCCAGTCTATTTTTTTGAGTTTTTCTTTCAAGTTTGAGTAGTTTATTATTTTTTTTGTCAATATTTTGTCTTGGTTGGGTTTTGTGTTTTCGGTGTCTATTGCTATCATATTCATGTAGTGATCTGTGATAGTGCTTTCAAGTACTACGGTTTTGGTTTTTTGTTTTGTTTTGATCATTATATGATCTATACAACTTTTTGTGTTTTGTGTGATTCGTGTTAGAACCTTTATCGTTGGCTCCAGTCCATGCTGTGCTAGTAGTTTTAGGTATTCTATGTTTTGTGGGTGTCCGTTTTGTAAAATGTTTATGTGTAGGTCTCCAATGATGATGATATTTTTATTTTTGTTGATTTCTTTTAAAGTATTGTTAAGTGCAGTTAGGAAATGTGTGATGTCGTTCTTGGATGGAGATCTGTACATCGCAAGAATACACGTTTCTTTATCATATGTTATGTGTATGCAGTTGGAGTCTATTATGTGTATTTCTTTGACGATTGTATTTATTTTATCATTGATGTATATAACTTTACCATCATTTTGATTTTTGTGTTTTTTGTGTGGTGTGTGTTATAGTTTTTTATTGTTTTTGGTACATATTTATCGTTCAACCAGCATTCTGTCAGCACAATTATTTCAAAATTATTATCAAGCTGTTGTAGGTATATCGTAAATTCATCAAAATTTTTATTAATTGACCTAATGTTTTGGTGTAATATTTTGATTCTATTTTTTTCTTTTGTGATGTTTTTCCATATATTAAAATCGTTTGTACTTACACAGTAGTGTTGGTTGTCCGAGTCTTATTCCATGTAATCCGCCATGTTGGTGATTAATTGTGTGAGTATATGATGTGAAGTGTAGTTACGTGTGGAGTTGTGTTTGTGTTAGTTTGTTAATGTCATCACAATGTTTAATATTGAAAATTTTGCCTTCCGGGGTCTTCCTGGTTAATAGATGGCCTCTTCGAAACCATACAAATTTGTAGTTAATTATTTTTGCATGATTTTTAATTTCCACATTAGTTGCTTGTAATATGGCGTCATTACTTCTCCAATGTAAATGTTTTGTTTTCCGGGCTGGTGTATTGCCTCTCTGGTGAGACCTTTTCTTGATGATAGTAAAGCATCCCTTTTATTTTTGTTATTTAATTTGAAAGTTATTTTCGGTGGATGGTTTGGTCGGCGATCTTGGATGTGATTTGTATTCGAAATTTCCGTGTCTTCAGTTTGAACTCCGCACGCAGCAGTTATTTCTTTTATTATGTTTTTTGTAATTTTAGGATCATTATTTTGGATACCTGATATTTTGAGATACTTTTCCAGTGTCGCCTGTTCCATCTCTGTTGTTTTTACTAAAATACTTTTGAATTCTATGTTTTTTTGTTCTAGTTCATTTTTTATTTCAGATATTTCTTTTTCTAACTGTGGAATTTTTTCAATAGATTTTATTAATGTATCGTATTGGTCGCTTATAAATTGAAGCGATTTTTTATTGTCCGCAGATTCCGTTTCTATCTTGTTTAAAATCACTGTTTTCATTTCATCGAATTTTTTGTCTATTTAATTTATAATGTAATTCATATTTTCTGGGTTTTCAGTGTATTTTGAGTCGGTAGGCCGAAAGTTGTTACTAGAAGAAGGAGTGTAATTGGATTGTGATTGAGTTTTAGGATACAATGTTTTACATTCTTTGCATTTCCAGTTGTCTCTGAGTGTTTTTGACATTTTTTAAAATTTTTCTGCGGTGCTATTAATGCAGGTGTAATGAAATGCATTTAAGCATAAGCTGCATTTAATGCTCTTGTTTGGACTAATAATATTATCACAACTATAGCAGTCCATTTTTGTAATTATTTAGGTTTATTTTAATAATGTATTTATTTATTCAGTTTTTGTATATTTGTCTTGTATGCGAGGTTTCTTGATTTTATTGGAATAATAAAAATATATGTTTCGCAAATTAGTTTGAAACAATTTATGTGTTTAGTTCCATCTGTTGACGAATAGCGGAACGCATTAATTTATTTTATTTTTTGTTTATTCCTGTACATTTTTCTGCCCTCTATGGTCAAGTATCGATAAACTGTACAATGTGTAGTTGTGGTGTTCAAATTTATTTATTTTCGTTTAAAATTTGTTAATTTTGTTCAAATTTAAAGTACTTTTCACTTCTGTGAACCGCACCACTGCGCAACTGTAACTGATTTCGCTTGGTAGACTTTTTTTATGCTTTATTTTACTGTTTTAATGTATGTAGACAGTCCGGCATAAGCAATTCAAAAATTACATTGACTGAAATTTCGTTGCTTCAACTTGTCATTTGACAACTTCTTCAACTCTGCAGCTACTTACTATACTGTTTAAATAAACTTTTTATACTGATTAAATAAACTTTTTTCACTCAATTTCGCTATTTTAATACGGAGCAAAACACTACTCGACAACTGTCATTGACAAACCATAGACAAAAAAAAAAAAAAAAAAAGCGCCAAAGTCAAAAGAATACTATTCAACGCACTCTGAACACCGATGTGTGGGTCAGTCACCTACAATAATGCTTATCGCTAACAATTCCGCCTACGGAGATACTGCAGAGTCACGGAAGTGTTCCTGGAGGGACGATTGCATTCTTTCAGAGCACTTTTCCACACCGCATGCAAAGCTTTTGGTGCAGACTACGCCAATCCAAGAATATCACCAATTCTGCTATGGTTGCCTGAATGCACTTCGCTCTTCTTCCCCCCCACCCCCTTCCAGACGGCCCACTGAAGACGGTAAACGACTATTTGCATATTTAATATTTTTCCACACCTTTTCTAGTTTTATTATACGTTATAATTGTTGTTTTTGATTTATAAATCAAAACATTGAAAGATCATTA
This sequence comes from Hesperophylax consimilis, assembly GCF_061612785.1. Classification (NCBI taxonomy): domain Eukaryota; kingdom Metazoa; phylum Arthropoda; class Insecta; order Trichoptera; family Limnephilidae; genus Hesperophylax; species Hesperophylax consimilis. The sequence goes on along the minus strand of NC_142850.1, from coordinate 10,891,756 downwards.
CCCTTTTTACCATCTTTAATAATTATTTATTATTATTAATAATTTTTTTTAATTTTTCCGACTTTATGTCCGGGTTAAATGTTCCCTACAGGAAATACTAAACCGTTCCACACACTTTTCCACATATGATCATCTAGTCGATCCACATTATACAAGTGGATTATGTAAGCATAATAAATTATTACAAAAACAACACGTCAAATCACCAGAGATCAAATGGGAAAATAATTCACCGACTCCAGATATTTTCATATCTGAGGGTTCGGCTCGGTAGAACTTCTATTTGGACCTATAAATCCTACTGATCAATATAAAAAACCAGTCAGTGGCCATGTTGACATCTCGCTTGGGTCCCACTCAGGCGTAGTGTGTTCAATTCCTCGGCTGGCTAAGTCCTCCATCACAACACAAGCAACATTTTCAGCTTACTGTGGTGGTAGTAGGAGATTTTCAAATATTGTCAGGTTATTCGTAACCCGGGAATATTTGTCTTTCTTTAAAAAAAAAATATTTAAAAAACCTTTTGCCATCCTACATGTATTTAAAATTACTGATTTTTGCAATTTTATGTATAAATTCTTTGACAGATCTAATACGATAATTAAAATAAAATATTTTTTTGTATTTCTTTGGCATTCACTATGTAACAATTTCTAGACATTTTTTGTTTTTAATGAGTTTTTATTATTCACAATGTACATTTGTTACGGATAATACGTTATCTGTAACATATGTACATTGTGAATAATAAAAACTCATTAAAAACAAAAAAATAAAATAACTTTGTTTGAATACCACTTTTTTGTATATATTTATAACCAACCGGTTTCAGTTCAACCCGAACCTTCATAAGGGTTAATAAAAATATATTAAATTAATTACAGAGGTGTATGGGTACTTATAGTTAAGCTGGAAGAGGGAGAGAGAACATCAACTTTGGTGGGGGTGGAAGACTTAGGTAGGAGAGAGGGGGTAAACATAGGTGCAGGGAATGGAAATATATTTAAAATTTGGCTGTTTGTTAAATCTAATTGTTTATTTAATAAATTGATTTTATTGGCTTTGAGGGATTTTTTTATCTCGAGTGCTTCTAAATTGTTGAGGCGTAGACCTATCCCGTTTCTATGTAATACTTCTATACCTGAAGATCTAATACGCCTAAATTTTGAATGAGAGAGCTAGATAACTATAATGCCAGTAGCCGAAATAACAAATTTTAATATTTTTATATCCTGAGAATGCCATTTTTTTTTTAATTTCGAAATAATAATTATCATTAACAATAATTTTAATTATAAGAGGTCATTAAATTTAAGTAGCTTCTTAAAAAATATTTTTGTCTACACTCACTTTGGTCAAATATCCCTCAGCAATTCTACCAAACCTTTATTATATTTCATGAGGTGGAATGGATAATGATGAAAAAACACACTCTCAGCACATTCTCACACACTCTCTCCACCTCGTTACCAGATCTCCAGGGCCTAATTTTCCATTTTCCCTTTCTCTTCCGCGACAGTGCGCATTTTTTCTTATTTCCAGGTAGTTATATTTTTTCCTAATTATCTAATTACCTACCAATTTTTTTTGATAGTACCTTCCTAGGTTTATGGTAGGTATCCTAATTGAAATACAGCCGGTATTTTTTTATTTTTTTTATTTATTTATGAGACTATAATTCATTATCATTTTTACAATACTTTCCCGTTACAAATCCCCGTGCCTTCAAAAAGATTCTTACTTTCTTGTAAAGTGACATGATTAAATGTCACATTTTTCCTGAAAAGTTAATTTTAAAACCGAAAGGAAATGATTATAAAAAACAATTATGCTCTTGAAAAGATACGTATTTACGACACATACTGTTAAACTCCGACGCGTGATTTTTTGGGTAGGGTAGCAAAAACGTTTTCATCAAACATTAAACCTGTTTTACAAATATTACAATTATCGAATGCCTGTTTGCTGTCAAAGTAATTGCCAATTTACTTATCTGTGATTATATTAAACAGGGTGATTAGGGACGTACTTAACTACGACGACGATTAACTGTCATTCCTGACATCATTTGGAGCAAAAAATGTAAATTAAATTTTTGTCTCCCGTGACATTTTAGATATGTAAATTTATATTTTATTTTCAACAAAAAACATAAAAAATCAATAGAAATTGGACAGCTAGGGCGAATATGAGGGATTGGGTGGCTACTCGACTGAGTGACCAGTGGCAACATGAGCAAGAAATTTTTGTTTTTAAACAAAATTGTTTTTGAACAAAAAAATCATCGGAGACATGACTTTTGTAAAAATGTAAAAGAAAATATCAATTGCATTTTTTACTCCAAATAATTTCAGGAATCACTGGTTACAGTGAGTCGAGTACTTTCCTCAATATTCTGTTTATTATTAAACATCTAGCTATAATAATTTCATAATTTTGCAATGACGCAAATTCTACCAGGTGATATTTTTTAACGTGACTTAGGTTTTTCCTAAAAATCATTCTTTATATTTTAACCACAAGCTAATGCTTCTCTGGAAGAGTTGTATTAAATATTTTTATTGTAAACCTTATTACATATATATACTTTTTCCTTTATAAATATTTTAAAAAACTATTGAACGTGTCGGTATTGTGTAATACCATTGCACATAAATTATTATAAACAGATAAAAAAAATTATTCATTAGCTCTGAGTTCTGTAGTTTGTTGTTTATTGGATTTCAAATCATAAATGCACAGAGCTTCCATAGCGGAGTTGAATAAATAATATTCTCACAATAATGAGATACAAGGAATATTAATAATTATGAAACACCCATAAAAGTCATATAACAAGCAAATACAAGTTCTATCAATTAAATTCACACGGAACTCCATGAAATTTAATTTTTAGCATTTTTGTATGGGGATGTCGTAATAATAACAGTGAAAAGTGAACAAATTATTTAAATATCAGTGTTTAGTTGACGGAGGACCGATGAAACTTCAGTGGTAAAAATTGTATTGCCGTTGCTTTTATTCAACAACTATCAGCTCAAGAAAATATAATGATCACAAAACTTACGAGAATTAAGATCATTGAAGATATTATAATATTTGGACAGATCTTTTCTTTGCTGTGGAACACCAAGTTGATTTATTTATTGAATATGATTTGTGATGATACTAATACCGATACTACCATCGAAATACTAAACAAAAAAGCTTCCTTTACCACGGTACTAAACTCTACAACACAATCTCACTCTCATTGAAAACTCTCAATTCAATTAATGTAACATTTAAATCTCAAATAAAAAGCTGGATACAAAATATAGGGAGATCAAAAAAATATATTGACGCCAAATACAGACAGAAACCGAAACCAATCAACTGACCAAAAGACCGCCATGTAATAAATTTATAATTATTTCAGAAAAAAACACTACTTATTAATTATTATCAATTTTTATCCATACCAATAAATTATGAAAACATGTAAATAAAATGCCAAGAACGGGAGATTCCAGTGACGATACCATTATTTTTGTTCGTTAGAAAAAAAGAAAGATATCAGTATTTTTTCCGACTTTATGTCCGGGTTAAATCTTCCCCACAGGAAAAACTAAACCATTCCACACACTTTTCCACAAATGATCATCTAATCAATCCACATAATGCAAGTGCATTAGATAAGCATCATAAATACAAAATAATACAAGAAAAACACGTCAAATCACCAAGATCAAATGGGAAAATAATTCACCGACTCCAGATATTTTCATATCAGTTATTGTTATTATTAGATACAGATATTTTGTTATTAGATACAAATCAAAAATTTAAAATAATCTTGCTTTATGATAGTTAGAACTCTTGATAAAAGTTGCACATTTTCTAATCATAGGAGATTTCACAGTCAACCATAAAAAAGTTCGGGTAAAACCGTGCCATCTTCAGGGCATAGTATACTCTAAACACAAAATACACAACCTCTTTGGAGAGATTCCACAAAGCTAAAGTGTGGGACTCTTAAATTACCAACTTTGCAGGAGAAACATTTCGCTTAGTTTGTATTTATAAGCACTATTACCTACATTAAAGTCGTGTGTTTGAGGAAAGTTTAAAAAAATCACTATTTACTCAAAAGGATTTAGTGAAAAACGCAATTTATAATTAATAAATCCTCATTATAAATACATAGATATCAGGAAGAGCTTAATACAATATTTATTTTACGAACTAAATAATATAAATGCTTTTGTAATACGGGAACGTCATTCAATCGAATATTTTTTAAGAAATAATGTTATCGATTTTCATGTTTCAAAACCTATATTAAATATGATACAGCAGAGTTCGCAACAGAATTTTTTTGTTATTAAAAATTTAATCCATCAACATTTTCGTAATTCACTAGGATTGTTTATATTTATATTATGTAACTAATCAAAGTACATGTACATTTCCACTCGCTCAGCAAATACGTTAATGAGGCGGAGATAGGGCCCGCCTCCGAGAGCCGCTGATTTCATAAAGGCGGAGGGGTGCTGCAACCAATACGAACGGCAACTGACAGGTTACGCGTTATTGAGTTAGAGGCGTGCAAAACAAAGAACACTTCCAGGCGATTCTTTTTTTTATGATTGGTACATTCACGGTTTCACCTTTTCTTTTATTTTCATTTCTGTTACTGTGGATTCATATAATATAGTATTTATGGGTTGTTTAGTTCTACCTATTATGTATATGGTCGATGCAAGAAAGAGTTTCTTCAGTGACTCTAGTAGGTTTGTTGATGTAACTAACAAAACCGTAGTAGCTTATTGTATTGAGGTAATCGTCTCTTTGAGGATGACCATTTTCTAGAATATTTATGTTTGTGTCTCCAATTATAAACAGCGAACTACAATTTTTGTTGTTTGTTTTTGGGGTGTTATGCCGTGTTGCGCTAACTCCTTCTTTTATACCTTGATACTGGGTACATCTACTTTAACCGCTGTCAATCGGTTTTCTAATTCTAGAATTCGCCACAAGATGTCGCCACTTCCGTTGGCATTTCGCATTTGGACGGGCCCCAGGCTAACATAAATACTGTGCTTTCAGAATTCGCCACAATATGTCGCCACTTCCGTTGGCATTTCGCACTTGGACGGGCCCAGGCCACAAACAAATAAGCACAAACTCGACAGCCAAAATTTACACATCTTCGGATCTACCGGATCTGCCCTGATGATGGACACTGCAACGCTGTCCGAAACGTCGTCTAAAGAAGGAGTTAGCGCAACACGGCATAACACCCCAAAAACAAATAACAAAAATGCTTTTGGCCGTGAGAATCTAAAAACTTACCAGCGTACTACAGTGTTTTAGTTTTAATAACAAAGTTGCAAGTGCAGTAAGGAAGTAAGTAATATTGGGTGCAGATGAAGATCTATAAATAGCTAATATATTAACCCCTAAAGTAGTTTGTAAGTGTAGACAATAAGATTCATTGATTTTAATTTCTTTGGTAGTAGTTTTCAGATTGTTTATAATAAGATAATAAGGTATAATTTTTAACGTAATTGTAACTATAATTCCATCATTTTGTTTAATATTATATGAAGTGTTGATGCAATAGTAGCGTTCTATATTTTTTGGCGTGTAAGAATTTTTAATCCAACATTCTGTTAGGATCATAATATCAAATTCAATGTTTAATTGTTTTATGTTTATAAGAAATCCTTCGAAGTTTTTATTGATGCTTCTTATATTTTGGTGTATTATTTTCAAGTTATTTTTTAGACATGGTTTTATGTTTCTCGTGTTTGTAGTGAAAGTTTCATTTTCAAGTAGATGGTTTGTGAATTTATCCAGAACGATATCCATTTTGAGTAAATTATGTATGTCGATAATAAAATTTTAGGTTTTAAATTGATAATGAATCTCTTTCGTGTTTTATGTTTATTATTTTAGATTCGGTTGTCTTCCTTGTAAAAACTTTCCTATTTTTGAACCAGGTATATTGGTGGTTTAATTCCTGGGCTCGCTTTTTGGTCTTCCATAACAAGTCCTTGTTGTATGCAGACAACACTTCACCGAAGGCTGAGCTTAGTTTTGTTCTTTGCTGCAAGGAAGTTAAGTCGAGTTTGAATGCTGGAATTGTTGAATTTAATGATGATTTTTCTCGGAAAACCTTGACGACGGTCAGGAACGCGATAAATGTCTGAAAAGTCTTCATTAGTGATTTCAATGCCTAGCTTATTGGCAATGTCCTTTACCGTTTCAACCGGGTTTTCGTTTTTATTTTTGTCTACTCCAGAGATTTCGATTTGGTTCGACAAGTTATTTTGTTCTAATTCAGCAAGCCGAATATCCATATTGTTTATTCTAGAGAGGTCTTTTTTAATATTTTTAACTTCTGTTTTTATACCTGCCAGTTCATTTAATTTGGATAGTATTTCATCGTATTTGTGTGCTATGAAATCTGTAGCTTTTTTTATTTCAGCCGTTTCTTGTTCAATTTTTTTGAACATTTCTTTTTTGAGTTCAGAAAATTTACTGTCTATATAATCAAAAAGAGTCTGATTAATCTCCTTTGGCAAGGGACTCGGAGATTTAATGATATTATTTTTTGATTTCGAGCGAGTGTTTTCAAGTGGCATTGTTGTTGTGTGTTTAATAATACCCCACACCAAATTTTAATAGTCGTAATATAAGTATCATTGTTTATGGTACGCAGAACTGCTTTAACACTGTATGTTATGTATGTATGTATGTATGTTCACAATGGACTTGTTTCTTTATGTTCACAATGAAGACAATGTACGGACAGTTGGATTGATCGATTGTACCATGTGGTAATTATTTATTGAACACTAACAAAACTTCACTTGTTCACATGTATTTTTATGTAAAAACAATACTTTTTAATGTTTTAAATGGGAGCTGTCAAAATAAGCAGTTAATAACCATAGATAACCATAGATGAAAAAACAAATATATAGGTGAATATCGGAAAATTTAATCTCAATTTACAAGAATTTAGGTAAAAAAATTCTAAACCTAGATGAAATTGGTACAGTATTTTTATTAATAGGTGTATCGTTTCGAAATATTTATGACATGGAATATATTGAGTAGATTACTACTAATAATTTAATTCGCTAATAGCCTATCCGAGCAATGCTGCAACCGGAATAATCCTTAATATTTAATCCCCCTTTATAACAAATCGTTTCAGGAGATTAAATTTAAACCACAATTGAAAGACCAAAATGCAATTTGCAAATTGTGTGGTTTGGCCGGTGACAGCTTATGACGAACTTTAAAGTGGTGTCAGAACCGCGAGAAGCTTTTAATTTATTATTTTATCAGGAAAAATGAGTGTTTGATTTTAACAAATGTAAAACGAATTAATACAAATCTTGCTTTTTTATTATGTACCTCTCTGCGGGATTATTTGTTTTTTGAAAGCGAAATTATAATTATTTATTTTAAACATATATTACATGATCATAAAGGTTAGCAATAGTTAATAATATTTTTTTGTTCAAAATATTCTGTATTATGTAGGTAATTTATCGCTTGTCTGAATTCTTCATACGATAAATTTCAATTTTGAAATGATACACTTAAATTCATTACCATATTTGAGTTAATTGTACCACATGCACAGCCGAAATGAGTATTTTTGATCAGAAAACACAACATATAGAAGTGTCGTTCTTGCCGAAGTGAAGAAAAACTGATTTCACTAAATAACACACTACTTTTTAACCCTAGGCCCCAGGCAGGCCAATGTATTTGTTATACAAAATATACACAAAGAAAGATTTGCGATATTTGAAAATATTTAATGAATGACAAATGAACTTTCTTTGAAACACCGATTTACTTACATCTGATGAAGCAACGAAACACACAGGAACCAGGATGAGGCCAATGGTCTTCGAAAATGCGATGGTGACTGCTACTCACTAATACCGTGTACAATTCCTGAGTGGTAGGTACGACACTGAGAGTACGGACTGGAATTCTTGGAGAGTTTTAAACACACGGGGGCAGTGGGGACCTGGTCCTTTATGCATTTCTAAGTACGAAAAACCTCGCGCGTAGTTGAATAAAACCCGAAAAGTTGGATATATTCATTGCATTTCTATCATGATCGTAAGCAATCCTCAAAACAGCGCAGGCCCACTTTATGTGAATTTCAAATGCTGTGGATAAATTCCATTAAATCATACTGAACTGTTTGTTTGGCATTAAAATTAAGTTCCATGATAATCTTGCAAGATATTACGCTTTTTTAATATTATATAATAAATTCGTATATACTTAGGTAAATTACGTACATGACTTTTCCATGTACTACGGGCTTGAAGAATTTAACATTAAATTCTTCGGGTGGTGAGATTTCTGTACAGTACACGTAAAAAAATGTCGGTCCCACCACCAAAGAAGTGCTTGCACCTCCACTGCCTTTCTGTCTCCTAATGTCTTTCTCAAGTTCCTCATACTTCAAGACGTATTATTGGCTATCATATTGTCCAGCCACCAAAGAACCAACAGCCGCCCTGAGGTATCTACGTATGTAGATGTGATATAGGAAAGCCTCTATGATAGTGCGTCAAAATCAAGTACCACTAGGCAACAGTTACAAAACATCAAAGAAAAGAGTTAACATGTTCATGATAGTCTTATTATTATGGATAATGATGATAATAATAATATTTTGACAATAATTTTTCTGCCTTTTTTTAAACAGATGCGGATGAATATTTGTTCGAAGGCTCTATTCTACTACAACTAGGTGTTGATAATGTGCATGCAAAAAATAATTCTTTTCTTATATTAATTGAAGTGAAAAAAATTTTTTAAAAGAAATTAATTTACGTAATTGTAAAAAATTAATGTGTTTTTATTAGAAATTAATTTATTGCTTTTTTGTAATTAACTAGATCAAAAACATATCTTCAACCTCGTACTCAAATGTGGTTTGAGATTTACATTCGGTTTGGGTTGTTACGCCGCGATGCTCTTCCTCTTTTTTAGCAAACATTTCAGACAGTGTTATAGTGTTTTCGTTCCAGCGTTTCAGTGACCTCTGTGTACCGACTCTTTTTTAATAATAATAACGGGATAATTCATAAAACGGCTTTGTGAAAAATCACTTCAGAGGCGCTTATATTTTTAATGCCATTCAGTAAGTGTAGTAAACGAACAAAAATATATTTTTCGTGACATGAGGGGTTTTTTTTTGTTTGCTGGTTCCTCTTATAGCAAAATACACCGTAAATGAGCTCGTGTTTTGTCAACTTTCTGCGTCCATTTGTTTCTAAATTATATTTATTATCATGGCTTTGCTACAAAGAACATTGTTTTACTGTATCACTGGGTATACTAGTTTTTTTTATTTAAAACTATTCGTTCAATCCAGTTGACTAAACCTGTATGACAACTCTGTCCCTTTGATCAAACTCTCCGTGAACTAGTAGTTCTCAGTACAGGGATATCTGCAGTAAAATAATATTATATTTCAATGTATCATGGAAACTTTTTCTACAAAATTGGTAGCATATTGCACGTTATACAAGCGTGGGTATCATGCTTCATCTATTTTTGCCTTCCCCGTATCAAAATCATAAATCAATACTATCAACTCCAAAATTTGTTCGTGTAAGAAGCAGAAAAAATAATACATTATTCCTTCAAAGAACCACACAAAATAATTTTCGATTAATAATATTTTCTTTGAAGATGACTATTACATGTTGGTAATAGGTATTTAATAACGGTACGTACTCGTAACTATCAAGTTACTTCAAAATTTTTAATTATTTCTTCAAATTGTTAGTAATTTCTTTTAAAAACGGGATTGCAGACTCTAGGTTTCATGTTAAACTTTTAGTAAAACACGAATATATTGTCAACGTGCCGGAAAACGTGTTCATAAAAATCTTAATTTTTTCGCATTTGGTTATTTTTTATTTTTTTATTGGCATTTTTTTTTTATACATTCATGTACATATATAATTATAAAACACATAAGATAGAAACAAAAAAAAATACCACAAAGACGAAGCCTGTGCGTGGGCATTATAAGTTATGTATTCATAACAGTGGTGGTTAAATAAAGAAAATAATATGTAGTTAATTAATATGATTTTACTGGAGTTTTTGCGTACTAAAAAAACAGTTAAAGTTGAAGTTAAATAGAAGTTTTTTTTTTAAATAGTGGCATATTTGAGGTATCATATTCGAAGCACAAATTATAGAAAAAAATCTCTCACTTCCAGATTTTAACATTTATTTTATACGAGATTAGGTTTTGGCACATCTTGATAAAACTCGCAAGGAATTTAATATTTTTTGGCCAATATAGTTAATGTGTCTTTGGGCTAGCCTAGTTTTGCAATGAGGCACTGTGTACACGCATATATAGTGTCTCTGGCTAGAACAATTTGGATTTTTACAGAAATTATTTGGACGAGTGTATGTAAATTTAAGACATTGGATACAGTAGATCTGCCTTAGTTCCATAATGTAAGTTTCCTGAAACAATTGATCGGTGGGATATGTCTTGGTCTTCTGGTGCATTATCTTATTGATAGACTTTTGGAAAATTTCAGGTTTTACCTAGTTATTGTATGTTCCCCCCCAGGCGATTATTTCGTAGGAAATTGATGAAAATACTAATGCATCATAAACAAGCCTCATGGTTCTTATGTTAACAATATTGCTCATGCGTTTGAATATGTAAATTAGGTGCCTCAGTTTATTGACAGTTTTTTTATGTGATAAGTCCATTTGAGTTGAGAGTCAATAGTTACACCTAGGTATTTGATATAATATCCTAATTTTAAATATTAGCAGTTTGAGTATGTCGCAGATTTAGAATTAATATTATGGAACTTCAGGTTAGGATTATTTTTAGGGGATGACTTTTGGGTATTATAGAAGGGAATAAAAACGGTTTTATCATAATTTAGACTAAGAAGATTTCTGTCTAGCCAATCTTTGACTGTTACAATGCATTTGTTGGCTTTACTTATTGTATCTTCCCATCTTTTGCCTTTTTCTATTATTGCTGTATCATCGGCAAAAGAGAGAATTTTACCTGGTATTACTATGTTGCATAGGTCATTGATGTCGATTAGAAATAGTAGTGGCTCTAAGACAGTTCCTTGTGGAACGCCGTGTTTTACTAGATCGTAAGCGCTTAAGTTTGATCCTATTTTTGTGGGTTGTTGGCGATTTAATATGTAGCTTTTTAATAGCATGACACTTTTGTTTTTGATACTAACGTTAGAGATTTTCTTAAATAGAATTTGCTTTCTTTAGGTCTAAACAAATCGTTAGAGACTTTGTGTTAGAGTCTAGATTAGAGTATACGTTTTTGGTTAAACTAAAGATAGCGTCGTTGGTGTAAATGTTTTGTTCTTAAGCAAAATTTGATTAGCTGAGATTGATTAAGATTCTCGACAATTCTTATTTTGTTGTTTTAAACACTTTTCGAAGATCTTGGATAATTGCGAAGTTAGAGTGATAGGTCTGTAGTTATCTGTTTTGCATTGGGATCCAGATGTATGTATTGGAATGATATGGGAGTGTTTAAAATTGTCGTGGTAAATGCTACGTCTGATGCAACTGTTAAAGATGTGATGTAATGGGATGATTATGTGTTTTTTAACTGATTTAATTGTGGTATTTTTTAAGTTATCCGGGCCATTAGCAAACATCTCATGGAAGATGCACGTGCACAAACACGTGTTCCTATATATTAGGAATATACTTAAAGTTCTTTAGGAAACGGTCGGAAATCCCGTTTCTAAGGGGATGACCAATAATTAAATAATTTTAAAAAAAATACTTTTTCATTTTCATTGTAGGTATAAGTATTTATGTAAATAGATGTGTATGGAAAAAAGATTTTTATTGAGTATTGCTAATTTATTAAGAATCTCTTCAAAATTTTCACAATTCAGTTAAAAACAGGATTGCAGGCCCTTAACAAATGAAATGATTGATTTCCTAATAAACTTTTAGTAAAATACGAAAGTATCATCACGATGTCAAAATACGTGCTCATAAAAATCCCATAATTTTTGAATTTCGTCATTATATCAAGGAAAATGCAGTTCCTATTCCGTTGTATTCCGATATTTTTAGTATTTACTAAAATTTTATCAGGAAACGGCCTGCAATATTCATGATAATAAATTAGTAATACTTTTTTTCCATATAATTGGTTATGATTTAAAAAATAATTATGCTCACAAAGTAGCCTTGTAATCGTTTTATAAAATATTAAATGTTCTGAAAACCCAGAAAAAATCGGAAATATCCTAGTTATTCATTATTTAATATATCAATTCACAAAGATTTGTTTTACTGCGTTCGCTCTAATAATACAAAACAACTCTTATCTATACGACGTCAACGCCAGGAAGTTCAATCAGTTTATTAACATAGTACATAGGAATGAAAGTACTAAGAGCCGTTGTCATGAATTTTGGATTTATGAAATGTACTCCAAAAAATGTATAGAATTTATTTTTTTTATTTTCGCGTGTAAAGGCAAGGGGATTGTATCGCCACCGGTTGAGCAGCGTTGTTAGTCTGCTTAAGATAGGCATGTATTTATAAATGCGGGTCTTGAAGAATCCCGGATTATGTGAAGGAGGATAAACAAATTCCGGTAACTCGTTCCACATACGAGCCATCTTACCCAAAAGCCAAGATCAAATTTGAACGGGTGTTCCGCTCTTATACGTAGAGTTTCAAGCACGCGCACCGGTGCACCGGGGATCAATGCTGCTAACTCCTTAGAGCATTCTCGATTAAAATACCTGTTGAATAGACTCATAATTCCCACATTGCGTCTGTGCATTAGAGATGGCAATCGGTCTGTTAATAATGGATTATAAATAAGACGGACTGAAAAATATATTTATACAATGTGCAAATGTTCCTACGCATAAGAGAAGCAGAATGACACACATAATTTTCCATTACATTTCCTTCATAATTTTCTCATTTGTAATTTATATCACAGGAAAGTTAATATTACCATTTAAAAATTTGCCTTAAAAAAAAAATATATATATATATATATAACTTATGTGAAAGCCCAGTAAAACGATAATAAATAAAATAATAAGGTTTTTGATTACGATAACAAAAGATAAAAGCCTTTACTCCGTTGCATTTCAACCACTATTTTCCTGTTTGTAATTTAGTTCCCCGGAAAGTAAATATTTTTATCTCGAATTATTCGGGTGAATAATTTATCGCTAACTTTCAACATACATATATATATATATATATATTGGTTACGATAACACAGTTACAGGCCTACAGTGTAGAGAAAAGATTAAAAAAGACCCAAAAAACACTGCGTTGCATTTTTCTTCATTATTTTCTCGTTTGAAATTTATTTCTTAGTGTTATATCTGCCTTTACTTATGCAGACTTTGAGTTTTTGGAATTTTTTAAATTAGTAAAAGTTTCTAAATATAACTTCGTTTATTTACGTTATAATACAAGGGTCTAGTTAAACTACACTGTTCGTTACCTGAGGGTAGGTAATTCTCTGCGCCCCAGGATCTTGCTCTCTGATAATATAATCTCGCGAGTACCTGTTACACCCTATCAATATCTGACGGACTCTGGTATAAACTTTATGACTACCGCCATCTATCGATTAAGTACTCAACTTTATTACCATACATCACTTAGAATAGTAAATTGATATTTACATCTTGAAATATCCCGAAAAACAATTTATGGGAAACATTCAGGGATGAAAGATGACAAAACAGAAAAGTTCAAGGGAAGAAGCAAAATTACTCAAATTGTTCCCACCTGCATTTCCCCGTGTTTCAATTTATTTCTTAGAAAAGTTGATATTTCCTTTTAATGTGAAACCGCATAAGAGTCCCGACTGCTTCCAACCGACTGCTCTCAGCCAGTCAGACTATGCCATTCCCAATAGAGGTATGTTCTGAGGCTGAAAAAAGTGTAGAGGGAAGAAGATGAGAAAGAAGAAGGTGGCAAAATACCTGGATATTCAAATCGGGTCATCAAATACCGCCAAAGCCATTTCAAGCAAGGTTTTAATAGTGGTCTTACACCACTCTAGGATGTGCCGAAAGTAAATTATGTATTATTTGTAATAATAGAAATAACATATGTTTATCAAATAATCGCCGTAATTTGAACCCGCAACCTCTGGATTGCTACCTTCACGACCACGGAGGCCTTCTGGAAATATGCCTGATAATAATTTGTCAGGAATAAATGGATGTCGCTGATATTTTCGATATAAATTTTAACTTATTCTAATCCAAATTAGTTTACCGCTAAAAAGCTACGTAACGTGTGTAACGGTTACGTCACCGCTGCTAGGGTCATCATACCGCAATCAGACCGCAAGAGTGAAAAAAGCTGAATCATCAATCAGACTTACGAAACTTCAATTGAAATTTCGGTACCGCGATACGCAAAACTGTTGATAAGAGAATGTTTGCATACAGGTGATGCAAATGTTCATACAATGAACCGAGTCAGCGATCCTGCGGGTTCGATTTCCAGACGCTACTCCAACCCGTGGTAGACGAGAACAAAATAATCGGCACCTATATAAGCTGTAGAGGACCTAAGTACATCATCATTTGAGTCAACAATTCCGACTCGGCATAACATACGTCTGGGCCTCGGCCCCGCGGCATCTTCGCCGGCCAGCATGTTCCGCTCGTCTGCAGACTAGTCCATCGCACCTTCGCCTACCTCGTTCACGCCGCAGTACACTGAAGACATCACATCTTCACCAGTACTGAACGCATCCACGAGGCTAGTCTCCACGACTCCGTTGCCGCCAATGTCGTCTACACCTGATATCATCGTAAGCAGTCCAGAGCCATCCCCCTACTGCGCAATTATACTGACTCAAAATAAACATTGTGACACAACACCATCACTATGTTTCATTGTCACACTACCAAGATCCTACACGTGTAATAATTAACCCATAGGTATGCTTATATATATATATTTTTTTTTTTGTAATTTTTTTTTTTTTAATAATATGTTTACATGGTACATAATTCATTTTACATCTTGGGTCTTTTTACTACTCTTCCATTGAAAGCATTTGCTTGTGTATGGAAGGGGAGTGTACATAAATGTTGTTGTTAGTTAGTACTTAAATAATTCATTGTACATAAATGTATGCTTGCTGTAGTATTTTTTTTGATAGTAGTGAAGGATAATATATTAATATAATAAATTTTTAAAAATAAAGGAAGTTATGGAAAACTAAGGATATTTGTGAGATTAATTAAGTGACAGTAGTTTTTTTTTTTTTTCAGAATATTCTTAAAGTGTCTCTTGACAGAGTGCAGTATTCGATATATATGTTTTATTTTTTTATTACTCGTTTATAAATTTCAAGGGTTCTTACTTAATTAGTATTTTATGCTATTTTTTTTTAAATTTTATGTTAATTTCACTTTTAATCTTATGTGAAAGCCCAGTAAAACGATAATAAATAAAATAATAAGGTTTTTGATTACGATAACAAAAGATAAAAGCCTTTACTCCGTTGCATTTCAACCACTATTTTCCTGTTTGTAATTTAGTTCCTCGGAAAGTTAATATTTTTATCACGAATTATTCGGGTGAATAATTTATCGCTAACTTTCAACATCTAACGTCTACGATAAATACAATTGAGATACCTTTATTGCGTTCAAGGAAAGAAGCAAAATGACTCAAATAGTTCCCGTTGCATACCCCATCGTTATTTTTCCATTTGTAATTCATTTCTTAGGATAATAAATATTTCCATCTCAAAATATCACTGCGAATAATTTACAAGGTACACAGGAACAGGTAGTACGTAGATCACAGCGGTGAATACAAAACGTCAGGCAGCAATATTCTCCATGGAAATACATTGTAAAACATCTATTAAGAATGGGAACAATAAACTGCTGGCGGAAGTGAATCATGGCGGGCGGGGTGAATGTTTGAGTTGCATTATGCATGAGTGTGCAAAACACTGTGAAGCGAGTAGCGTCGTTCTGGCAGGTAGCAGGTACCTGTTGTTATGGGCGTAGAACAGACCAGTGCAACCAACTACAGGGAGCCGGGGTAGCTCGAGCATACCTAATTATCTAAATGCCATTGCGAAATTTAGGTTAGACTTGCTAACACTTGTCCAGTGGAATAGGCACTTTTTTGGAGGAAGTCGTAGTGACCTGAAAATTTCGTAACATCTATACGATTTTCCTTTAAAACAATTTTTTTAGTCTTTATCCGTTTCTTAACCGACGTCATAGGTACAATTGTGCCTTCATACATTGTGTACGAAAATGGTGAAAGATTTTTTTTAGAAGTAATAATTGTTGTTTTGGATACTAAATGTTCATCGCAAAAAGGTTACACGCTAACCGAACAGCTTTTTCAAGTGTTACGTTGTTTTCACTTCTTTTCTCGGCAGATACAACATTACCGATACCCTTAAATTTTTCATACTAAATAAGTTTTTGTTTTTATTTTATTCTTATATTAGAGGTTCAAATCACCATAGAATGAGTGGCACATATATTGATGACCACATTTTCTCCATAATGTATTGGTGAATAACCGTTTTACGGAGAACATGAAAAATAAATAAATAAATTTTCAAAAACGAAATCATAATATTGACAAAGGTGAAATGCTGTTAAGAGGCGATACATGCCGCAAGAGTGAAATAATATTATTGTTGCCTTTTTTGCAAGCTGACACAAATACCTGCAGAAGACACTATAAATACCCCACTAACAAATATTTATTAATATTCAATATTTTATTTATAACTGGTCGAAACAACACCTAAAAAAGCGATATTATTCTATACTTTAATTACCATTCCTGATTCTCAACTGAAAGGTGTATTTCCTTCAAACAGCACCTGGAAAACTGAATTGAACCGCCCGTTGCTTGACAACGTACGACGAGCTACTCACTGCTGGCAATCCTACTGTCTACCGACTGCCGGCCACCTAAAAGCTGGCTAATAACTGCTGTCTCCCGTCTGATGGCAACCTTACCTGCCGGGTACCGAATGCTGGCCATCGCTGCTATAGCAGTTGCCTGCGCCATTTGCTATATCGTATGATGCTCTGATCATAATCAGCAGATGCACAATGTGCTCCAATCTGAAAACATCCCTGAAAGCATTCCAATTACCTTTTATTAATGTTTTAAAACACAGTAATATTGAATATATACTACTTGTTGTGAATTGGGTTGGATGTAAGAAATAGTGAGTACCTATAAGTTATACCCCTATGTACGTTCTGTATACTAGTATAATACGTGTAATTAAAATGTGAATTTTGATTTGAATCGTCTTTAATTTTATGATAGTTTGGATAGAACACCTCACGGTGTTTTACTTAAATCATTGACTAGGTCGAGAGTTGATGTGTGCCGGTGCTTATTATTTAAAGACATTTCTTGTACAGGCATACCCGTCCGTACACTAAGTCTAAACTAAGAGAATCTACAACTGAAGAGGCTCTTGGGTCCGAAAGCAAATGGACTATGCGATTTATCACAAGAAATATCACACTTTTCGTAAACAGACATTATTTCGTTTTCTTGTAGGGCTATTGCTTTTAGTATGATGAGCAATGTTTTATGGTTTATAAATAAATGTGTATAATTTTATCCAAAATATGTAGATTTTAAGGTGAAAAACAATTAACACTTTTCCCAAGAAGAACGAACAATTTACTTATTTTTACAGCATTTCGCGAACGGGAGTGGATGCCATTGTTCTTAGGGCAACATACAGTTAATACTGTTTAAGATTTACTATTAGAAAAAATGTTGCTTTCAGAGATAAACAATTTAAGCTGTCTTCATTTCTACCCTAAGGCTTCCATACAATGTTGCGCAACTATACAGCGAATGCTGAACTAAACTACTATAGGGATAGTCCCTGTCATTGCGTATAACTTGGCGAATGCACAGCAGAGCGGACTTCTCGCGACATACTAACACTTTTATTTGTATTCTCATGTTATCTATTTCAGATGAATTCTTCAGTGGGGTAATGTTTTCATTTTTCTTTTAATTGTTTTATGTTAATGTAAGTACTTGAATACTGTTCACTTAACCCGTATACAATGACTTTGGAGAGTCGTTAAAAGTAAATATAACTTCGTTCAATAAAAAAAAATTGAATCTTTATGAGTGAGCTGAAAGAGGAAAACATATAACGCCGTTGGGAAAGTAGTCCCCTCCAAAATTGGCTTCACTTTTGATGTTTTGAATTAAAACATTACAGGCAAAAAAAAATAATTTTAGTTTTCACAAAACCAAAAAAAAAATTAAGGATGGATTGTTTCAGAAAATTTGAGCAATTCTTCAAATTTCAAAGTTCATTTTTGAGTTCCGTGAAAGATTTTTTTAAGTTCTGTTATTATTTCAGTTCTGTTAAGCAGCTTGCCTTTAATGGTAAAGTAACAGAACTTGAATTAGACTTTCACAGAACCCGAAAATGAACGTTTAAATTTGATGAATTGTTCAAATTTTCTGAAACAACCCATACTAATAGTAAAAAACATAATGGGCGTACTATCAAAAGCACGGCAACGCTTCGCGCTTAAATGCCTCGTGCGGTTAAATTGCCCGATGCGGCGAGTGATAAACTATGTACCTGCAAAGTATTTTAATCCTTAGCATAGAAACAGATACTTTCTAGTTGATGCATGATTTATAATATATACCATGTATATATATAATATGCATCAACTAGATTTATAAATTTATCAAAAAAAAAATTCAACACAAAAAAAAACGTTCACAAAAAAAAAATTCACTACGAGCGTGAAGAAGAAGTTTTGTTCAAAGATCTAACTGGTTTGTTATGAGAATTCCAAATTATTGGATTCGCACCTAGGTATCGCTGGTTAAATAATCCATCAAAGTCCTCCAACATTGCATAAGCAAAAAGCTTTAAATGTTGGTAACAATAAGAGTTCAAATATATAATCAGGTTACGTCGCCAAGTTTTTTTTTTTAGTTTTAATATTTTTTCATATTTTATATTGATATTGGTAATGCCAAGACTCAGTCCAACCTACTTTGGTAGATCGCGTGGGAGCGTACTATTGTGGGGTACATAACTTTTTTTTAACAATCCGTTTTACAAATCTAAGATAAAAGTAGATTAAAAAATATTTTGTATATTATATTAATTGATTGGTCCACATTCTGCATCTGTAAAACTATATTTTCCACATTTGCACATCCGCTGGATTGAATATATACCTACATCTTATTATCTGCCCAGTAAAAAAGACTCAACGTCACGAAATACTCTAAGATATTTGGATGATTTGTATAGCGCCGATTTTGTGCAAAATCACCTCTACTATATTTAATAAATATATAATTAATATATATGGTTAACTACATGCAGTGAGGCCAACATTACTGGATTGTACTATGAAATGTAAAATATATTTCAAAAATAAATTTAAAAATGTCAATTATTGTGTTACATTTATATTCGTAATATTATTAGCATACAAGGCAATGTGAGCTAAATTAAGATTAATAAATAAACTAAAAAAATAACGATTTACGAAATATGATTAAATTGTATCATAGACTTGAAAAAATTTGAACGATCAAAAGGGAGCATTTAACGATTTTTTTCCGGTAAAGTGTTGATTAAGTTCAATTTCAAACGATTTATTCAAAATTATCGAGCCCATAAATTGAATATTTGACATTCAATTATATAAAATAATGAAGGTGGTTGTAATATAACAAATAAAAGGTAAGGGGATGAAACCATTCACCCTTAGTTACAACGAACGATTTCAAATATCTATGGCCTAGCGCACTCTGTGTTAAGAAAAAATTTGGTGTTTTGAAAACCATAAAACAAGACTATTTATTTTGTAAATATATGATTCGTTTTAAATTTACATGACTCATTTCATCTAGAATGCATTAAAAACGGATTTTCACATTCATTTTGTCACTTTGCATCTTATGTAACAAGAGTAATTCTTAATATTGAATTATCAAATTGCACTTATCGCAATATAGTGTGCGCGACACAATCGATATTATGTATCATTGAAATTTCCGTATGTTTTCAACTGAAATTCATTTTTCAATACAATTTTACATATTTTTTAATCAATGCATCAAATCAAACTTCCACAAAATGCAAAATCCCTATGGTAAAATCCAAACCCAAAAACGCAACATATTTTCAGTGTTTAAAATTTAATTTCATCAAAAAATGTTCGAAACATCCATTTTTTCGTAATTTATGCAACGAAAGTTCCTAACTCCGAAGCTACTTACATCGGATGCAAAAGTTTTTGCAACCAACATACGGCTTGCTCTTTTGGTTATTAGAACTAATTCAGAAAGTTAAAAAACGTCACCAAGAAGCGGTTTGTGCAAGGTAGAGTGAGTCACTCAAAAAAATTTAATCTGGAGGTTCTGATTCACGGAGGCGCAAGATGTAGCTCCATTCAATAGATGTGAAGGGAAAACACTCATACACGTGACTTTTGTACACAATGCGGACTCTGTTGCCACTGTAGAGTTGGTCCGATATGCTCGAGGTAGCCAGATTTGGTTCAAAGAGAGGTAGGATAGTCCATGGTCAAGTGAGAGGCGAGGGACAGAACAGAAAGAAGGCTTAAGCGAGGTAGAGCAGACAGAGCAGAGATAGATTTATTGTTGGAGCGGAGATTGCAGGTGATCTGACTTGCAAAGGGTTTGTGGCCCGTATTAATAGGTTAGCAGTAGTTGAATGTTACCACCTCCATTATCTCCGGCACTATTTTTGAAACTCGTGAGCCCAAAAACGTGTATTCGTCGGAGATGAATGTGATTTTTGAGTGTGTTTTTTCTTTCAAAACCACTCTCTCCGATTGCTTCCAAAAACAGGTAATTATTTCCCTAAACGCTGCATTTTAAATCACATTTTATAAAAGTTACACTTCGTTTTAACAATTACTACAAGAAACAACTATTTAAATGCACAAAATAGATTATTAGGTTCTTTGTTTAGGCTTAAAAAATGTGTATTTAGATTGAATCTCAACTCTACTAAACGATTTCAAGTGGTGGCAAAAGGATCGTTTTATAAAGTAAATTTTTAATTTTGATTCAATAAAAATTAAAATATAATGCATAACTTTGTTTCCTATAGTAATTAAGTGTAATTTTTCATAATCTGTGCCAGTTAAAACTGAAGCTGTTAAGGCAATATTTCCTTCAATAACAAATTAGAATTAATGTAGTTTTACAATGTTAAAAAATACATTTTTAGTTAGGAACCGACCCCGGATAACTGGTTCCTGCTAGGCCTAAGTAGTCCCGCCTTGGGCTCGCGTTACTAGTTATGACGACGTCACACCTCCTGACATGTTCCCACGGTCAGCACGTAAAGGTTAAATGTCAGTTTTTAGGGAATCGTCGATTTACAAGGACTACGAAAATTTTTATTTTATATTACAAAAATGATACATTCGCTACCGTAAAAATGATGACCTGATAGTTCTTAAGTCTTACTAAACAAAATTTTAACTAATTTTTTGGAAGTATTTAACTAGACGTGCGGTAAAATTTCCTAAAAATTATAAGGTGGAAAATGAACTGTGAGGTGGTAACTGGTAAATCATCTGAATCAGCAACTCTTGAAAGATGAGGTCTATCTCTATAATAACAAAACACGTTTCATTTTGCCATGCCACCTCCATCCAGAGCCATAAGTGTTATAAAAACGAAGAAAAGTTAAGAAGTGTTAAGAAAAGAAAGGCTAGATTCAATATTTATAATTTATTTCGTAGATAAGAAAAAATTGTGCTGAAACTCAAGGGAAGCAAGAGTAACTATTGATCGCCTTTAACCTTTCCTTATCTGTGGTGTGTATTTACTACACATTGCTTCTAATAACTTTAATAACTCTATAAATATAATAAATTCTGGGTTCAGATTTAAGGTATTCCTCCGTTATAGATTTATGCACTGAATTAAAAAATAATATTCTACATAGTTTTCAAATTCAATTAAAAATCAGAGATTTTTGTTAAAAATCGGGAACCAAAACACCAATACAATCAACCGTGTGATACAAATCGCAAAGAGTGTGCGAGGAAATGACACGCTTTTGATGTCCCGCTTTAATTCGTTATGCGGGAACATGAGACATCCACACGTCTTCAGTTGTATTTTGATTTAGACCATCGATACCTACAACCGCATGGCTGTGTTTGTGCCAACCGCCAGCCTCTAGCCAGTTGGCCGCAAACCGTCGTTAGATGTAGACCCCTCGCACGTTTCTTTAACATCTGCCAATGGTTTTTTCATGTTTTCAGCAATTAAATTACAATTATTATTACTTTTGGTATTAAATATAATAAACATAATCGATTTTCTATGAATATTCGTATTTGTCCGATATTAAATCGCTTATTTTGAGATGTGAATTGACTACACAGCACCGGAACGCGTGGATTTTTTTAGCACAGTAAGGGTAAGGTTAAAAACACCAAGTAAAACATGTTGCTGTGAAACATCGCAAGTTTTTGCAAAAAAAGTCGCAGTGAGCTACTTGCACGCCCTGCAAGAATTCTGAAAACATTTTTAAATTTCCCATTTTTTTTTTATTTTCCCTACTTTTATCACATCCGTAAAACCGTTTTTTGGTCGCATGCTAAGAAGCCTTCGCTCATCTCCAAACGCGGTGACACTAAAAGCGTCGCGTATAAAAACGTCCTGCGCGATTTCTTCAAGTTAATGTTGTCAATTTGCATTAAGTTATATTTAATGTACTGGAATACACTGCGGGCGGGCCGGGCGGCCATTTAAAGCGCTATAATTCCGGAGAATATGTTTTTGTACACCACCTGGGGACGAACACGTTCGCTGAGCGGAGTTTCCATTCCCATCTCGGGACTTTCTTTATTTTCTTCTTGAACACTTTTCACTTACAGTACATGTACTAAAAGTATGATATGTGCAACTTTACGTTTTACGTCGTGCCGCAGAACCTAGTTGGTTTCGTGCTAATGGCAAACTCGACGGCACGTTCCGGTAGGCTGCTTTTCTAGGGATTTTTTTGGAAATATGATGAACAAACAATATTATGTCCGTCATGATAATGATGTTTCTTATTATCTTTTGTCAATTTTTACATTAAACAAAATGAGTAATGATGTCTCATGTAATTGATGGATGAGATAGGCATTTAATTTGAGCCATAATAATTATTATTGAAAGGTGAAAATATTGAATTATGTGAACCAAAAAAACCTGAAAATATTGTTTAAATCTACTGCTGAATGGATAATGGTACAGAAGATGGATAAATAAGGAAGTTCAATCTGAGAATATGGATGTGGATAAATAGTAGTACATAGTAGTATTTTCTTTGGGAGGCGGGTATGGGACCACTGCCCCTGGAACCATTCATTGCATAACCAACACCTTTCATAGGTCAACCCAAGTGGTTCGCTACGTTTGGTGACTTGGCAGGGATGACCGAGTTCATGGGATAAGGTTTATCAAGATATTGGCGGAGAATGCGTCTGCCTACCAACTGCGTGACTTGCTGAATTGGGAAAGGCCGTTTAAGGACTCTCTATCGCCATGCACCGTAGGAGGGATGGCCTCATACGTCCGTCACTTTAGGACGCACTGACCTCGGGACTCCTACCCAACCATCATACCTTTTTCCTGCCAAAAACTTCTTTTTATTTGCTTATAAGATCATCCATACAAAATCCCCAAAGATAACAATATAGTGTAAAAAATTACGTACCAAAAAAATGAGACAATAATATTACAGGTGTGCGAATGTTAAAGTGTGATTGAAGTGAGGAGTGTATGGCAAAACAAATGAGTGAGCGAATTTCTCTTCTCTATATTCTCGACTGATTAAATACAGTTGTAATGTTTAAGGCCCTTTTATAAAACTGTTTTAAACTTTAAGCAACTGTTAAATAAACAGAAATGCAGGTTATAATGGTTGTGTAGTTATGTAAAATTAAATGGGGTAAGTATATAACGATTTATATTGACACATTCATTTATTGTGCTTTAAATCTGTTTATAAAAAACGTAGTGAAAATAGTACGCAAGTAAAATTCATTTGAACCATTAAATAAGGATGGTTTGTCAGTTTTAAACCATTTTTTAAGAAAAATATAGTCTTAAATCTAGCCCACATTTTAACTACTGCTCGACGATTATTTTCATATGAAATGGCAGAGAACAAAATAAGTTGCAAAATCTCAAAAATAGTACAGTAAGAATAATACATAGGCGAAGTTGATTTTCAAAAGTAACTTTACTGTTCACTTTTTAAACTTTACGATATAAGTAAAGAAGTCAAGCACATACATATTCGACGCGCGGTCCTGCGTCATGGACGGACCCACGGTCAATTTTGCCCTAGCAGGCCTAGAAAATTGATCTTTCGGTGGGGTTTATTTGAATTATTTCTGATTAAAGAATTACTAAAATCTCAGATGTCTCTAAAGGGATCCTTCGGGAAGTTACTGATTTCTAACCGGTAATTTTATGGTTGAAAAACATTTTTATAGAATTTACAAACCGAAAACGGTTAAACGGTTACTTGTGTAAAAACACAAGTATTTTAATGGTAAAGTACTGTTTTTATTAATCTTAAATATAAATAACTTACATTCGTAGGGATCGCTGTAAAAAAAATTCGTCAGAATCAATTCAAATACTGGCCTTGAGCGAATGACTTTTATTAGATTCTCGTGTCGCCATTGTAAAACTATTCGTGTGTGTGGTTTATTGACGTTTTGTTATATTCCAAACTGAGCAAGGGAAGGGGAAGTAGAAGGTAGAAAGCCGGCAATTAATTCCCTGACCGATTCACTGTACCAAAAGCCGGTATTAGTTACGGGTCGAGTGGTAGAATTTCTTGGATTCCTAGACAGATATAGGAGATCCACGGATTAAAGAAGCAGTCGGTTCAAGAAATTCTCAATTATCACCGCCGCTGCAGACGGTCTGCAGCTCTGTTTTAATTCAAAGAACAATTCAGGATGTACTGTTGTTATTTACAATAAAGGTTCTCATTTTCGGGCTTGATTTGAAATGAAATTTAAAAGCTGATACTAGCGCGGACCCGTGAAAATCAAAACGTTGAGATAAAAAAAATCTCTCAGGATCTATGTTATCTTTGGGGACGCTGTGTGGGGGATCTTTTCATGGTAAGAAATGAGAAAAAGTTCTTGAAAGAAAAAAAGATGAGAGGTGGGTAGGAATCTGGGGGTCAAAGTGTCCAGAAGTGACGGACGTATGAATCATCCCTCCCACTGAGGTGCAAGGCGATGGGTCGAAATAGTCCAACTGGATAGGTTAAAAGGTCTCCCTCAACCTGTCTCTCACGATTCGGCCCGCCACGCAGAAGGTGGGCAAACGCATCCGCTGCCTCACAAAATGAACTCGGTCATCCCTGTTAAGTCACCAAACGTAGCAAACTACTTGGGGTAACCTGTGGCAGGGGTATTGGTTATCCAATAAATAGCTCATCTCCCGCCTCCCAAATTGAAATAAAAATAAAACTTTAAAAAAAAATTAATTTAATTTGCCACTCCCAGGATCGAACCCCGATCAACTGCTTAAAAGACAACTATTTCTATGAAATATAAGCACACTTTAAACTCTAAAACTTACTATTTATAGCATTAACGCATAACTCACAAAAAGCTGCAAGGCTTTTAGTCTCTTTAACATCCGCCGGTAGTTCATTGAAAAATAGTCTGAAATCTCCACGGCTTCTCGTGGGGTAGCCATGTATTTTGAAATAAAAATTTAAATTCTCAAACATGTATTTTGGAAGCATCTTATTTTTAAGGTTAAATGTAAATATTTGATTGATATGTGATTTATTTGTTAAAAATTGCCCGAATTTTGTTTTGTTCCAAATGGCATAAAAATATAAAAATACTTCAAATAATGCCTGAACACTATTCTACATTTTCCTTTTAAGATGTTTCCTCTGAATAAAAATGTTTTAGGAATTTTAAGAAGAAAGGTAGTTTTTTTCTTAAGTATCCAAAATGCCAAGATTTTCTCAAAGCATTTTAAAGCGACTCACTTCAAAATAAACTAATTCGTAAAAGCTTTATTCATGTCTCGTTTAGCTATTCCGTAAGAATTTTTTTTAAATCCATCTTTGTATAAATAATTATTTACCCATTTAACAATGAAAGTTTTCAAATCGAATATATATTTTTTAATTCAAAAAGCCCTATGAAAGGACAAGTTATTTTGTTTGTTAAATTTGGTAAACGATCACCGAGATTTAAAAAAAATGCTTTACCCTACGTAAAACTATGCAGTATTCGGTCTATATGATGGAACTGGGGTAAATAATAAAAAATTTTACTAGTTCATGTTTCACATTTTCGACAAATAAATATCAGTACGGTACTTGCCCATCATTATTTTAATCCCGGAGATTCTTTCTTTCTGCAGTGAATATCCAATGCAAATTCTCCCACATTGGCGTAGTTTTGTATAGAGTGTCCTGCAATGTATCCTTAACCTTTTAGGTTTCTGGAATGTTGACCTTTATATTACTTAAAGACGCTTAAAACGCCAAAAGGTCGGAGTAATAAAATCCAAATAAATGTAACATTTCTAAATTTATCCAAAAACTAAAAACTTTTTTTGAAAAGTGATAACATAAGCATTGGAATTTTATTATTGAAAACAAACAAATAATGTTTTAAATAATAAAATTTAAAATATAAAAAAGTTAAAAAAAATGGTTCTTACGTGACTTACGTTTTTTCGTTTAAACACTTAAATTAGTATACATAAAAAATATACTCATTTTATTGGAAAAATGTATTATAAATATTATGGTTTCCTCACTTTTTAGTCGTTTTACACAAAAGCGAATCATAAAAAAATCACAAGGTATCATAAATTATTGTCAAATTGCGATTGAAACTTTTGGTTCTATAGAGGTGCCCATTTTAATTTTTCTATAGTTAACTTTAAACATCAAGCGTATTTTTTTTTCTTTCTTACACCATTTAGAAAATATTTCTTTCTATTACTGTAAGGGAGACAAAACTATTTCCATGAAACCATATGAGCTGTTTCCAAAAGCCGTAATATCCGTTTTCGTAAAACAGACCAAATAAGCTTGGGTGGTTAAAACCGTATCTATAAGAAATGGACTACACAAATAATCAACCAACTTGCTCGCTTTCATGTATAGTGCTTTGTAATGTGGTTGGATGTCCAAAGTTACTTACCGTATGCCAAGATGTCTCTAAGGAATTATGTATAAACTTATGAAAATGTCTTTTCTGTTAATCACTGTAGGTAAACTTTATATTACTTTTACGAGTCTAATAAAAATGACTGCTTTAGGAATTTCGGCAAATATTAACAATAACCATATCATATTCTTCATTAACTGAAACAAGGAAGGGGTGAGTTTAACGACAAAGGGTGTGTGGATGTGTTTCTTAAATTTAATTAAGAATTCACCCCTTGTTGTTTTGGTTGTTTTATATGCATGAACGCAATCTTGATGTATCTCCTCTCTGAAGAAAGTAGCTGCTATTTGCAGGAAGTATCGTAGATAGTTTTAGATAAGAAAAACAGTTAGAAAATGTGATAAAAATTTTTAAGACGAAAACAATTGACAATGGGTAGAAACAGCGTCCAATATATTATTGTCTAATACTACTGGAGAACCGTGATTGTGGAATATGTAAAGCTTAAAGTATTAATTAAAATAAAATGCCTGAAATATTTAAAACTACTTTCTGAAATTTACCTTTTGAATCCTAACTTGAAAACTTGAAAAATTACCACTTCTGTCAAAAAAATTAAACAAGAAAAATCATACACTTCAAATGTTTAATTAATTAATTACATACCTAAAATATTTAATTAATAAATTATACACTTAAAATATTTAATTGATACATAATAAAATCATGAAAATTTTATCGCTTCTATGAAACGTTCCCAAAATCAGTTTCAATTTTGAAAATCAAAACGAATTCAAGTTCTAGAAGTCAACGAACCGAAGTTACACGGAGACATTACCGAAATTATTATTTATAGTTAACAGCAAGTGTTGCCACACTGTTGCGTTACATGACAGTCGACCATTAAAGTAAAAACTGCACTAAAACAGCCGGACTAATTTATCCCTAATTGTTGTATGTTTTAAGGATTAAGAGAGTAAGGAGAAGAAGATGGCAGAGGAACGGAAGGTTAAAAAGCATAGGGCTATACAAAACTGGTCACTCAACTTGACTAATGCCATTTCAAGGATCATTTCGTTTCAAAATGGTAGTCTTGCACTAAAGCGGTATTTGGAGTATCTATGACAGGTAATATTGTGATGCTTATAAACTTTTTTCACATATTACATGTGTACATTGGTATATAATTTGTATATTTATAATCAGCCAGGTAAAATCCCGGCATTACCAGGGCTTTAAATCCACTCATCTTCCTTTAAATAGATTTAATCAACTTTATTTTCTTGCTGTGTAAGAATTTTGACCAAGCCAATCTTCGTTTCCTTCCCACCCTTCGCCTCTGGCAAAAACATTATCTTTAATCACTTTCAACAGCAGTGGCGCACTTCTCCTTGCCATGTCATATTTTATGGACCTCCGAATAATTGGATATATCCATAGGGGTCCCGAAACACAACGCAGGTGTATTATACCATATCGGTTCCCCACGGAGATGACGGGGCATATTTTCAACCCCTGCCCAAAATCATTATTCTGAACATTACACTTCTGTTGAAACGGGTAGGTACGATAAAGTTTGCATATTTTGTTTTTCATTATCTTCTCTGTTTATGGACCCGAAAAACGTCTGCATTAAAGCCTTTTTTGTTTAGTTAATTTTTCAAGTGCCGGAAGTGAAGAAGGAGTTTTTTTTTACATTAACTCCACCCAGGAGACTCCGAGGAAAATAATTTCCCAGAGGGCCTATGTCTTCTTTAGGAATGTAGTGTGGAGAGTTTTTCTTTAAGTAAAGACAGTAGAGGAAGTTTCATGGAATAAAGAGGTATGAGGGGACAGACGTATGAATCCATCTATCCCATTGCAGTGCAAAGCGTTGAGTCGAAGGATTCCGGCTAGAGAAGCCAAAAGGTTTCTTTCGTCCGATCTCTCCCGATCCGCCCCGCTAGGCAGCTGGTGGGTAGACGCAATCGTCATCAAGTCCTGGGCAAACCTCACCTCTTGAACCTACTGGAGAGGTGTTAGTTATCTAATTAATGATTTCCAGGGCAGCAGTACCAACCCATACCAGCACACGTCTACCAAATTAAAGACATTATGAACTTGGCATATCTTTGTGCCATCATGCACTTCTTAGTCGGTTCAAATTCAAACATCTTCTCATAGAATGTCATAGAAGTTACACCGATTTTACGTTACAAGAAAGATTATCCTGATATTCTCCCTGAAGACTTTTTTCCTGGAAAATCTTAACTTACATATTAAATTTATTAATTGATTTATTCATTAGTTTATTCATTAATTTATTCATTAATTTAATTATTCATTTATACATTCATTTATTCATTCATTTCTTGATTCATTTATTCTTTCATTTTTTCATTTATTTATTCATTCATTTGTTCGTTCATTTATTAATTAATTTATCAATGTTTTATGCATTCATTTATACAGTCATAATTTACTCATTTATTTATTCATTGATTTATTCATTTACCCGTTCATTTATTCATTCATTTATACATTCATTTACTAATTCATGTATTAATTGATTTATTCAGGCAATTATTTATTCATTTATCATCATTAATTAATTAATTGATTTATTCATGCATTTATTTATTCATTTATCATCATTAATTATTTAAATGGTTCATTCAATCTCTATCAAAATAAAAGGAAAATTTTCTTGTTAAATTATGGAAGAGCAGATAATTGAAAGGGAATCCTAAGCATTTAACCGTTTGCTCAACTAACTGACGAACAACATTTATTTTTAATTTCTGTAATATTTTCATTTCCTCAAAAAAAATTAAGTACGTTCTTAGAAATATTTCTTTCTAAGAACCTTTTTAATACCCTAGACAATTATTAAATATCAGACCGGCCACCTGCACTTTCGTCAGATATCATTTGATTTTTGACCAAATCTTATTATTTAAAATTCTTAATAATGGCCTCGACTCACCAAAGCTAACCGATTTAATAAATATTCATATTCCAACAAGATCAACACGGCAATCCCATTTATTTCATTTACCTACATATAGAACTAACTTTAGAAAAAATTCACCCATTCCACGTATATGTGCCCAATATAATACTAAATTTCAAAACATTTTTAGCAATACACTTCACAAATATCGATTAGAAGTAACTCGTACGATCGAAAATTAATACAATAGTATGGAATGTATCCAGAGCATCTCCTATCCTCATCCTAAATTCCTATTCCTCCCCTCCTCACCTATAATATATTTATATATATATATATTTTTTTTTATGCAATAAAACTCCATCTCCAATCAATTCTAATATAGGAGACTTTTTTGGCTTGACTATAATTAACATATATATATTTATATTTGCTCTGTTAAAGCTGTTTGTCTCTCTACAAAAAATAAATAAAAATAAATCATGGAATTTCAAGTAATTGATGTGAGAGGCTTAAAAATATAAATTTAACTGATCGGAGCTTCTATTTTCATGTTCTCAAAAAATATGGAAATAGATACTTACCTACGTGGTTAAATCATCGTTAAAAAATGAAAAAGGATAGCTTAATAGGGCAATACTTTTTTCAGCAAAATAAGGGATGGTTTTAAAAACCAACCCTCTTAATCTACGGAGCTTGGTTCAGAATCAGACTGGAGGCATCGTAGGGGATGGAATGTTCCGTAAATCATTTAGCAAACTCCATGTTTCTGTGCGAATATATTATTACATGTAGGGATGTTATATATTGGGGCAAACATGTTTAATGCACGCTTTTCTAAAGTAGCAATAAGAAAAAGAATATTAAAAAAGCGTTTATTCTTATAAAGATCAAATGATAGGTAATGCACTGAAATGGTCCATTTTTCCAAGACCGCCCCTTTTTAAATTATAAAACTTTTCTTCTGCAGTTCAAGGCTTTGTTTCTTATGGGCTTCTTAAAAAAGTTGTTTTGCGGGCAATGATTGCTAGCCCTTTGTCCAATCTTCCTCCTTTGTCCGCGCTTGGGATCGGCATCAGTTTCACATAAACAAAATTGTCGAAATTTATCTAAATTAGAGCTGACCCATGAAAAACCACGAATGCTAGGCTAGACGAATCAATTCCGATTTCCGAAATAATAAGAATTATTTTATAGGTCGGAACTCTCTCGCTTGTCTTACATATTTTTATATATATAAGGAATATAGATACATAAATATTTAACAATATTATATTTTTGTTAATCATTGGTTATGTATACCTTATCAGAAAAAATAAGTTCTTGTGTCTGATAAGGAAGCTACGATTCTTACATAAGTTTTATGTTGTAATAATATTTTTGTATAGAATATAAATTTTTCAATATAATGTTTAATTTAAGTTTTTTTTTAATTTTTATTTTTTTATTTAATTTATTTGTTCTGATTTGTTGACAATACAGCGCAGTTCAGAAGGGAGATTATTGTAGTTTTTTATCGCTTGGTAAATATAATGGTTTTGTGTTGTTTTAAATTTTGGGGTAATAAATTGATTTCTATTTCTCATTAGTTTGTAAAATTCTTTGTATTTTTTGTTATTTTTACTTTGCACATTTTTGCAATGGAAGTTTGCTTAAATATGTCATTGACATTTGCTACTGGAAACAATTTAAATAGTGACTCTGTTGAGAAGGTAGATTTTTTTTAAGTATTATTATGTGATGATTCTTTGTGAAACTTTTACTTTTAGAGTTTAGATTATTTTTATAGGATCCTCCCCAGCCTATGATTCCGTAGATAAGCAAAGAGTGGACAAAAGGGCATAATACACATTTTTTGATTGTTTTCACATTTAAAATATTTCTTAACCCAACAAATATATATTTACATTTCCTGATTCTCTTTACAAGCTCTGTGATGTGGCTGTTCCACTTCAAGTTTAATCAATGATCACACCGAGATATTTAACTTCAGAAGAAAATTTGATTACAGTAAAAATAGGATCGTGTTGTTTACAGTTTACATTATCAAATTTTTCGTCGTGGATTATAATACCTACTTACTTTCAGATTAGGTATTTTCTTTAAGGAGAATAATACGTATGTTGTTTTTTTGCATTAAGTGTGAGCAGGTTATTTTCAAACCATGATTATAAAGCATTAATATCTTCGTTTGCAAGTTTGTTATTTCCTATTTTCCATGTTTGACCTATTATTAATAAGACATTGTCATCTGCGTAGGAAATTAATTCTCCTTTAATTTTCGGTTGGAAAATGTCATTAACATATATTAGAAATAATAATGGACCGAAAACTGTGCCTTGAAGAATGCCCCAAATTTATTTGTTAGTAATGTACTAAATGTTTGGTGTAATTTCACAATTTGAGGTCTCTCTGTTAAGTAGCTTTCTATCTATTTAAGGGATATGTGATTTATGCCATTTGCTTTTAATTTTAACACAAGTTTTTCATGCGAAAAACTGTCTGCTGTCAAATGCTTTCTTTAGGTCAATGAAAATTCCTATACATTTATTTGATTTGTCCAGGGTACTCTAAATTCTAGATGAGATTTTTGCAATGGCATCTTGAGTACTTTTTCCTTCTGTAAATCCAAATTGATTTTCGTATGCACTAAGTCTTTTTTGGTATTTTTTTCAAAGATTTTCAATATATTAGATAATAGTGAAATAGTTCTATAATTAGAAACGTCCTCTGGACTTTCGGATTTATATATTGGAGTAATTATGGCTTTTTTATATATGCTGGGGAAAATTTTTGTCTTGAAGCTGTTATTTATTATATGAGAGATTGGTGAAGAAACGTAATTTTTAATACTTTTTATTGTTTTTACGGAAACACCGTCGAAACCCGGCGCAGAACCACCTAGCATTTTTGATATAATTTGTACAACTTCGGGCGGATTGTTAGTTCAAAAAATTCTAATTTATTTTCTGTATACTGGTGTTCAGTAATATATTTATTTATTTTTTCAGCTAGATTTTTTCCGACATTCGCAAAGAAATCATTCAATGCATTTGCTGCTTTTTTAGGTTCCTCAATACAGTTTATTATATTATTGTTTTGTATTATGCTCTTTATTGTATTATTTTTAGTTTTCTGCTTATTTTCCAAGATTTCAGTTATCATAGTCCAAATTCTCTTACTGTCGTTTTCAGAATCATCAACTTTATTTTTATAGTATTTTTATTTAGTGTTTTTTATGAGACAAGCTAATTTATTTTTGTGTTATCTAAAATGGTTATTTACATTTATGTCTAGTGGTTTTTTGTTTCTTTGTAAAGTTTTTCTTTATGTCTAATGGACACACCGAGTCCGTGTGTTATCCAAGGTTTGATTTTACGAAATTTTGCCGAGTTTCCTTTATGAGTAATTTTTTTGAGTCGTTTATACAAATCGTTAATCTATTTTCAAATATTTTACAGCTCTCATTGACGTCATCATTTCGGAGTATATTCAACCATGATTCAGACGACAATTTATTTATTAAATATTTGATTTTAACAACAGTTATTTCTTTATTATTATTAGCTGATTGTCCGCTATGATCATCTGCCGTTTGGGGTATTATTATATTGTAATGGAGCAAAGTCATGTATTGGTTGGTAATTGAAGATTTTATAATTCTCGAGTTTATATTATTTATGTCCTTAATATTTGTAAAAATATGGTCGATGCACGATGGACGTTGTCCGTTGATGTTTCTAGTGTAAGACTTTATACACGGCACATAATTCATTTTCGCCATCATGTTTAGGTTATTTCGGTATATTTAAATTTATGTCGCCTAAAACTATTGTATTTGCGTTTCTAAAGTTTTATAACACTTGTCTTAATTCGTCTATTAACAAACTGATAGTAGATGAGTGCGTTCTATACAGAGAGATAATATTATTTTTTGCTTGTAACACTTAATTTGAATGTGTAGGCAGTTTGTTCCATTTATTTTCATTTCTTCCTTGCACAAAATGTTACAATTATTTTGGATGAACATAGCTATGCCACTGTTTTTGTTTATTCTGTTTGTTGTTGACACATATTTATATCGAGGTATATAGTACGTCACTTCACTACTCGAATGAGTTTCTGTTAACACAATGCATGCCGGATTTTTGAGATCATTAGATATTAATTTATTGTTGCTATAAATTCATCAATGTTTCGTTCTATGCTTCTAATGTTCGTGTGTAGAATTATTGGGCTGTATTTGAGGTCGTTTTGGTGGATACAGTATTCTTCAAAAGTGTTATATATTTTCTCGTTAATGTTATTTTTTTGTCTAGTGAGTTATATAAGAAGTCTGTCATTTTTATTCGTAGTCGATCCTGTTTCTTGCAATTTTGAGCATTTTATTTTTGTAGGAACACGCGTTGCTGAAAACCTGGTAGCTGTGCTAGTTATTTTGCCATATATTTTGTTCTGTGATGGGCAGTTTGCAAAAACCGGTTTTTAATCTCTCGCAAGACACTTGGCGAGAGTGTGGTCTCCGGTACAATGAGGGCATATCTACTTGTTCTATGTAAGCATCTGGAGGCTGTGTGCATGAATTTACAGCAGTGGTAGCATTGGATTAATGGATTACAATCCCCTATTTTAACTCTTTGGTACTGTATGTTTAGTTTTCCTAGTGCTAATAAACTTATTTGCGTTTTACCGCTGGTTTCCACGATGTAGTTAGAAGATTTGTACTGTTTTTCATGTTCTTGACCCCGAGTATCACGATGATTTACCCTGGAATTTTTATATTTTCTTTTAGTTATGAGATTAATTTTGTTTACTTCGTTTTGCGATTAGATGTTTTGAATCCCTTTCGTTTTGTGTAATTATCCGGTTGACTATTTTCTCTCCTGATAGGGAGATTTGAGTCCTTTAATTATTAACTTAGGTTTTTTCTTTTTGATTTCTTCAACTAGTTAAGTTTTTTAATTTTTTCAGTAAGAGTGTTCGCATATTCTTTTTTGGGCATGATAAGATTATTATTTTTTCTTTATTTGTTTTCCGTAATCCATTTATACCTTTATAGTTGGTTTAATTTTATGTTTTTCTGGATCTTGTTGCTTATTTCTTCAGCTTTTGTTGTTTTCTTTGAAGATGAGATTATTATTGAGAACTTTTCTTCTTGTGGACTTCTTTCATTGTTTGATGTTAGCACTTGCGCATAAGATGGTGTTCTATTATTATTTTTATCGACAATTTTTTCTGTTTTATTGGTTAAGTTCTTCGTGATTTTCGATATTTTTTTTCTGTAGTTGGATGATTTCTTCTTGCAATTTTATTTTTACACTTATCCAAATCTCTTCTATTATGTAGACATATTGTTCCAGTTTAGTTTTTGCTCTTGAATCTTTAATCGTTGTTATATTTTGTATTTCGGTTTTTATTTTATCAATGGCCGTGTCCATAAGGTGTTAACTAGCGCGCAAGGCGAAGTCGCTCGGCGCCCAGCACTCGCGAGTGTGGTTATACGGCAATTTTTGCGACAGTAATATATTTGCCTGCGCGCGTATATCTGTATGGACAGTAAAATTGTAACAACTGATTCAAAAAACTGATTATTAATTTTGAAAATGACACTTAAATTCAAAGCATATTTGTGTACCAGTTTTCAGGCAGGACTAACCGACTGACGTAAAGACAGTTAAATATTTATAATAATTCTATTAATGGTTATATTAACAATCACGTGATATTATTATCTAATCCAATTTTGAAAAAGACAATTAAAATAATTTTCTGATTAAATGTTGTATGACAGGCATGATTAAATGTACCTACCAGCTGTATCGCTTGTCTGAATTATGCTTCACACAGCTGTTCTTATTTTGGATTGACAATTTGAAAATTTAATTCAAAGCTAATCTGAGTTCGTCGAAAGGGAATAATTTAACACAGGAATAACGCACATTACAGACAACCGAAGTTAGAAGTTTCGATGATTATTTACGTAGTTACTTATTTTAACTTACATATTGACCAATGTAATAATTATATACTAATAATGTAATAGTTGATGATATGTATTTTTTGGTTTTAAGTGGCAATATAGTTTTATTTTATGAGGCATTTTATTGAATTTTGCCTTATAAATAAATGCTCTTTTTCAAAATTGTCCAAGTATTCTCGAATCATAAGGCAATTGACTACTAAGCATTGCAATTATTTTTAGCTCTCCAATTTTACAACCTGATTTCACTCACTTCTGACTGACAAAGAGCTTTTGCTGCCATTGCATTTTCGATAATTTTTAATTTATTTATTAATTTAATTTGTTTTCCGTGTTGAAAACTACATTTTTACCCCGCCAGATCTCGCATGATTGTGGTTCCTATAACGAACTGTACCTACCGGCCAGAAAGAAGTTAAAAAAGTGTTGTCATTGAGATGGTGACATTTCGTTGCAGAAATTGTTATGTTATGTATTCATGGTTTATAACTATTTAGTAGGCACCTAATAACAATTTCATAATTTCAGGGGAAAGTTGGGTTTTGATTTATTAATGAAACAATTAGAAACAATTTTCTTTGAGCGCGAGGTTTGCTGTTCACTGAACTACCAATGATCAACTTGGACAGGTTGGCAAGTATGGTATTCATCCAACGCTGACTGTACATAGGTCTGCCCAAAGGCTTCTCACCAGATGACTTGGCTAAGTAAACTGTCTTAATGGCTTTGTCTCTCCCCTACACGTAGTGCACGTCATGTATATGAATGGTGAAGTACTTACACGCGTAAACATCATCAAGGACCTTGGGGTGATCTTTGATCCCAAGCTGACATTTTCAAACCACATAGTCCAGCTTACCTCGGCTTGCTCCAAAACTCTTGGTTTTGTAATTAGAACTTGCAAACAATTCAAAAACAAAGAAGCAATGACCTCCATGTTCAACGGAGTGGTCAGAAGCAAGCTGGAGTACGCCAGTACTGTCTGGATACCTTATCAACTTAAATACATAAATATGATTGAACAAATTCAAAAAAAATTCCTAAGGTATGTTTACATGCGATCATACGGAATATATCCGAAATTCATGCATCACGTGGAACTGCTAAAGGAGACAAATTACCAATGCCTGGAGACTAGGCGTAATGCCGGACTCATGGTATTTGAATTAAAGTTACTAAAAAACCTTATCGATTGCCCATATCTCCTGTCATGCTGTGGATTATTCGTTCCTGATAAATACTGTCGAAATCGTAGCCACGACCTATTCTGTATACCGCAGGGTCGGACAGATGTCATTGCCCGACATAGCATGACAAGAGGTATGACCTTACTAAATGCCCTACCAGCGGATATAGATGTGTTTAATATCACTATACCATGTTTTAAAAAATATATGTACATGTATTGTTAGTTTTAATAAAATTGTACCATAATTGGACTTACCTGTCTGTCGTACAATAATAAAAAAAAAAAAAAAATAAAAAAAAAAAATATATATATATATCCAAGTCGACTTTGACGCTTCTAGTTGCAAGGGGTTGATAGTTCAAATCCTATTATGGATACTTAGTTGCTAGTTGATACTGAACGAATACTATTTGATCCCAGACAAAAGCATCTTATTGGGTTTAAGCTCATAAATGACAGCGTCCGGGCATTGCAGAGCCCACGGGAGTTTTACAATAATATACTTTAAACCAATTTTAGGTTTATAAATTATAACAGAATATAAAAAATAAATGAACACAATAAAATGCTCTCAAAATACACTCGATGTACACAAAGTTTGCATTAATGCCATACTTATTTAATATTATTGAAAAATCTTAGGTTACTGACAACATTCGTTAATTTATTTAGAAAACATACATAGGTTTGTAGATCGTATTGTCGCTATTAGATATTCATTGTTATAATCGAGAACCAAAACATATTAATGTAATCAAAAAAATCCATACGTCTTTTTGAAGATACCTTATCATGTACAGATGACAATACAATTTAATCGACACTCCAATACATGACACTTACTGATTTTTTTATAAATACGTATTATGTTCATAGCAGCTTTTTGTGGAAGGAAAAAAAACATTAAAAGATATTATAATTTATAAATTAATTTTTACCTAGTACTAACGTCTAGAGAATCCTATGATTATATTTGATATTATTATAAAATAAAGCTTTTCTATTTACAG
Source organism: Hesperophylax consimilis (assembly GCF_061612785.1). Lineage (NCBI taxonomy): Eukaryota > Metazoa > Arthropoda > Insecta > Trichoptera > Limnephilidae > Hesperophylax > Hesperophylax consimilis. The sequence goes on along the minus strand of NC_142850.1, from coordinate 10,853,373 downwards.
TTTTACAAAATAGTAATACCTACATTTTGTAACATCAGCGCAACGTGTTTTGTTACCCGGTTTGCATTAATGCAGTATTTATGAGTTTATGTAAACAACCAATTGTAAATGTTCGTAACCACAAATATGAATAATATTTAAAACATCTTTCCCATTTGGGCATTGAGAATTTTAGACATTTACCAGCTTTCCGCACTAGCGAATAAATTCTTACAAATGAATATCAAACATTTTACACAAATTTGCATATATTTAATGTTCATTTTATTGGAGGTCACAGAAATATGAGTGTATAGCTAAACGATTTAAAATATAATATTACAATTACAATATATTTTTATTAATCTGTTCCGGTTTTCAAATATGCTTAATATAATAAATACCTGTTAAATAGTTTTAGCTATTCATTACAATGTAGTGGAAATTAATCAATAAAAATGAATGTTTAAAATGCACCCTGCTAGACTAACTAGGCTGCGATATTGGTTAATTCCGTATCTTTGAATTCCTTTTTTTAAAAGAATATATCATCTATGTGAAAGGCTGTTCATTTAGAAGAAGAAAAAACAAATTGGTTTCACAATTTCCAGGGTAGCAAAATTTCGACTGTTTACGTAATATTTTTTTGATCTGTTAAGAGGAAACTCTAATTCTAAAAGAATTACGAAATTTTGGATTTCAAGTAAAATTATTCTTTTTCTGACAAAATATCATTTTAAGAATTCATAATTGTGATTAAGTTTCTGGTTCATTTATTACTTTCCGAAAGTCTTCTAGACATTGTCGAATGAATTCACTTCTTTCGATTAAATGAATGAGTACAAAAAGTTTCAGCAAATATTAATTTACTGAATAAGATTTTCTTCATATGAAAACCATTAATAATTGAGGGGGCTCTTGTGAAAACGTCCAAAATGAAAGCCTTCTTTCTGAGAAAACAAATTAAAGCTTTTGACGGATTTATTTCAAATGAATTCTGTAAAGGCTTAGTTTTCTGCGGAATGATTTTTATGTATGCCTTTGAGCATAACCTTTCGAGAGATTGACATAAGGCGCTTTCACGAAAGTCCATTAATGAATAGTGTTCAGTATAGCGTACATACACTAATTGGTACATTATACAATCAAAGCATACTAAACGTAAATAAACACAAATATCGAATAGTGGTCAAATGAGTTCCACTTATGAAAGAAAAAGCAATCATTTTTGTAGAAGCTTAACCCTCTTCTTGGCAATGTATCCTATAGTATACATAGTTTTCATAATTTTTTCCCACTTAAACTGGTACATGGGTAAAACAGATTTTAATGAAATCTGCTTTAACATGTTCTCAACTTGATAATTAGTGCCACTAGAGCCATCTAATGTTTAATTAAGAAGAACAGTGACAGTTCAAACTCATACCGCTGCAAGATGGCTGCCAACAGAAGACGCACAACTAATTTGTCTGTAAGTTATCTTTATTTATTACTTGCATTATTAGATATTTAGTTATTTTAGGAATGAATTCGTGTTAATAAGGGTTCAGAGAATAATAAAAAATATATACTGAGTAACATATGTGACAAATCTTGTTTATATTGCATTCCAAAATGGTGTGTATCCTATGATATACACCGCCAAGTCTGCAGTGAATTACATTTGATTGAATGTGTATCCCCTGAGATACAATGCCAAGTTATTAAGAGTTTATATTATCTTATGTACAATGTCAAGTATTTATTGTTTATTGTTTTATGTAGTAAACCCCTTTGAAATCTATATATTATGATTTTTTCATTTTTCCATAGCCTCGCGAAGTTGAAGAAATGCTGACTATAATACCAATATCGGGAGCAGATTCTGATATTGAAAGTGACGAAGACGATGAACTACAAGATGATTCATCTGCAGTGCGCTCATCAAACTTTGGAATTGTTCATGATGCATTGGAGGAAGATAATGAACCAATGGCTCATGTTGCTCATCTTTCCGCAAACACCTCAAGCGCTGAACTACGTACACGTCGACATTCGTAAGAAAAAATGAACTTTGATTGGAAAGAGAAAGATTTTATGTCAAAAGTAGACATATGTGACAATCATTTTACAACTCCAGAGAAGATAAAATCGCCCTAGTTCGTAACACCAATTTGTATTCCACACAATCATCAAGCAAATGCATTGATACTTCCTACAGTGAGATATGTGACTTTCTGGCCATTGAAATTTTAATGGGCCTAATAAAACTACCAGCATACACTGATTATTGGTCTGAAAAAATGCGAATTGAGCAAGTGGCAAGTATCATGCCACTCAAAAGATACCAGTCCATCAGAAGATATCTTCATTTTGTTGACAATGAGGATGTTGATGGGGATGTTTATTTTAAAATAATGCCTCTTTTTGAACTGGTAAAGCAGAATTGTTTAAAAATTGAAAAAGAGATAAAAAATTCTGTCGACGAAATGATGATACCATTCAAAGGAACAAGAGCAGGTTCCCGGCGACAATATATAAAGAGCAAACCTAAAAAAACGGGGCTTTAAAATGTTTGTCCGATCGGGGGTTTCGGGCATAGTATATGACTTCTTGATGTATGGTGGAGAGGCAACATTTCATGGTTGTGAATTTTCAAACTACGAAGAAAATCTTGGAATAGGGGCGAAAGTCGTTCTGACTCTTAGCGGCATGCTCTGTTATATATTTTGACAATTTTTTTACCTCTTTTGAACTTCTGCATCATCTTCGTCATGGGTACGGAATTTTAGGTCTGGGCACCATGCGGCGAAATCGATTACGAGGATGTAAACTTAAACCTGATAAACAACTCAAGAGACTTGGAAGAGGAGCTTTTCATCAAATGACGGATGAGAAGAAAAAAGTGGGTGTGTCAAGCCTACGCAAGACAGAAGTGAAACTTCTAGTATTCCTCTCTCTCTATTTTCAAATTTAATTTATTCCTCTCTCTCTATTTTCAAATTAACCGTATGAACCACAATCAATTACGTATTTCACTCGTATTACACTCACGACGCAGTATACTAACCAAGCAGCTGATGCTTGGCGTGGCGCAGTTCGCTGGTGTCTGAGAGAGAGGAAAGAAGAGAAGAGAGAGAACGTTCGTGAGCGGCTCCCCCACCTCAACAAGCGCATATGGTGAGAGAGGGACAGTGAACGGTGAGCGGTGGTGGGGGTACCCGCATTTTCGTGTCGATCCTGACTCGGTTTTACTCCGAAATCCATTACGCGCCTAAAGAAGTTTCACTTCAAAAAGTTTTCCATTTCGAGAGAGTTTGGTACGCAAGTTGACGCGAGTTTAGTCTATAAACCTAGGGGACCCGCGATCTAAAATCTGACAGGTCGATAATCTGCTGTATTACCCACCCGCGCATGCGCGCGGCCGTGAGTAAGAATTTGGAATAATCCGTTCATTTATGTGTACATTTATTTTCATGAGTAAGACTGATTGAATGTAAATTTCCAAATTTAATTCAATGTTAATTAATAAATAAATTTATTCGAACAATGTAATCATGGCATATCAACTTACAATTTCGGAGGCATTAGTTTTTTTTTGCAAATTTTTATTTTGCTGCTGCCTTATTGAATTCTGGTGAATATTGTCGGGTTTTGGCATGGAATGTTGGTTATGTATTTGTGCTGCATGTAGGACGTATTTTGGACCATCATTGGGACTCAATAAATTCGCAGTACACGTAGAATTTAGAACGATTTTCCGTTTTTTTGATGGAACTGGAGCAGGTGTTATAGCTTCAGCTACCGCAGATTGCCGAAGTTTTTGACGGTCTCTGTGTGCTTTACAACGTTCTGCTCCCGTTTTAGCTTGAGGTTTGGGAGGCTTTAATTCTTTTTTCCGCTGTCTGTACCGCCTGTTGGCCATTGCTTTGATTGTAACGACATTCCTACATCATATTTCACTGTTAATATAATCTCGCCAATATATTAAACAATCCTATTCCAACAATACTACTATATTGTGAAATATTTATCAACTCTTATAGGTTATATTTACCTTATGTTAATGTCATCACTGTGTGAATCAGACTCTCCTCTTCTTTGGTGATTCTCAGGGGATATTTCCTCTTGTGCCACTGATGTGTTCATCACCTCTATCTCGTCACTACTCATTTTTAACACTGAAATTCTGTACCAAACCGTATGAACCACAATCAATTACGTATTTCACTCGTATTACACTCACGACGCAGTATACTAACCAAGCAGCTGATGCTTTGCGTGGCGCAGTTCGCTGGTGTCTGAGAGAGAGGAAAGAAGAGAAGAGAGAGAACGTTCGTGAGCGGCTCCCCCACCTCAACAAGGTTTCACTTCAAAAATGCCACAGCCGAGAATCGAACCTCGCTTAACTGATTGAAAGCCAACCACGCTGAGCACCAACTGTAAGCAAAGCCGCATAAATTGATTATATTATGTAGGTTCTGAAAATATGAGAGCTTGTTATGTTTTATAATGTTACCTACATCACACCCAAAATATAATATATTTTTAAAAATAATGTACAATGTACAGAAATAGAATCCCACACAAGATCGCGTAGTGCGCTCTAGCGAACGGATATTTTATCAGAGGGAGATAGTTTTAATTTTTTTTTCTGTAAATTATTACATATTATCAAAATAAATAAATTAATTAAATAAATGTAATACAATTATCATAATATACGGATTAGATAATAATTTTAATCCAACACAATAACGCAAAGCGCGCTCTAGCGGAGTAATGTTTTATCACAGTGAGATAAGTGTTTTTATTATTTTGCAATGTTATTTTCTTTTAAAAAATGTTCTGACCTACTAAAAAATAAGATATTGAATGAAAAAGGCGTTAAAAACAAAAAAATAATGTGCGATGGCCGAGAATCGAACTCGGATCAACTGCTTGGAAGGCAACTATGCTGACCATTACACCACCAACGCCAGTTGTCGGGATGAGCTAAGAAGCATTTATATGTTACTTCAAAACTTTGACTAGATCAAATGAACTTTAATCGGTGGTGGGGGTACCCGCATTTTCGTTTCGATCGTGACTCGGTTTTACTCCGTCCCCGAAAATTCATTACGCGCCTAAAGAAGTTTCACTTCAAAAATTGGCTGCAGCATAGACATATGAATATTCATATGTCTGTGGGCTGCAGTCACTTGGTTTGACAATCGTGCTGTCATTATTGGAAGTTCATTTGTAGACTCACACCCATTATCTACAATACAAAGATATAGCAAACAGGACAAAAAAAAATTGACGTCACCTGCCCCGAAATAATAAAGCAGTACAATGCCCATATGGGTGGTGTCGACTTAGCCGATATGCTGATAGCTTTGTACCGATGCACTTTTCGCACACCTCGTTGGTACATGGCGATATTTTCTCAATTACTCGATATATCTATCAACAAAGCATGGCTACTTTACCGGCGTGAAGTGGCCCTACAAAAAGAAGGAAGCAAAAAAATAATATGTTTGAAGGATTTTCGTCTAAAAATTGCAAATGGTCTGCTTTACAAAAACAAAATACGTGGCCGTCCTATCGGAAACATCACAACGCCACCAAACAAAATAAAGAATCCGGTAAAAGCCAGGCCGGATGATGAGAAGTCCGGTTTGATAACTTTTTTATTTTTTTTTCCGGACATTTTCCGGAACATAAAGAAAAAGGAAGATGCCGACTATGCAATTCTGTACAAACGTCTGTATTTTGCATAAAATGTGGCCTAAGGCTTTGTTTTACTGATAAGAGAAATTGCTTCCTATCATATCACACAAAATAATAGTTTTAATTAGCTTTTAAGACATAATTTTTCATTTTCAATAGTATTTTTTTTAAATTTTGATTTGTAACAACCTGGCAATGTATCCTATAGGATACAACTCCAAATAAACTATATAAAAAACAATAAAAATATTTTTCATTTGTTTTTGTGAATCTGAAGCCTAACAGACTTCAAATATGTAAAAAAATATTTTTTGTGATGCTTAATTCTATCGGTGCCAAGAAGAGGGTTAAGAACGGAGACCTATAGAGGAAAAAACTTATACTTTCGAGGTCAATAGGCATAGACAAGTACAATTTGGTGGAAATTTTTTTTGTGTACGAGGATTAGAAAATAAATTATTTTGCTTTATTCTTTTTTGGTTCAATTCTTATCAACTCTCTTGGGTGTTCCATATTGTCTTCTCATATTATATATTATATTAATTTTCGGTGTAAAGTATATAAATTGAGAATCAGTAAAAAAAGTTGATGAGTTTGTGTACTTACAGCTAGGAAGTTGCATCAGCGAACGCACAGAAAACAATACTTATACTTGAGATAAAGAGTAGTTAAGAACTATGCTTAGATATTCCCTGATTATCTGTATTTAGTAAAACAAAATACACAACCAATGAACTTACCAGTGTAGGTTTTATGCGGAGAAAACAAGATCCATGTAATTTAAATGATAAATACTGGGCAGAATGAATACATCAAGAAAACGATGTTACAATACAGAAACGACGCTTGGGTGGCTTGGGCAAGAACAAAGGATGAATGAAAGGGGAACATTATTAAAATATTACAGGTAAATAGTTTTCAGGGATGTTTAGGGAAGGTATGTCACGATCAATCAAATCAACAGGTGTAACCAATATCTTTGGGTGTAACATACGGGTATGTGCATGGATGAGAATATTAAGTCTTGTAAATTATTGCAAGACATAGTGACGATAATGCAGGTTGTGAAGAGAAACTTATATCGACGATCAAAACATTCATAACGATAATAATATTTTACAGATTTTTTTACACACGAAAAACTTTTAATTTAATACATTAAACATAAATATATAAGCAATTACACGCATAATACGTAATATAGATTTTTTATTGTAATTTAATTTCCAACAACTACATTCCATTCCTTATTTCTCAACTTTTTCAGAAAATTCAGGGTGTAATAGATTTTTGGTTCATGCCAGTAAGTCTTGTGACAAAAACCCACTTAACTTGCTAAATCAATTCCGTAGCAATGATCCTTTATGAAACTTTTTTCAGTTCGATTGGATCTGAAATATTGTAAGACCTAATCTGAACAAACGATTTAATCGAAATTGCTTTCCGACAAGAATCCTTTCTTACCAGGGCTGTAAAACACTTTTAAGATGAATAGTTATGTAGTTAAGCCCTTTAACTACTACTCCGTGATTCGATAAATCAGTGGAAGTAGGCATTAATCGCTACCCGGGGAGTCATTGGGCCTTCGAGGGGTGCTGTGAGGAAAGTAGAGAACTTCGGTTACTGCTCGCTTAGGCCGGTTAGTGTTCACTGTTCGGTGTTCATCGATTCTAGTATATCATCGGTTCTGGATTATTATGCGATCCTTTAATCTTATATCCTCGGGGTACTTCAAGGGAGACAATAATACAACACGGTTCTACGATTCAATTACGTCAACCGTACTCGTTTAGTGTAATGAAGTTGCGTTATCTGGATTATATTATTTGCTTCGTGTTATAACAATTTTAATGTTTTGCTTTTAATAATGAAAATATAAAAGTCTTGGTTCTTGGAATCAATTATATCAACGGCTTACTTTGAGGTAAATCAGTTTATTACAACCAAAGATTTTAATGTTATAATAAATTATACATGCTCCAGTTTCCAAAAGTAAATAAAATCTTTGGTTGATTCGGATATAATATAATTTTTCAGTTTTTGTTTATTGTTTTTTGTAGGTTTTGGGTGTTTAACCCTTAAAGATTAATCTTATTTTTATGCGAATAAAGACTAAAAATTTGTCAATTTAACTAACACTGCTATTAATCCGCAAAAAATGCGATATTTGTTCACGAAGGTTTCAAATGTGTTTGAGATTTTATAAAACAACTTCAATGACCAATAGGAAGAAAATGTTTGTAGTTTATTGAACTTGTAAAAAAAATACAAAATATTAAACATAACGCTCAAAACTTTGAAGATCAACATTAGCGATGACATAAATCTCAACAAAAATAAAGCTTTGTTCCTCGTTCTCTCTAACTAACTCAAAAGGGTTCATTAATTTTGAAATATAAAAATTGTTTATCTTTGGTACAATTATTGACATATTATTAACGTACTTATCGTCTGTTATTCGACTAACTAAGACACTTACCCCCAAAACGCAGTTTCTTCCTGCTAGCACGGAGTCCTAACGAGATACATTATAAACTGTGTTAGTCGAAATGACTGAGGTTAGTCATATGAGGTTAAAATAACATTTATTTTTTTTCTAATTAATTATTCGTAAGAATAAGAGGTGAGTAAAATAGATGACAAAACCTTTAAATTATTACTTTTTAAATTTTAAAAGAAATAAGGGAGTGTAATTTATTTTGTAAGTCGATTAATTACTCTTATCCAAGAAATATTTATTTATAGAACCAAATGTTCTAATTATTTGTTTATCTGTACTATACTTAAGTTAATCCTGCTTAAATTTGGTTGAATAAACTAAAATGTGTTTGAAGTGTCATTTCCAAAATAAGAGCTGTTTTTAGAATTCAAATAAGCTGCTAAGTATGTTTTTGTTTGTAATAAATTTTAGTTAACGTTTTCACAAAGAGTATTTCAAGAATTCATACCATCATCAATTCATATTTCATGTTACGCGTTGTCAGCGATGTTAGAAAGGAAATTTTAATGGGCAACAAATTCTTAAAACTGCAAAGCATAACATTTTCACTTGCTGAATCTGAACACATAAATATATTTATTAATATGAATAAAAACCGGGATCTTAGTGATTTAGTCCTTAGAATAGTTACCTAAAATAAATTGATTTCATAAAGCACACATGCTCTGCGATATTTTTTCTCCGAATAATAAGGTTCGCTTATACAGCCCTATCCTCGTGGAAACAAAAATTGTTTTCGCAGTCGCGAGGGGGAGCGGAGGAACGGGGAGTAAAGAAATAGGCGAAGGTTCGGGGTGTTGTAATCGGGCTTGTAATCGCTAAAGAGGCTCCAGTGAACCAGGAGAAGGAAAGCCTTGCCTTAAGACATACGGCGCTAAACCGTTTATCCAAGGATTCTAGGGGATGTTCTTTTTGCTTTTCTTTTAACCCCCGAGTCTTGTGTTGGCGTTGGGGCTCAGCGCTCTTTAACATTTTTTGCACATTTTTTTCAGAACTACTTCTGGTGTCTGAGAAAACAACCTTTTCTCATATCACGAAGACGTGAGTTGGAAAACATGATAAAAATAATGATTTTGTGAATATTTTTTTAAGCTAATATCTTGCATAATATTAGTGAATGCAGAATAGTATTTTAAACAAACATAATATCATTTCAAGTAGATTTTTTTTAATAATTAACAGATACTTTACATTACTTGATTTAGAAAGCTATCCCAATATATTCTAGAGCGAAGGATCCTTGAAATATCAATTATGTTGATCAAGTCAGTGCCATCGAGCGGCGGTTGGAGGCGGAGATTATTGTTGATACTCGTTGGGTTGCGTTTTATTTTTCCATAAACCTACTAAATAAATAGACTTATTAAACTATTTAAAACAGTAGAGTTTACTTAACGATTGCACTGACTTCGTAATTTGGCGGTCGGGCGCTTAAGTCTGTAGTCAAGTCGCACTAAGTTTGTTCCATATTTTTTCATCCAAATATCATGCAAATTAGTTATAAGAATTATCAATGGTGATAACGTTACTTCAAATGTTTTTTTAATGTATGGATTTTGTATCCACCATAAAATATCATTTGTTCCCATTTTTGAGATTTCAAATCGATTTTCAATCCGAATGAATTTATGTCAATTTTTTTTTGTATAGAAAATACTGAAATGAGTAAGCCCTCTCCTGGATGATTTCCAAACAGCATTTTTTGTGCACAAAATTGGAATTTATACGATTAATTCATACCAATTTTAAAAAAAGACATTTTGGGTTCCAAAAACTTGACTGAAAAAACCCTACCAACATTCTTGTGTCATCTCCTTTCTTCATTTATTGGTCAAAATTGGTCTACTAAAGACCCTTATATACTACTTCGTATATTACTTATATGTTGCTGTAGATTGAATACTATTGAAATGAGATCCCTGAGACGTATGTGTGGTAAAACCATGATTGATCGTTTGTGGAATGTAGAGATCCGCAAACGTAAGCGTAATGAGTAAGATTAAGAAAGGGACGCTTAGATGGTTTGGGCATGTAGAGCAAATGAGCGAAGATAAAAGTATAAGGAGGATATATGATGCAAATGCGAATGGTAGCAGAAGTTGGGGACGCCCGAGGAAGACATGGCACGATCAAGTGAATCAGATACTCGAGACGGGCCATGTCAAGAGTCAGAATAATAGGAGAGTATGTATGCGACGATGTATGAAAGTGAATGAGGCAAGAAGTGTGTGCCAAGACCGAGTTGTTTGGCGGTCCGTCCTCTCTACCTACCCTTGCGGGGAAACGGCGTGGTGGTTAGTTAGTTAGCTAGTTATTTCATAAGCCCTGAGGCAATTTTAAAGGTCTTCTGTGTATGGTATGGGTAAAGGCAATATAAATGGTAACCAGAAAATAAAAACCTCCGAGAAATGGACCGATGGCTTAAAAATAAGAGGGCGGGTGAAATAGTAGACCCTTTCCCAAAACTAAGTGCACCGGAAGAACAGGAAGAAGGCTCTTATCCAACAAAGGAGCTAACAAGGCTTAACATGAAAAAGTTATAATTATTCGAACATCTACCGTCTTTGAAATTATATTTTCATAAGTCACCAGAACAACGTCTTTCCTTTTTACATCCATTAAGTCTTAATTTACAAGACGAGACCTGCAGCAGTACCAACATAATTTGTCGAAACTTTTCAAACAAAAGTTTGCTGGCATCACAACAGCGCAGTCCATAAATGAAAGCAAACACAGCCAAAAGTGAACAATGTTTCCGGACTGGTATATTGAAAGTCGTAATTCCTCCCCAAGTTCTCTTCAAAAGTTACTGTGCAATGGAAATGTTTGAATATTTCTTTAAATGATATTGTTTTGAGTCGCAGCAGAAATATTCAGAAGAAACGAAAGAAGTGATGATAAAAGGTTTTTGTCAATCGATTTATTCTAGTACTTTTATGCAAATAATTTCGTATTTAGATCATTTTTTTAAATGGGAGGAGGGAAATGAATTCATTGATTTTAGTAAAGATCTGAATATTTATTTAATGGACTTAGAAGTTTATAATTATGTGAATATGTCGTTGCTACAGTTGTTTAATTTATATTTTATTGAAATTTTATGTTAAGTAAATTTTCGCGATTCTTTCGCGACTCTCGATAATCTGATGATTTCATTTGGCGACTGTAAGAGTGTTGTCATTAAAATAATTGAGGCGGTTAGAGAAGAGATTAGAGCAGCATAATTTGGTGGATATGACTAGTGAAATTTATTTTTTCATCTAAAATAATGCAAATATCTCTTATTTACGTGTTTTTTCCTTCATTGTCAATAATTGAATATTTGAATAAAACACGAGTTTTCAAGAGTAATTAATATTTTGCACTTTTCTGCATTACAACAGATATTTTGCTAGCATATCTTGGAACATACTAATATTTGACTTTGGAATTTGGCAATCATGATGTCGTCAGCAAAGAGCAGAACCTCGACAATATCGAAACAGTTTGTTATACGAGTATCATTGATGAACACGAGGAATAAAACCAGGCCAAGGTACCGGTAAATTTAGTAGTTAGAAATACCTTGAGATTACGTGATATCAAACAAAAATTAAATCTTTAAAAAACGTGGTATAGTAGTTGGCATGTTTTGAATAGAATATATTGTATTTAAATATTCCTAATTTTATTTGTCATCGCTTCAGAATCATAAATTTTGAATCTAATCAAGATTTGTATCACATTAAATATGCGCAAAAGCTCGGCAAATAAGAAATAGGATTACACTCGTAGAGTTGAGCCTTGGGTATAAGGTCATAATATTATTATATCACACGAGGAAAATTTAAACGAGCTGTGTTGGGAACAAATGTGATTAGCACCGACATAACTAAAAACCATGCTAGAAAAAAAAGATAGGTTTGAGTGAGTGAGTGTTAGAAAATTGATACTCGTAACTCGTATAATTGGAACTTGTACGATAATTTTAATTAATGTTATGGGTAAGAATTTGATATATTTACCAAGGCTTTAACAAACTAATAATTACGTATGTATTATATTAGTGCAACACTCAAAACACAATTAGAATCCAGAGGAAAAAACAGAATTTTCTGTTATTTCTGAAGATTTGTTACAAGGAAAATATTTGTGAATTATAAGTGGATTATATTTGTTATTATAATTCGGCCCCTTAGAGTCAAAAAAACGTAACTCAATTTTTTATCGATTCTGAGTTACGGATGGTAAAATGAATTACTATTTTATATTTAAAAGATGTTCACAAGCACAAAATACCATCCTTTAACTAAATGAGTAGACATTATTAATATGCTTCGTTTGTTTAAAAGTATACAACACTGATTAATTGAGAACTATGTTTTCTTGCTCTCCTGTAAAGTAGAGAAAAATGAGATACGTTTTTTTGACCCTAAGGGGTAAGGTTAAACGCAACGCTCGTTGTATTCTACGTGTTCATAGATGGCGTTAATTAATTCATTGTATTAAAACACGCTTTTTGCAAGGTATTGCTTTACAATATTAAGACAAATCATTTGTTTGCGCCCGTATATACGCAATATGAATATGAATCAATAGTTTTGTTCGTTTAAAGACATAATTCTTTCGAGAAAGGCACACAAATACAATATTGTACCGATGATTCAATCCAATATTGTATTTGTATGCTTTTCTCGATAGAATTGAGTTTTTATATGGACAAAACTATTTATTCATATTCATATTGCGTATATGAGGGCGCAAACAAATAATTTGTCTTAATATTGTAAAGCAATACCTTGCAAAAAGCGTGTTTTAATACAATGAATTAATTAACGCCATCTATGAATACGTAGAATACAACGAGCGTTGCGTTTAACCTTAAGCATGGTCAGTGAAAAAAGAATTAAGTAAAGGATTGAGAGGAATAGAATGTTTATTATGTTTAACGCTTAGGCTGAGGCCAGACGGGTTGTTGTGAGACGCGTTTCACAAAACTCACAAAATTACGAAGCTAACGTTTGTTGAAAACTATTTTCAAAGATGGACTTTAATTATTCGGACGTACGTAAAATAAATAGGTATATGCCAAGAGTGCAAACGCGATGGATAGAAAAACTCAATATTTGTGCAATATTGTACCTGCCCTACTTATATAAAACACCTATTGTAGATATGTCACCTGAAAATGATGGTACTTTTATGAAACCTTCCAATCCCCAGTTGATTGAATTATCTCGCCCGAGATCGATGTTTGTAGAATATAGGTCACAAGCCTCCGTAGTTGAGAGGTAATGCTCTCGACTAGCAAGCTGGAGGTCGCGAGTTCATATCATGGGCCGGAAAGTTTTTAAAAAATATTTAATTGATTTGTTTTGTTTCACAAATTATTCAAAATAACTTTTTTTTTTTGGTAAACTAATGTTTAAGACAAGATTTTTTATGCATAGCACAAAGGGTAACAATTATTTTACAAGAAATAATTATTCGCCTGAAACACTCATCCACATTAAAAAATCTCCTGATTAAAGATACATGACGCCAACGGGACGCGAACTCGTGTCCCTTCGATTTCCGGTCGACAGCTCTGACCACTGAGCTATGGCGGCTTATCTCTTATCCGCGAAATAATTCAATATATACTAGTGTTTCATTCAACAATTACTGCTTGTTACATTTCATGTATCTTTTATCAGGAGATTTTTCAATGTGGATGAGTGTTTCAGGCGAATAATTATTGCTTGTAAAATAATTATTAAAAATAACATTAAAGTATACTTGCGGCACGTTCCAGAGTGGAAGATACTCTCAGCATCGCGCTTGTGTAAGACCGCGATTCAGAATAGAAACGTTGCGTTAAATGGCTTTGGACGTGTTTGGTGACCAGATCTGAATAGCCATAGCCCACCTTCCTCTTCACATCCCTTTCCCCTCCCCATCGCCTTCACCTCACAATATACCCTTATTGTGGTTGCCATAGTCTCACTGGCCCAAGACGGTCAGTAGCAGTTAGGACTCTTGTGCTTTTTATGTATTATGAATTACTTTTTAAGAAGTAAGTTAATGCATCTCTTATCATACCGTATTTTACTCTGTTATCGTAACTGCAACGGGATGAGTTTCTATTTCAGTTATTAGCTTTACTCTAATCATTATTATAGCCTTTCATACAGCGAATAATACCATTTATTTATTTATTTATTCCTTTAGATTTACACACAGTACAATATGATACAAGATATAATTAAAATATTTTTAGTGATAATAGATTATTGTACATTATCAGTTCGAAATTATTGGTTCCTAACTAGGCAAATTGCCCGTTCCAAGGAACCAAAATATGTAAAAATAAGTGTGTGATTTGTCTATGCCTATAATATATCTCATTAATGTTTTAATTTGTGATGTTTAATAGTTTCAATTTTATGATAGAATCGAACTTGAACTGTTGTGTATGAGCAATAATAAGAATAGTGAAAGATACATTTAGTGTGTGATTAGTCAATATCCATACTTTGTATATTTATTATGTGACGTTTTTTAACATTTTTTCAGTCCAATCAACTATTTAGTTATTATCGGGCCTATGTAGGAAATATTACAAGATTTTATGTTTAATTCAGGGGGGATTTTGTTGTACAGTTTAGGTCCCAAGTATGTGTGTGTCTTTTGATACTTTGCCGTATTGCTCGTTGGGATCATAAGATTATTTCTGGTGTGGCTTCTTGTGATATGTTTATGGTCAATTTTATTAATATTATCTAGATTTTTATGTACATGGTTAATAAACTTTTCTATATAGTTTTGACGAACATCAAGTACATTAAATTATTTAAAAAGCTCATCGCTAGAGAACCTATATGGTGTGCGCATTATGACTTTAATTATTGATTTCTGGGCCTTCATGAGCGGATCTAGAATTGATCTTCCTGATGCTTCTCAGCCAATGCAACTATACATCAAGGTTAGCGGAAGCCTAATTTTGTTTCAAAGTTATCGATAATTTATTGTAAACAACATTATTTCGGATGCCATGTACGTAATATTCTAATATAAAAATAAAAAATATCAATTCTTACTTATCATAAGTATCTACATTTTGATGAATTTATGCCACCGTAACCATAGCAGTTGATGGTGTAATCATTGGTTGGCATAGTAGCCTTCCAAACAGTTGAATCGGGGTTCGGTTTTTGAGATCTTTTTTTTAGTACATATATATTTTGTAATTTTACATTCCATGATATTTTTCCGGGACTACGTTATCAATACTATTATTGACATTGGAACTGGTCCTTCAAGAGGGAAAATTGAGCATGGTTTTAGGCACTTTACTTAAAATTTATCAAGATACCTATCAATTTATTCGTTACTGGCATAAAATCTCGTTTTTAACGGAAAAATTAATATATTATGATATGTTAAATAGATTTGTTATATTTTTTATCAGTAAGTTTTCTCGTGTAGATATTTCATACTGTTAACAATCAGCATACAACAGGCAACTTACTTTCAAATTACTCAAATTTGCGCCCAATCCCACCTCTTTAAATACTTGCATTCAATTATCTATGTATAAATTGAATAACGTTTTGTAACCAAAATTAGTAAAATAATAAAAAAAATATGATATATTTTAAATAAGCTTCATCGAGATAAAAATCACTCATTTGAAGTTAGAAAACAGATTTTTAAAAACTTCTTATGAGGAAGGTGGTACCAATCACAAACTGTGGTGTTTGTTGTAGAAAGGCACCACAGGGCGCCAAAATTACGGAAAAAAATGCAAAGTAGCGCACGGAAGCTATACAATGGAGTCGATGTTATTAAGATACTTATTGAAATTTGATTTTTTTAATAAAATATCTTGCGGCTTATAATCTTATCTTAGCCATACTAGTTAAAATTAAAATTCAAACAACATCAAAAATAAACCCTTTTGTATATATAATTTTTGGACTACAAAATTGTATATTGACTAGAAAGTATAGGATAATACTTATTGGTGTTAAATTAAAATACCAATATTTTTTTAAATATGCTTGTTATTCCCAGTTTATCTTTTGTACAAGTAAATATGACATTTTTTCTACCAAACTTTAGGTAGGTATAAGGCTTTACCAAATCAAACAATAAAATAACAAAAATGATTATATTTAGAACAAAAGTAAAAAAAAATGGTGAAGAAAACGAAGAAATAGTCAGCTTCCAAACATTACGAAGACAATTTTAAGACAACTAGAAACTAAATACAAACAATAAAAACTACAACAGGGTGTCTCAGTAAGTAACCCAGAAGAGAAGACTGAAAACTGTGCAATTATTATCATATTAATTATGCTTTGTACTTAGAAAATATACAAAGAAACTAATTATAAATTGATTTAAAAAATATTCGGAAGAAATTTGCATTGGAATTGAGTACAAGTGAATCTAGAAATAATGTAAGCATTTTTGTTTGGTTTCGACTTGGTATATCCCTTCGTCCGTTTAAGTCTCTGGGGCACCACACTGGACAATTTCCCTAAGGCAACTCGATAAAGGGGATAAATAAATTGACATCGTGTTCCATGTTTTATACATCGCCATAAGTATACGCATTCGAATGCCCTGCATGTTTATAATACTAACGAGTTAGAACCTGTTTAACCTATTGAGCTTTCGCCAAACTTCCGCATGTAAATTGTTATTTTGAACTTCTGTGGATTGCATGCAAGCTCTTGGCTATTAAACAAGCTTACGGATTCAGGAATGTATGTTGCGTTATGAGTGTTAACTATACGAAACAAGAGTGAATTTTTGGCAAATATAAAACTGGATGTATAGTGAAACAACATAAAATAGGGAATAAGTGAGAGAATTGTGCCTGGTTAGAGCAGATATATTTTTTCAGGTATTCTCACGATGTCGAAGAATCTTTCCGTAAAAATAATAAATAAAAAATATATTCGTAAGAGGCTCTATTTTTTAAACTTTAACTTAACATAGCAGGTCCTAGTAGGAAAAATCTCTAAGCGCCTATTATATCTTAGAGGATGCTGTGTGGAGGGTAATGTTAAGCGAAAGAAGGAAAGGAAGTTGTAAGAAGTAAAAATAAATGAGGAATCTATAGGAATCTGTGTGGCCAGGAGACTTATAAATCCATCACTCCCACTGCGCTTCAATTGGCACTGGCATTACAAAGTCCAGTTGGAGAGATCAAAAGGTCTCTGTCAACCGGCCTTTTCTGATTTGGCCGAACATCTTTCATCAAGACCTGGACAAACCTCACCCCATGAGCACGGGT
This sequence comes from Hesperophylax consimilis, assembly GCF_061612785.1. Lineage (NCBI taxonomy): Eukaryota > Metazoa > Arthropoda > Insecta > Trichoptera > Limnephilidae > Hesperophylax > Hesperophylax consimilis. The sequence goes on along the minus strand of NC_142850.1, from coordinate 10,835,938 downwards.
ATCTCTGCATAGTCACCAAACGTATTGAAAATTCCAAGGAAAGATAGAAATACTTAAATACTTTTGATTGAGATCCTTAAACCCATAATTCCAAATATTTCCAATGCAATCTAGATATTTGTATTTTTTAATTTATTGGAATTAACTTATTTATTCATTTAATACAAAAAGTCAATAAAACCTCAGTGTATTATTTGATTATTGAATAATACGAAATTTCCAATTTTCAATGAAAATGACAACGTGAAAGAAATAAACACAAAGAAAATTTTAAAAAAGTATCGATAGGAGACAATAATTGAAGATAATGTTAGTTATTGAAAAAATGGTAGCGTGAGATTGATCAAAAGACGGAGTGAAATTAGATGGCAATAGTTCAATTGGTAGAGATGGTCACGGTAAGACGAGAGTCTCTTCGTTTGAATTCCAGTTGTGACTGTCACCCTTTAATTTTCTGTGTTTCTACTTTAAGAAGAAACACAAACATTTATAAGTAACAAATCCCGGTAATAATAATAATGATGGGATTATCTTTACAGCTCCGTTTTCGTGAAAAAATCACCTCAAGGGCGCTTAACAACTTAATTTATGCATTTAATATATTCCTATCACTTAGGACTGGTTGTTTCGGAGAATTTGAACAATTCATCAAATTTCAACGTTCATTTCCAGGTTCTGTGAAAGTCCTATTTAAGTTCTGTTATTATATCATTATAGGCTAGTTGCTTGACAAAACTGAAATTAAAACAGAACTTTAAAAAATCTTTCACAGAACTTGAAAATGAACGTTGAAATTTGATGAATTGTTCAAATTCTCCGAAACAACCCGTCCTTAGAATTATTACTAGTGGCTTATAACAATGTTTGATAGCTAGTGACTTATAACTTGTGGCTTATAACTAAGTTTGATAGATAGTGACATAACTAGTTGCTTATAACTAAGATTTGTAACTGTTTAATTATATAAAACCATCATTTTGCTGCTGGTGCATTTGTGCAACCGTAGGGTACAAGTTTCCACAGGATTAAAATATTGGTGTCAGTGTGCGAACTCTATGTATGTTCTGAACTACTTCAATCTGCTGCACTGGCTGCAACAGCTTAAACTAATGTACCTATACCTTTCATGTTTCTGAAGCATGTATTTACTGTGTAATAATATTTTTCATCTACTCTCACGTCCAAGCACCACACTTTGCATTAATTCACATTTTTAAACGTTCTTCGGAGTTTCCCACGTTAATCGCATTCAATTGCACACTTTACTTACAATCCAATTAAGTGGTAATAAAAATAAGAGTACTTCATACGACATATTCTTCTCGCGTTTAATTAAATGCAAACGATATAAGCAGCTATTCTCGCGCTTGTCAGATTTTTGTTACCTGCACCGCCCTGTTATATTTCTTTTTCCCTGGTGGTTGAAGAGGCTAGTAGCAATATTCTGATACTTCAAAATAGACCTTCGTGTAATATTTTATAATGTAATATTCAACTTCTTTTCGTCAATAGTTGGCGGAGCATAACGAAGCTGTTTTTTTTTTAATGGACCGCTTAGCATTTCTTCCGTTTGTAACGTATTATAGCGGAGGCGTGTTCTACTAAAACTCGATTAAAATTTGATGGGATAGATTATTGAAACCCCGAATAACGCCCAAACTTTAATCTTAAATTCCATTTTAACAAGGAATGGATTGTTTTAACATAAGATCATTTCGTTTCACAAAATCCTGACAATGGTTCAAATGGCTTTGTCTTAGTATGTATATATGTATAATGCAATCAGAGAAATCGGGCTCTCAACAACAAAAACAACATGGCATCCCATTTAGATGGGGTACAGACCTACCCCTAAATATAAACCGAATATGGCGATGGCACCAAGACAGGGGTCAAACGTGTGTTGAATAAATTTCTACATAGTATATTATTATATATTCTATTCCTTGGGTCCGGTTGGGAAGGTCACATACCCTTATTTTATTATATCTATGTTGTGTCCCTTATTCCCATGATTCTCAGAGAGTAAAAAAGGAATCAAATTGTATCTTTATCTTCCTTTTTCCGTTAAAATGTTTATTTGGTTCCTAATCGGATAAATTATCCCAGGAAAGTCATTATTTAAATAAAATTAAATTACTTACGTATTTCTATTTACATATTATTTACCCTGTTTTCGAATTCTAAAGCTGCAAAACCTCTCGATTGATAAGCTTTTATTGTTTTAACAATTATCCATTTTACTTATTTTTCTTCAATTAGAAGGTGAACCTGGCAGTTATTTAAATACAAAACATATTTTTTATTTGCTACGGTGCTTTATAATCAATTTTAATATTTTAATTTACATGTGAAAAATATAAGTCGGGATAGTATTTTTTTTTAGTACTGTCAAATCATTTTAACGGGGGCATGTTTAAATGCCTTTATGCACACCGATATAATCAAAAGTTTTTCGTATTAGCTTGGAATACTCGCCTGCAGTTTCCTCTAAGAAAGGTGATCATAGATAGTGGGTGCGTGGAGATTTTTATCAATTCCATTAAAATTTAATTTATACATTTAATTTGACAAATTTGTCTAGATTTTCTGTGTCCAACAAAAATATTTAAATTACGAAATTATTTTTTGATCCATCCAGTAAACCATTACATTAGTAAGAGACCCGGTAAAATGATTTCTCCATACATTTATATGGTTTTTTCATAAGCACATATTTTTGATGAATTGTAATTTTTTCGGTCAAAGCCAGGAAGTAGCTACCAGAGTTAATATGAAAAGTGTGTTTACGTATAAAATGTTTGACATTTAATATGACAGCAATTTTGACAAAAAACATTTCCATTGTCTTGAATAAATAACATTTTCAATATGGTACGAAAAACTCAAAGCCTGTTCCGAGGAAGGTATTATATATTAAAGGTATGTTATTTCGCTGCTGGATTTGCTATGTTCTACAGCAGAAGTGATAGATTCGACCCCAGTTCAGAGGCACAATCTGCGAGAATTTAAAATATCTAGCGAGAATCCTATATTTTACAGAAATAAGAAATCTCTACCATTTACAAAGCCCATACATCTTCTCTTCCTCGGCTGCTCGCATACTGGGGCAACTAGAATCCAGAATACTCTCTTGCATATCAAACGGAAATATACGCAAAACGAAAGTTATTTTTCGTTTTTCGCTGAGAAAATTTCGTAGACAAGGAGATATTAAATTCTCCCCAGTACATTATACTCTACAATTCTACAATAATTTTCGTAACTCGGTTTGGGTGTTTTACTATGAGAATATGTGAATTCGTTTTGCAACTTCGTTACAAACGTACGTTTGATATACTTAAGGGCATATTGCTGTTATTATTTGCTGTACAGATAATCCTAAGAAATCTGATTCTGAATTGAAAGAAAACTGATGTCGCTGATTTACATTTGATTCTTAGGCCCTATTCAGGTTAAGAGGAACGCTGCGCAGCCTTTTCACACAAAATTAATTTTGGATTTGAGGCCGAAATAGCCAATCACACTGAATAATTAAAATATATCAAAATTATTTTTTTTAAAAGAGATTTTATAGCTATAAATAATTTATAAGCGTATTCGAAACAGAGACTTTTATTTAGGAGACAAATAATATTAATAATTATTGTATATGAATTTAGATACAATTATATAAAATTTAACTGCACCACTATATTCGCATGAAAGGAGACACGGCGCGTTATCTCCGACTATATTCGGTGGGCAAAATCTCGTAGGTTCTCTTTTACCAATTTTTTTTTTTTTTTATTTTTTTTTTTACTTTATTTATTTTCATTTCTTTACACATATTATACATATTAATAGATAGTATAAAATAACATAATATATAATACCAAATATTTTACAAAACAAATGAAAACCCACTAAGGCACTGACTGCCTGAGTGTGGGTAATATAAAACGATTACTATATTTCAAGTATCTAAAGTATAATAAACATTAGTAGAAAAAGTTTTTTTTTTGTTTATAGTTATTATAAAAAGTAAAGACAAAACATTATGTACAATAGTTTATAAAGTTTCAGCAAGTGAGTTGTAGAAAGGATAAATAAATGTATAGTAAATTTCAATATCTGCGTCAATCAGCCATAATTTTACCTCTTTAATATAACTAAATGGACGACACGTCTCGCTACCAGGATAAAAGGAAAATTGATCGTACTTCAGTCATGCAAACATGCCTATAAAACTCTTATACCCAAGAGTGATTCGATTATTCGATGAGTCGATTTCAACAACAGCTATGACAAATTAACATAATAAAATATATAAGGTCTTTCGATTACTAAGTTCCAGACAGGCCAAAGATCTTGATAATTTGTTCAAGAAAGAATTTCGCTATTTGAAAAAACGTTTTCATCGGAAATATATTGAAACATTAAGCTTGCTCGGGACATAAGCGGACTCACTCACGTCACATTTATATTGGTTTTACGTTCTTAATCTTAGCTTTGTAACTCTGTTTGTATGTTTTACTGTCATACCGTGTCGTGAAATTGTGAACTCCTGCATCGACTTTAAAATACTAATTCCAGCAACCAGCCAAAATATATTAATATTCTGCAAACAATAATTCAGCGATTAACTACCACATACATGCACCTATTTCTGGCATTCATACACTTCAAAACAATTTAACCTCAAATATCGACAGATTTAATATAAGGTAACGTGTATTCGAGAGATTTCTGAATGATATTTTTATATAGCATAATATTATTCTTTAGGAGCATCGACCGATTACATATACTTTTTAATTCTTCTTATTGTTCACTTGAAAATTAAACATCATAAACCTTTATGATTATTTTCATGCCATCTGCAATTTAAAATTGTTTTTTGTTTTTTTTTTCTTTTCTTATGTGATGTACATTTCAATGCAATTTTATATCTACCATGTAAATTTGTTAATTTCTTAAATTTTAATCTAAAGTATAAAACGACTTTTGGGCGTTTATAATAATTATTTCAATATTATTGATATATTAGTAGTGCATCGCATTAAGAATTAGTGATACAGTTAACAAGATTGAGATTTTCATATCGTGGATTAAATTCAGTAAGCAATAAAATTGGATTGAATGAATAAGGGCGATGCACTACGTCGTGTAATATTTTAAATTAAGCCGCTATTAATAACAACCCTTACGTAGATGGCGATAAGGTTTAAATTACCGCTTAACACCATCCGCCAGTTTTGATTTATGCAAGAAAAAAACATGGCCAAAAAGTGCCTTTTATTTTATATTGCGGATGTACAGGCATAAATATTTTTTTTTTTCGATCATTTTATAAATAACTTAATTTGCCACTTTATAAAGTAAAATCATAACCGAAAATGTGTTCGTAAGTAGGAAATTTTGAACTTTAAGCAGTTTTCATAGGCTTTTACATTATTTTTTTCTGAGCTTATAAAAAGACTTATCTAAAAAATACTCGATTTTTTCAAAGGCCAAGATTGATTCTACTCGCAGTATTTAATAAAAGCATCTGAAACATTTCTACCACCAAAATTTTCAAACCAAAAACACATGATTTTGCATTACTACGTATGGCATCGCCTTAAGAATATTAAATGAATTGAGACAGTACAGATAACTAAGATGTTAATATGTTTAGATGGTTCCATGATAACTCAACACAGTGAAAATTCAACACACTTTTAAAAGGTGATATAAAGTCATTAGAAACCATGAAAAAATATTTTTTTTAACCTAACCTAACCTATCTAAGCCTACTTAACCCAGTTAATAAAGTTTTCGTTTCATCACTTTCCATGACTTTATATAACTTTTTAAAAATGTTATGAATTATCATTTTGATGATTTATCCGGTCACCGTTTAGATAGATTAAAATATATGAAAGAATTACTATAGTTGTGAAAATTGAATAATTTTAATTAACATAATTGAAAGACTTACAATAATAAAATAATTAAATTATATTTTAAAATAGCCTCTTTGTAAGTAATCTTTAAGTACCTGAATACGTCTGTCTCGACACAGGTGTACCCTAGTGAGACAGATGTCAAAAATTAATGTAATAAAACTTTATATTGATGAATAAATAAAAAAAAAAGAATCATCACAGTCCAGAGAATCAGAAGATTTGAAAATAGTAAAATAATTTAAACATTTATATGAAATATGTGAACTAAGAAAAATATAATTATGGAATTAAAATTATTTACAGAATAAGAGGTAGAGTAAGAAGAATTTCTATTGATATTTAGGCAGGTTAAAATATTGAACTGGATTGTCACCCGTATTGGAACCCGGTCAGTGGTTGAGTGGGCATAGCGCTTGGGTCTCACCCGAGCGTCGCGTGTTCGTTATTCCTCGGCTGGCTAAGTCCTCCATCACAACACAAGCAACATTTTCGGCTTTCTGTGGTGGTAGTTGGAGATTTTCAAACATTGTTGGGTTATTCGTAACCCGGGAATGTTTGTCTTTCTTTTTTAAAAAAAAAATTTTAAAAAAAAAATAATAAATAATAAATATTAAAAATGGTTGAACTTCGCTCCGTGAATGACATGTTTGATACTTGCATGGGAATAGTATTATTATTGATACGAAGATGCACTGCTTGGCTCCCACAAAGGGAAGTCGGGCCACAGGTCCATTGTGCTTCTCCTCTCCCATGTTTCGTCTTGCTCCTTTGACAGTAGCCCAAGCATTTTGATGAAGTTCACCAGGGTTATCTTTGTGCCACCAAAGATGTCTTCTGGTTTCACAGCGTGGCTCCCAGGTATGTGGTCTTTCTTCTCTTCAAATGGAATATCAGCATCGAAGATAAAGGTAGCTTATACGCGAGATGTATTCAAATATCGTCTTACCTATACCAAGGACATAATATTGAAAATGGTTAGAACTTTTTTTTTACGGAATATTTTAGAAAAACTTATTATATTAATAATCCCTCCAATTTCGGAAATTTCTCATTTCATGGTAGCAACATGCTACATTAGCGCCTTCTATCGGCGTGAGTTGTGCGCTTTCGGTTTCTTTAATGGATTTTAAACGAAATATGTTCTTTATTTTACTTTCAAAAACTGTTCTTTTTTGCTAAAACTCTTTTTTATTCCTTAGAAGTGTATTAAATAACTAACAAATTGTGAGAAATTTAACAAAAAAAAGTATATTTAATAAATAAAAATATAATGATATTGTACATCAATATATGTACAATATATTTAATAAACATCAACGTTGACGATATTTAACAAATATAAAATATGTATTATGTTCTATTATTTATGTCCCATGTCTGAATAGATTTGTGTAATTGCTGTACCTATTTGGGTATTAACTGAGTTTTTATAACTGGAATGTTCTCACGTGAGTGAGATTTCTCCAAAACCCAGTATAAATAAATATATTGATTTTATACATCAATATATAATAAATAATAATAACATTTTACGAAAATGTTTTTTGAACATCAACAATGACGATGATTTATAACTTCAACATAATTGAATGCCAAATGGAACTAACACTGTTATTCCTGAATAAATCTTGAACATTTTATTATATTTTTTATAGTACAATCAACTTTGTACCTATGTAATAAAGAACACTTTATTTGGTAGTATTTAACGTAGTATTTAACGAACTCGTATTATGTTTCACCAACTAACCTGTCAATGTTTTTAGGTATCCTGAAAATCGACTTGAATTTTTTTTTGTTTGTATAATATCCGTAAACTTCACATATACAATCTATTTTCCGGGACATCTTTTCATATCTTTTTCAATACAGATCCAAATATTAATTAAAAAGCTCAAAAAATCTCCACTAAATACTAAATAAATTCAATTCTGGTCGTTTGAAGTCTTAAATAGAGACTTAACAATCTGTTTCGGTTAGAAAAAAACACTGTATTAATAATAATAATAATAAGGTGTTTATTCCGGTATGTGAGGAGGTTAGTGCAGTCCCACACATTCCATATAGAGATAAAATAAAATATATAATCAAAAACAAAAAGATAGAACAGAAAGACAACGAAAAGAAAACAGAATAAATTGAAAATAAAATAGAATAAAATGATAAAATAATAGAAAGTTGAGGCCTTTAGGGAGCCGTGACTATATTAGGCGCTAGTATTTTTCTCCAGTGTGCGTCAATGCTGGAGGATGGAGTGAGGCGGGCTTCCATAGTGAGGATATTTCCAGAGCTTCTTATCCTTTCCCTCATTCCTGCCACCCTGGATTTAATAAGGGCTGCTTATCCGGGAACTCGCCCCTCCATGAACATACGGGAAGCGCTGCAGTATCTGGGGAGACAAAACATTGTGCGGAAGGCGTTGTTGTATTGGACCCGTAGTCTTTCTATACTAATCTTTTTGTAGTTTGCCCATAGTTCGTACGTGTACAACGTTGCGCAGAAGAAAAGGAAGAGCGTCCTTTTTACTGCGGTACTGCAACTATTGAGTCATTATATTTTGGCAGCTTCTATGAACTACTGCCAAGAGTGCCAACTCCTTTAATAATTTGATTTATAGTGTAAGTTATGAAGGTTATGTCCATACATTTGTAATTCCATGATGGAAGGACTTTAAAATCTATTTTTATTATCATACGAAATTTGCTATTAAATAATTTTTTTTAAATTAAATCGATTCTATGATCTTGTTATACATACGATGTGTTTTCGGACGCTCTCAGTCATATTTATACAACCTACTCGTACTAACATTTTAAAATAAAAGTAGTAATCTTAAAGATTATTTACCCGGAACAACATAAATTAATTATTTTAAGCTGGACTTCAGATATATTATTGTAGCCTAGATACAAAATTCAAGAAAAAAAAACAGTAATGTAATTTATTAATAATATATTTAATTTGGAAATATAAATATATTCTTGATTTAATCATATAATATCACCAAGAGTTCAGCGGATATGTTATTTTCATTTGAGATAAATAAATATAATGCAGGTTACACTTAGGTATGTCTGAATATACATTATATTTAATATGGTTCCTTTGTTGCTGAAAACAGGACTCATAATAGAAGATTCATTAATAATATGAACCCTGTTCGTGAAATAGACTGGCAAATTTGTGGGTGAACGCAATTAATTTTCTAGTAACCAGGCGCAAAAATGTATACACTTGAATCTGCACAAACCCACACCAATGACGTTAATTGTGTCGGAAAATTGAGATGAATTAATAGAGATTTTCAATTAAAAATTCACAACGTGACCTAAAATGCTAGACATCCCACAGGACCAGAGTGGACAAACTTACATCAGCCAACCGTCAGATGACCGATCAATCATGTGGACTGTTCTCGATGTGGTTTATTTTCAGTAGATTCTGATATTCTACCCATTATGTTCACTTTGCTTCCCGCGGTGACCTGGGCACGATTCATGCTCTATGCCCAATGGGAAGGAGCAGCGGTTTTCAAATTGAAAAATAAATAGGATTTCTTGAAAGGGTGCGATCAAAGATCTATATTTATGGCATCGACCCTTGTTGCAAAGAATGTTCTAAAGAAAATAAGTAAATCAATACTGATATCCTCAATGTTTTTACTTAATTTTCTTAACTTGTTTGTTGTAGAACATTTGGATTAGCACATATTGCATTAAAATTTTTATCCCGAGTTATGATTCATCACTTTATAAAACATTTGAATATAAAATAAATATTGTCGTGTACTTAAGTATAACATTACTGGACACTTCAGGCCAGTCACATCGACTGTATATTGCTTTTGTTTCCTTTTTAGGATTTGAGGGTTACCTTGGGTAAGGATTTGCAAATGAAAAACAGACTTCACAAATGTCGTCGGACAACTGACTGACTGCGCTAGTTACTTCCCTTTTTATTGGGCTAAAAGTATACAGTGCCTACACGTGTTAATGAAGTTAGTAATTATTATCTCTGAAAGTAACGCATGGGAGTCTGGATCAGACAAATACATTTTTTAAATGCATCATAGAGCCGAAAATGAATTTCTAAGGTCCATCGGTTTGTCATGCGAGTAATTCCACCTTGCAAAAGCAATTTGACTTGTGTACGGTAATTAGAATCTTACTTTTTATTCGTAAGATTTCTTTTAATTATTTTGTTTTTAAGATTAGTTTAGTCAAAGAGAGCGCTAACAATAGAAGAAATTAAATCTAAGAAGATTATTTTGAAACACTTATGACTAGCGATCACTCAAAACATTTTTGCACAATGGCAAAATATGCCAAAAAATCACTCCATTGGATAATGAAAATGAGCGGTTGGTTTTCGATTCTGACGAAGATACCACCACTCACGTGCATAGTATTATATACTGTAACTTGAAGTTACCTACTACCCAATTTCACACGAGTTTTAACAATTTCATTGAAATAAGTAGCGCAGACCAGTGAAAAATCATGGGATATTATAATTTAAATTTTAAAAAGACTATTAATAAATTTATCTGTTTAAATATTATATTATGAGTGGGTGCTTATTTTATCGGCTGTCTGAATAGATTATTATTCAAACATGCAGTATCATTTCTAAAATGAGAAATTTGGGCTCAATGAACGTAAATAATTTTATACAGGTATAACGCACATCATAGAATACTGATGTGTGTTCTTTTTCTTTTTTCTTTTTGTGTGTGTTGATTCAAATTTAATATGTTCAATAACTCATAATGGAAACAAATTTGGATTCTCAAAAGAGAACTACCTGATTACTTTACTTTCTGATTAATGAAACCGGTTTCTTCAGGGATAAACATTCAAAATGACAGCCCACCTCAAAACAAAAATTTGATTAATTTAATATTCCCACAGTTTGAGAGCCCTCGCGACGACTCGCTGTCATCCCTGTTTCAGACGTCTCCCAGATTACAAACCGCCGTAATAACAGCGTCGGGTGCAATTTCCTGCATGTTATATGAAGCGGTAATGTCATTATAAAGTGACGTTTTAATGGCCTGCCCTGTATTACGTAATTCCTCGGCAGTTCGAATTATTACGGATGGCGTTTGTGAGTATATGAGGCGACTTGAAATGAAAGTATAGAATATAGTTTATAAAATACCGATACTGAAAACTATCAAAAAGTTGTTTCAGAGATTGTTAGAGAAGTATAAAATAAAGATCTGCAGAAGAAGTATAATAAGTAGTATTTTTAACTCTAACATTGACACTTTTTTCGGGTTCACTGCCCAAATTCAAACGTGGCATCATGTCAATAATTTAAACTATTCAATACGCATACATAAAGACACACACACACAAACACTCATACATAAATTACACACGTCACACACAGACCTATAAACTACACAAGTCACCTGTTAATTTAGGAATAAATTAAGGAATACCACTTAGCAGACATTACAAGGAAACATATCATAGGTACATAACATGAAGTATCTTATTCCTGTATATTGTTTCAACTCTGTAAATCGTGTACTGTTTATTTCTATAATATAAAATTAAATTAAAAAAATAAACAAATAAAATAATTAATATTGACACGATGACGCCTGTAAGAAGACATACTTTAAAATACGTAATATTTTCGGTTGTGCTTCTTTCTGTAACTCCTGTTCAATGAACTCTGGATCTTTTGCTAAAAAATTGAAGCTTCATTTTAAGTAAGTTACTCTGAGGTGAAAAAATCAAAATAAATAATTGTTGAAATAAATACTAGCATTTATTGAATTATTTGGCGGTTACAAATAAGCCGACGTAGCACAGTGGAGCTGTGCACCTGACCGGCAGTCAGAAGTTGCGAGTTAAATTTCCGTCAGCAGCATTTATATTTGTTTTAGGCTATAAATTATTGTTTATAATATTTTTTAATCCTTTGTGCTTTGCGTAAAAGCCTTGTCTTGTAAAAACATAATTTTACCTTTACTAAAAAATATATTATTCGACCTTATTACAAAAGTGAGAAAAATGGTCGTTCTAATAAATTATAGTCAGCTAAACATAATATTAAAGATCCTTTTACCGACAAACATAGTAAAATTGACACTTACTTCTAATATCCTATCACACTTGGCCAGGAACTGCACGCGCTATTATTATGCAGAGTGGATAGCATAATAAATCACACACGAACGTCGTTCCTCCACATCTCTCTTGCACATTGTCTATACTCTGCGCACATTCTGAATATTCACATCAGTCAGTTCAATCAGCGTCTGACTAACAGCTTTTATACATAATTACTAGGTTTAACCGGATATTTCGTATAACCCTTGCAGGGGATCGTAATTGTAATTACTACTATTAATTATTTTCTTTTAGCCATTCGTACATACACGGTGTCCGGAAACTCGTAGTACAAGCGGGAAACTGGAGAATTTACACCACATGGGGAACCCAAAAAAACATAAAGTTTTTTGATTTGAGCATTTTCAAAAAAAAAAAAAACAAAAAAAAAATATTTTTCGGCTATTTTAGGGTTAAAGTTTTTTCTAGTGTTTAGGGTTGAATAACAGATATTTTAACCATGCAGAGCAGAAATATTTTATGATTACACCGGGTTAAATGAAGGGTGATTTCAAAATAATGCTTCAAATCCGAGTTTCTTCATTTTTTTTTACTTTCAAATAGTTTTAATTAGTTGGGTACTTTGATCTTCAGTAATAATTTATAAGAATTTGATTAAAAAAAAAAGAAAAAAAAAAAAAAAAAAAAATCAACTTCAAACTCGATTTACTCGATAACGAAAGCTCAAATAAAAAAAAAATATACTACAAAATCGACTCCAAATGTGATGTAGATTCACCAGTTTCCCGCTTGTACTACGAGTTTCCGGACACCCTGTATATTTTATTTATTGTAACTTACATATAACCTATATTATCACATTTTTATTAATTAATATGGTTTCTACTCTGAAGATTTTATTGTTTCCTGGCAGCGCATTATAATATTGCATTCCTTTGTATATAAAACTGTTATATTTATTTTATTGATACATGATTTAGAGAGAACATGTGATTTTTTGTGATATTTCACCCTCCATACTAGGATGACCCTGTGTTATGGCGGGTAAATTTTACAATTTGCGGACGTGTATAGACGTTATTCTTTATTGGTATACTAAATTCATAGTACGTTCTTTGGTTATATCCGTGAATGTCCTTGTTGCACATAATTTTGTTAGAAAGGTATTTTGGTAATAGATTGTTTATTATTGTTTAGTATGTTTAAATATCAACGCGTTCAAGGGTAGCCTTTAGTTTATTTAACATTCTAGTTATGTTAGAAAATTTATTTCGCCTATTTTGGAGAATTTTACAACTTATTTTTTGCACTGTCATTACAAAAGAAAAGAATCTTATAGCAATAGTTAAAATGTGGATAAATAATGAATTTGTGTGATTGTAGCATTTCAGATTTTTTTTCACGAATTCTTCCCAATAAGGAAATCTACCTGTCTTTGAACGATTTCCAATACGCTTTTTTTAATTAAACAACTGGTTAACCTGAATACATGTCTTGTTTTTACTAAGTGAAACTCATGATGCGTCAAAGTGAAGCTAATAAAAAGGTAGTGCAAAATTAATAATACCAGAGCTCACCTTTGAGATTACTTACTAAACGATTGAAAACATAATCTAACAAATAGTAGCTATTTGGATGTTTTAAAAAAAAAGGTTGTTTGTAAATTGATGAATTTGCAGCAATTAGTATTTTTAGCACTGTCATTTTTAGCACTGTCAAGTTGGTCGTAAGTTTATGTTAATTATAAGTTATTACGTTGATTGTATATTTTGATAAACAACCAGTTTTCTCCGTTGGTTTTTTACTGTTGTTGTATGTAAAGTGTCTTAGTAAATTATTTATCTCAATTTTGTTAAAAAATATTACCACATTCCAAGAAAATATCACTAAAATTAGACAAATTTACGACAATTGATTATTGATTTGTGGGTAATTATAATTTTTTTACCCTTCATTAATTAAATTATTTTATTACACTTTAACATTTAAGAAAGATTTAAGGCGATGTCATACGTAGTAATGCAAAATCATGTGTTTTTGGTTTGAAAATTTGTTCGCCGAGAAATGTTTCAGATGCTTTAATTAAATACTGCGAGTAGAATACATTTTGACCTTTGAAATAATCGAGTATTTTTTAAATGAGTATTTTTATAAGCCCAGAAAAAAATAATGTACAGGCCTATGAAAACTGCTTTAAAGTTCAAAATCTCCTACTAACGAACCCATTTTCGGTTATGATTTTACTGTATAATATGGCAAATTAAGTTATTTATAAAACGATCGGAAAAAATTAAATATTTATACCTGAACATCCACAAAATAAAATAATAGGCACTTTTTGGCCATGTTTTTTTCTTGCATAAATCAAAACAGGCGGATGGTGTTAAACGGGATTTTAAACCTTATCGCCATCTACGTAAGGGTTGTTATTGATAGCGGCTGCGTGGTTTTTTTATAAACACTTAAATTTGGATTTAAGGCCAAAATGCTCGACCAAACTGAAAAAATTATTTTGTTTTCAAACGGTGAAGCAAAAATACATTAAGTGTAGGTGCCATTTTATTTATTTGTGTTTTCAATTATGATGTACATGCCATTAAAGAAATTAATTTCGCATGATTTTAACTTTATTTTTAGTGAATTTTTTTAAAAATTTATTTTAATCTTGGCCTACTTACCCTCTTTAGGCGGATGGTGTTAAGCGGGAATTTAAACCTTATCGCCATCTACGTAAGGGTTGTTATTGAGAGAGGCTCAATTTAAAATATAACACGATGCCGACGTAGTGCATCGCCTTAACGAAAAGTAAATAAATTCAGTATAGAATGTGGAAAGGGTCAAAAACGTTATTTGCCATTTTGCTTTTCGGTGAAATTGGTCCTTAGAAATATAATCTTGGGAAACGTGAATATATTTTTTTGTGGAAACCATTTTTGTACAAAAATAATAACGAAGTTGTTTTCACAATGAGGATTGCTTGAATATTGTCATGGTCTCTGTTTGGCATGTTCGTTACAAATTGGCTCATTACAAATCTTGCGATAAAATTATCTTTTTTTCATTCTTCTGGTAGGAAGGGAAATTCTTTCAAAGATTTATCTCTTTTCTGGTTGTTTTATACCTGGTTTTCACGAATAAAATCTTTTCTCATACAATTTATCATAATACAAAGGTTACAATAGGCTACCAACTTTGGCATTGTGTGGTACATATATATATTTTATATTGTATGTATTGACGTCATAATCGAGAATCTGATTTAAATAATTTGAAAATCAATAGAATAGATTTTGGTGCGAGCGAGAATGGAAATCGAAAACTTTCATTTGCCCGATTTTTGCCACCAAACCTACTAACCATTTTCCGTTTTTCGTTTTTTGAGACACATGTTTCTTGAAATCATTTATACAGGCAACTTATTTTCCGTAATAAGCATCCATCTTTATTTCAAACAAAGATTTAAACACGAATTAAATTGCAAACATTTTTTTACGTGGAACCGCGTAAGAGTCCCAACTACTCCCAACCGCCTGAAGCTAGTGAGACTATGGAATCCCTAATTGTGTGTTGTGAGGCTGGAGTTTGTGGGGAGGGGAACGTTATGGGGCGGAGGAAGGTCCGGAAGTACCTGGCTTTTCAGATCTGGTCATCAAACACGGCCAAAACCATCTCAAGCGACGTTTCATTTCTGAATAGTAATACCAGGGTTCCATTGCGGAAGATACTGAGAGTATCTTCCGCAATCGAACGTGCTTATTATTTTTTATAAGTAAATCGTAAAATAAAACAAATTAAACAAATAAAATATACTTGCGCGCGCGAGGATTTAAACCCGCGACCTCCAGCTTGCTAGTCGAGAACATTACCTCTCTTAAGCCAAGGATTTGTACCCGTTATTATCAAAAAATACAAATGAAAATAAAACAATTACTTTATAAAGTATTATAATAAAAAGTACAAAACTGTGCTTCCAATACCCGTGTCTACAAGAATATGCGGAAAAAAACTATGTCGTTTCTTCCAACAATTTTCCTATTTTAAATCTAGCTTTGTTTACACAATATGGAAATAGTAATAAGATTGTAGTTCTTGGCACCCATACAATATTTTAAAAGTTTGGTGCTATAAGCACAGGGAAATGTATCAAAACGGAAGGATATTCGTTGACAGGAAAGGAAATTGCTTGTGTTCTCCTTTCATAATATAATTTAACTTGTGAGTCCTTTAATTCAGTTGTGTAATAATACAAAGTAATAATATATTCTGATTTACACAACTTTGTCTTTCACTGATAATATTTTATGGGATATATTAAAATAATTAAAATACTTATGTGTTTGAATGGGGCTATTTTACAAAGTATCGTTCATCTAAAACCAATCGTAACATTTGAAAACTATACCTTGCGAAAATCCCGAGAACGTTTTAATTTGAAATTTACGCTTTTTTATATGCATGTACCTGTTCCCATTTATAAAATGGTTTTTATTTTAAATAACATGTCATTTTTCATATATTTTTTACAATTTTTCTAGTGTACGTATATGTTGACATAAACCATATGCACATATATTTTAAATTCACGCAATATAAATATTTGTCGAAGGAGATGATTGTTAGACACTATTTGTGAAAATTCTGATGAAACTCGTGAAAATATTGTTTTGTAAAAGTTTCGGTGAGGCCAACATTCACCGTTCAATGTTCGATGTTCAAGATTCAATATTCAATGTTCAATAAATTGAATTTTGAATGTTCATTGTTCAATGTCCAGAGTTCAATATTCAACGTCCATCAGTCACTATATGCTTTCATGTATGTCATTCTAAAAACATGGAGTGGAATTTTAATATATTTTATAGAAATGTGAGAAACACAACACTTGTGTCCCCCGCTCAGTGTAAAAATATGAAATATGTATGAAAAATGTAGAACTTTATGTCGCAGGATAAACGTATGCAACGTGTTTCTTTCAGGCGTAATGAAACTTGGTGGAAGTGTATGTATCTACATAGAAGTGGATAGAACAAAGCCAAGATGATCGATAGAGAGGAACAAGAAGTCGGCAACCTATCTGAACACAGATATATTTACTTTTTGCAATAAGTATACTTATTTTGTGCGCATTAATAAAATTATTTTTTGCAATGTAAGATAATATTCTTGATAATTTTAGTTTATTACTAATACTGTTTTTTTTTTAATTTTATCCATTTGTGAACCATTATAATGTAATAATTATTTTTTGCAACTATTGTATATTTCTAACAATTGTGTAAAAAATTGTTAACCTTTCATGTATCCAATGGACCCAAAAGCCCCATGGACATGTAAGAGAGTAAATAAATAAATAAACTATTAAAGTCACGTGGGGTAATTGTACGCGGTCGGTAGTGGGAGACATTTGCAAAAATGCATGCATGCTTTACCTGCGCTCTTTTTTCAATTCTGTGTAGCTTTGGGTTGCCTTGAAGCAGGTCGTGGGTACAGTTGTGTCTACGCCCATATTATAAAAAAATGACAAGTGCATAATTTTTTTTATGTTTCGCCTTTGTTACCGATAGATGCTTTCAATTGTGCCACCAATTAGATGGTGTGGTATATGACAATTTTGGTGGAATAATGTTAGTTTCACGGGTGCAACTGGGCAATTCTCATACAGATAACCATAAATCTCTGTTTTAAAGTTTTTTAACATGTTAAGTGTGTAGTGAGAAGCAGAGTGGTTAGTGATTATGTCGGTGAATAAAGCATAAATAAACGTATTTCAACACCACCTATTTAATATTTACGATGATTAACTAATTAATTAATTCCGCGTGCATAAATATGTTGATGTGTAGCGCCCTTCATGGCAGCAGGACGCGTCCTAACGCTTCCTCCAACCGCTTTGTGTTTTTTTTTTGTATTTTCAAGGGAAATGAGGAGCCATCCCTTTGAAATTATTTTTAAAATCAATCATACAACATTTGAACTTAAATAAAAATAAACTTAATAATTATTTGAAATTTATAATATGTGATTTGAGTGCAGTGTTTTAAAGTGAATATTCGGAAATTCTCTCAAAAATATTGGACACAAGAAACGAGCGGCGATCGGTAAATGCACACCATATGTTTTCAACAATATTCTCGGAAACTGGGCAAGTTTTGACCCTGGCGAGTTTTTTTACTAAGTCCAGGGTAATTTATTACCCGACCGTCGCTTTTTATTGCGAGCAGAATGCACCACTTCAACAATTACCAGGAACAGGATTACATGGAGATAAATGATGGATTTGCCAAACGTCACAGCGGTGCTGCCAGGGTCTCCTATCTATGTGAGGTGTCAGCGCTTTATTAGCAGCAGATACATACCTGGGCGCTGTTGTTGGACGGGGTGGGCTCTCTTACTGCAGCAACTGGTCCAGTTCCTTCACCACCTAGGATTCTTGCTGCAGAGTCTCCATTTTCTATCTTCGTAGAACGTCACAGCGGTGCTACCAAGGTCTGGTATCTGTGAGAGGATAGTGTGTCAGCGCTTTATTAGCAGCAGACACACAGCGCTTAATTAGCAGCAGACACATACCTGGACGGATGACGAACCTCGTGCTGGCACTGTTGGTGGACGCGGTGGACTCTTTCGCCGCAGCAGCTGGCCCAGTTTTTTCATCACCTAGGATTCTTGCTGCAGAGTCTCCATCTTTTATCTTCGTGTCACATGTTCCTATATTTCATTTTACTTAACTTAACTTCACTCTATTTTTGTAATATTTATATTTTCTGTAATACCAGCATCAACTGTAAAGCGCCCCTGAGGTGATATCTCACAAAAGCGGCGCTACACAAATTATCCATTAAATAAATAAATAAATAAAACATCCGGGTAGGTTATTTTTCACTTAAACGCAGAGTGCGTATACTTATAACCTTCGGTGCGTATATTTACCCAAATGTGAGTTGACGGCTTGTGCGCTTTTTATATGACCATTTGATTTGTGAATCGTATGATGTTTCTTTGTTTGTTTTCGATATATAAATAGTCAATCATATTAAACAAACAAATTGGAATACAATATAGAGTTTTAATACAAAAATTATACTGCAAAAATTACCCCACATTACTCTACATAAACTAAAATTAAAATAAATACTTTTGAAGCTTCTTCGTTCCTTATAAATATTTCCATTCTGAATCGATTACAAAATCTAGATTAACATAACAGAATACATTAAAAAAGTATACAAAGCCAACCATCAAAAAGGTTGCTCTCCGCATTGACGTGTAAAAAGTTTTTATCAGGGTAGGCAGAAGAAAAACCGAGAATTAATTGATACTAAAAAGTGTTCGCTAAGAATGGCTAAGCTACTTAACCGATATTGGTTTGGATTACCTGCTTATTCAAATATGTTCATTTAACCACATCTTGTTTACATATTACAAGCTAATTATTAAATATTACATAAAAAAATAAGCGATATATTTTTTCGACCACAAAACTGCATGAAAAAAAGTAAACACGGTATGATTTTAATATTATTAGTAATTAATAGAGATATTAACAGAAAATCACGGCCTTTTTGCCACAAACACAAATAAATCTTCAATTAAATGCGCATTACGTACACATTATTTCATTACCTAATAAGTACTTTTATTTTTATATTGAAATCTTATGTTTTATAAGTTTAATAAATATTATATATATGTATACGTAAATATATATATAATCTTTATTAAACTTAAAAAACATAACAAATAAATATATATATTTTTTTTAAAGTTTGTAATTATCTTTCTTATTTTCTTAATTATATTATGTTATTAAATTTATCATCTATGTTTATGCTTAACTATTTGATAATTATTATGCACATCAATTAATTAAATTTGACGCCTTATAAACCATAATGACGCCACTCCCCAACTCAAAGACGAGATATAATTATAATATAGGGTGGTCAGAAAGGCACGCATTTTTGAATGTGTGACTCATCAATATTTAATGAAATAAATTTGAATATTATTTTTATTTGTAATATTATTGAATATTATTTCTATTTGGTGGAGAGAAAAAGCAGGAGATCGTCTAGAGTAGAGGCGTTTCATAGCCAACTAAAATTCAATTAGACTTGTAGTCCCAATGATTTATATAATATATTGTGGATGCAAATTTCGTACTTCTTCTCGCGAGGTACGTAGGTAGGTACTATAATTACATGTGATATTTTCTTAAGGAAGATAATGTTTCACTTTGACATTTATTTTTTTCTGCCTTTTATACAAACTTATAACTGTGTGAGTGAGCGAAAATGTCACAAAAACAGAATTTACCAATGAAAAATCACGAGATATTCTAATTGTAGGTTTTGTGCAGCTGAAAGTTTATGAAAATAATACTTCAGAACAAGAAAAATTGCTGCAGAATGGTCTAGCACAAAAAATACTGACACAACGGTGCAGTTGATAACAACTTTTTCGTGAATATTTTTACTTGATCAGTAGTTACGTAAGTTATTATTATCAAATTATGTCGGAATTCTTGGCACATCAGTTCCAATTTTTTTATTTTTTTTTATTAGTGTCTATTTAATTTCAGGTTTGATGAGAGTTACAATATATGAAAATCTATAATATTTCATCTGTTTGTTCTTAGTCCTCCTCACTAGGTAGTCCTGTGCTGAGGAGGACTGGTAGATTTCTTTGATTTTCTGTTATTTAGTTTCTATGATGTTTTTAATACATTTTCTAGTATGTCTGCGTTAATTTCTTTCACCCATGTTTTATTTTTTTCCTTAAGCTTATTTATCTTTTTCAAACTTGGAGGAAGGATGTTGTAAAGTTTGGTTGCCAGATATATGTGGTTTCTTTGGCCAAAACTTGTCTTGAATTTTGGAACATCTCGTATATCCCTTTTTGAGGCTCTTGTATCATGTATCCGAGTTAAATTAGGAGATTTTCTGTTTTTAAAATGATGTATTAAAATATTCTTGGCATATATTTGTTTTGAATTTAGAATCTCAAAACACTTAAGAATATCTTTTGAGGGGGTTCTGATGGGTAATTTTAGTATGGTTTTTATAATACTCTTCTGAGCAACATCTAAGTGGTTAATATTATTTGCTGTAGCAGATCCCCATACTAAAATTCCATACTCAAGACGGGAATGACAGAAAGCATAAAATACTTTTTTGATGTCTTTCCTAGGTAGTATGTTTCTTAGGTTTTTGAAGAAATATACAAGTCTCGTAAGCTTTTTAGTGATTCCATTTATGTGTATGTCCCATCTAAGGTTTTCGTCTATTTCCACTCCTAGATACTTAATACTTTTTGCCTTTGTTATAATAGAGCAAGAGAAATGTGACTTATTGTTTTGACACTCGTGCAATTGTAGAGTGTATTCTTTACCCGGTTGACCTCTTGAAGTTATTGAAAAGGCTAGATAATTAGTTTTAATTATATTGAGCGTAAGAGAGTTCATCCGAAGCCAATTTTGAAGTGCAGTTAGTCCATGTTCAGCCTCTTCATAAGTGTCCATCCAGTCTTTTTCATGGTAAAACATAACAGTATCATCGGCAAAACTAATTATGTTTCCATTGATGAGAAGTTTGGTAATTTCATTTATGTAGATGAGAAATAAGATTGGTCCCAAGACACTTCCTTGAGGGACGCCGTAGTTTATTGGAAGAGGATTGCTTTTTTGTTGGCTTATTTGTACTTGTTGTGTTCGTCCTGTCAATTACGTCATCAGTAAATTTAGTGGAGTGCCAGATATGCCAATTTTTTAAAGTTTTGTGAGAAGAATTTTATGGTCTATTGTGTCAAAGGTTTTTTTTAGGTCTATAAAAACAGCCAGACATTTTTATCCATCGTCTAAATTTTTTATGGCTATTCTTGTAAAATGTTCAATGGCGTCCACGGTACTCAAACTTTCCCGAAATCCATATTGTGTCGGGGAAATTTTTTTATTAATTTCCAGAAAGTGTACAATTTGGCTTTTCAAAATTTTTTCCAGGATTTTTATACATCGACACTTTAGTTCGAAACAAATGTGAGTTAAATGAACTACAGTGATAATCAGTCGTAGACAAACTGGACGCCGAAATTATTATGTTTTGTAAAATTATATTGGCGTGGAAATAATATTGATAAGCGGAAATAAGTATAATAAAATATCTTCAACCTAATTATTTTTTCCCAATGTAAATAAAGAATAAAAAATATAACCAAAACCACAAGTCTAAAACAGAAGTTTTTCCTCTTTATCACTTGGATTAGTCATAGGTCTGCCAATTTGGTAAATATTTCGGATAAGTTCTAAATATCACAGCAATAAAATTTAATTTGAGCGAACCTCAAAGGTTTCCCAACCCTTCCGCCGTCGTAAAGGGGACAAAGTAAATGAGACGGGAAAGTAACGGCATTCTTCGGGTTGAGTGTATGTTTCTTTTTGTAGGTTGTTAAGTTTTTCGGCACATCAAGGGTTGGAATAGCACCTACCCCCACAAAACTACCCCGTCAGAATAAACCAAAGGCATTTTTCGAAACAGCTTGCTCGATTTCGTAGCGGGATCGGAATGGTCTCTAAAATTTTATATTTTTACAAAGATTCTTTCCGCGTTATCACGCCGAAACAAGCGTAGTAAAATTCTGATTATTGATATTTATAACGGTTATAATCTATTAAGTCAATCCATGTTTTTAAGAAAATACATTAAGCATGCCTGAACATTTGGTGTCAATACGAGTCACTTCTCGCGGTCTGTTTGGAATAAAACGTGTTGATGATGATTTAAGATTTTCACGGCCAAAAGTATTAAAGTGATTTGTTTTTGGGGTATTCTGCCGTTTTGCGCTACTTCCTTCTTTAGCTAACTTTTCGGACAGCATTGCAGTGTACATCAACAGGGTAGATGTTTAATTTTAGTAATTATTTCAAAATTACTATAAAACGTGTTCTATACAAATATTAAACGACCTCATAATCAAAATTTGGCTGAAAACACCTTCTTTGAACCCTACTTCATTGTGAATATATAAACTTGCCAGTTGTGGTTCAGCCTGAACCTTCCTCTGGGCTAAATTAATACAGAATTACGGTAAAACAGGAAACAGTAAGAGTTGAAGAGAGAACATCGGGGAGAACATTGGGGGAGGGGGAGGTTAGAGAGAAGGAGTAAGAGCAGAAGAGGAACATGTCCAACATTGGGCTACCTTATAATCTCTTACCCTTTCATCTGGTTAAGTCGGAGCCTACCTACACATTTTCGTACGATCTAGGAAATAGAACAAATTTTTTCCTTGAATGAAACAAAGAGCCCATTGTTTAGCTCTTAGATATTTATCGAAAAAATGGCTGTACACAAATTTTAAATTCATAATTGGCATTTCTGAAAAATGTATAGCATAATTTTTTTTAAATCTCATTGTTTTCATAATCTTTTCATGAAAGGATTTTATTACTTTAATACCACACTGTTTCCAAGCTTCTAAATAACGTATTACTAACACCCACTAGGGCTGTACTGAAAACATCTTTCTCTGGGAGGAAAAGCAAATTTATAATACTTTATTTTGCTATTTATTCAATGTTATCAATTTTAATTTTTGGTTGAACTCAATTTTAACAAAAAATTTATTTTTTTATTTAATAATATTATTATTTTACTTCAATTATAACTTTATTCATAAAATTTTTCAAAGGCATTATCAAACTGTGGTGAAGCCACTTATAAGCGATCTATTTATAGAAAATACTGTTGGAAATTAAATGACAATATAATTTAAAGGTAAATTAATAATTTTAAAAACAAAAAATAATATACGTTTAAAAATAAAAAGTAAAAAAATAAATAAATTTAAAAATCGGTCCAAAATATAAACAACTTGTGCCATTTGGATCGAACACACAATCTCTCGGTTTAGAGTTTACTTCCTGCAATGGAGGTCGTCGCTCCTGATTTATACATATGTATTACGTTTCCCCTACAAGATCAATTTTGGAATCTCATATTTGTCATCCCTTTGTAGGCGTTCAAATAAGGAAGCCTTGCATTTCCATGTGGATGTCATCAGTACCCGTAAGCAATTTTCCCGGTTCATACAATGTGAGCAATGGAAGGAGAGAAAGTCTTCTTTTCGGGATCCAGGTTCAACATCCGGTATGGAGGCTGTACAATACTATGCAATATTTTTGTAATAAAAACGACCATTGCTTACCTGATTATTTTTAGAATGTCAGCATTTTGATCACTGGACACCTTCCCTGTAAAGCAGAATTCGTTGACGTTTAAAACACATTTAGCAAAACAATAATTTGTTACGGTAATTAATTTCGTATGTGTGTCTGTCATGCGTGTCCCGTTCCAATGAACTAATTTTTTTTTCAGAACAAAGCATTGAAGAATTCAGACAAGCGCTAAAAAACCTACTGATGTAATATTTTTAACAAAAAAAATATTTTTGTTTTTGCTAAAATTGCTCGTGACTTTTTCATGTTTTTTCGCGGGTCTTCGCTAGTATTATAATAATTTGTTAACTATTCATTTAAAAAAATTGTTGAATAATTTTGTAAATACCCAAGCATCGTCAAAACAGTTTCTTATTCTGTGCTGACGAAGGAAGGGTTCTTTCGAAATTTGATATTTTTAATGAGTAAAGTTATTTTAAACATATTATTGTGTTGAGTTTATTATTATTATGACAAGCCACAATATAGGTTATAAGTCTAATTTTTTTTTGTTATATTTCGCTGCCTTAGTGCTTGTATGTTCAATAGACCATTTAGCAAATTTTACAGTAGACGTTTTTTTTTTGTTTTTACAAGAAAATTCTAAAAAATTCTCGATTTTGGTCATTTTGTTAAATACATTGTTACCGGCCATATTTTATATTAAATGCCATCCCGAACTTTGCAGATTTTCTGCGCGCCAATACTCGGTCCTCGAGTAATGTTCGGGATGGGCAGAGCATGAAACTGTCGCCAAGGCATGGGCACACAAAGGATTACAGGTTCTACTGATTGTAGTGAAATGAAAGCAGTAGTTTTGTTTTTGCACATTATAAAACATGGAGAATATATTTAAGTAAACATGTTACATATTATGACTCGGCACTTACCCCCAGGGATCAAAAATTGGTTCTTAATTCTATCTAAAACTGATTAACCACTTAATTACGGAAAGTGAGCGGGGAGCTTCCATACGGCCGGCGGTGGTCTGTCCCAGACAGATCGAGCTGGCACCATCAGGGCTTTGGTCCAGGAGACGGGTCCAGCGTCTCCGACAAGGTGGCTGATAAGCGGTTCTGGAGCGTATCGGGTCTATCGTTTATGTAACATTAATGGAGCGAATCCATCCATTGAGCTGATCGGCAGATTACTTGAGCGGGTGCCGTCCGGGCTTGTGATTTTATTATCCGTATCTTATTAAGAAAAATACGGCTTGTATCGCGTCACTTGAGGTGAATGCTTCATTTCCCGGAGTCCGCGGAATAACGATTTGCAAGGGATCGCGTATATAAACTTCAGTAGAACA
This sequence comes from Hesperophylax consimilis, assembly GCF_061612785.1. Lineage (NCBI taxonomy): Eukaryota > Metazoa > Arthropoda > Insecta > Trichoptera > Limnephilidae > Hesperophylax > Hesperophylax consimilis. The sequence continues at coordinate 10,810,408 of NC_142850.1, read as the reverse complement.
TTATTTGTGATCTTCACGAACACACACACGGTCATCCATTATGCGGACGTTTATTTAATAGAGCCTGCACCGACTTGGTTTTTGTAAAAAAGAACCGAATAACCCGCATCAGGAATACTGATGTACACTTTTTTAATACGATCGCCCATCCAGGGTAAAAATGAATTATAATCTAATTGACTGTGCGATCATTACACGGCCGTCCCGCTCGTGTAACAATTCCAGAGTGCCCAGCGAAAGGAAACGGAAACAAACAATAGACTGCCCGGCGGTCTATTTGTTGCCAGACCGTGCTCTCTATAATTTTAATCAAAATTAATGCTATGAATGGTACTTGTTCTGAAGAGGTGTTTTAAATAATTACTTTTAAATAAGACTTAACACCGCTTCATAACATTACCCCCCGCGCCACACAAATGTTTGTCCCCAAACATTAATACAACTCTAAAAAAACTACAACTGCAATAACTAAGCTTGAAAAGATCCTCTGGGTTTCTAAAAAAAACAATAAACAATTATACATGAGCATCATAATTTGTAAGATAAGTAAGGAATAAGACAAAATCTACGATTTGGATAGCAAAACTTATGATGAATGGGTGTGCCGCAGCTTCAATCGCACCCATCGAGCGTGCAGCCGGATGGTTGAGCCTGCGATTCATCCATTCTAGAACTTAAAGATAACTTAAGATTAATGTAACTTAATTACAAATTTTAGAAGATATTACGTGAACGGAGTCTGCAAGCACCCACAGTATCGGAATACCGGGTGATGATAAATTGACGATTGTCGAAGACTGCCGTTAGCGTTACATCTGTGACGGAAAATATTCTTAAACAAAATTGTAGGTAAACCTGTAGGTATATAAAAAAATATTATTGTTCTTCTCAACACATCTAAACAACTTAAGCGTTAAAGCTTCACTGGCCCTTTAATAGGGCGATAAGCCACTCAGGCAACACTTTTTTTTTAGGGAGGTAAACCAACCCTCACTTTTCACTGAGTCTACTTCTCCGTTGGAGATAAAACACACTTCGAAGAAATTCTATCTACTCTACCTGACCTGGTTATTGGGTAAGTCTTTCGAAGAGAATTTATACAATAAGACAAAATAATCATCCTTGGAAAGCATTATTTCGTAATAGTAGAAAAAACTTTTAACCTTTACACACACGCAGGTGTGTAAGGTGGTTTAATCGAGTGGAACTGTCAACAACCAATCTTATAGATGTGGTGCAATTAGTAGTAGTATACATCCATTGTTGTAAATGGAGTCATTGGTCGAAGATTGTATACATCCATTGTTGTAAATGGAGCCATTGGTCGAAAATTGTATACATCCATTGTTGTAAATGGTGCAATTGGTAGAAAATTGTATTATTGTACTAATTTATAGATAAAACTTACTTTTACTAAATATAACTAAAGTTATAGAAGGAATTTAAGGAAAAGACATATGCTGAACCAGCTCTTATAATTGTATCATTAATTACTATGAAATTATTAAACAAAATATCAAGAGTACTAACATAAGTATACCATTTCCAAACATGACAAGATAATTATAATAAAGTAAACAAAAATATATTTGGTAAAATTCAATTCTTAATAATAAAATTTTTAAAACTGCTTAGAAAACAAAGATGTACTGGACCGGTACATCTTCACTTTCTAAGTAACGGGCGAACGTATACAATATGAACATAAGTATATATTAAGAAACCTAGAATATACGGGGATAGTGGGAAAGTATCACCGTGCATTCCAAGATTTGGGCAGTTTATATATCCCATGCTACCTAACTTTCACTTGTTTAGTCAAAGCCATATTTCACGTCGTTTTTTTTTTTTTTTTTTTTAATTATTGTCTTATAAGCTTATCTGAACAACATCATTGTCGTGTAACAAACTCGAGTAGGATACTAGAGTGTTATACTAAATTTATTATGTTTCTTTCTATTATTTACCGATTATACTAACCATTTTACGAAATTTCTATATTTTCTAAAAGAAAATTAACTAGGACAGGACTAAGGACTGTCATAATGCTGGGTCGCTCCAACTCGGGTGATCAAGCCGCTTTGTGCTCCCGTGCATTGAAAAATATTTGAAATATTAATTAATTGAGAGTACTTGGTAGGGTGGCCAGACCCACCAAAGCACTATCAGAAACATATTAATCCGGTATATTTTCTGACTTGACGATGTCTTTCACGTGAAAGTTACCAGTTTCCTTACCTTTGAGGTCTGCTAATGTATAGATTAAGTCTGATTTTTTCTTCACGACTATATTTTGCACAAAGCGTGGAGCTAGTTTCTGTGCAAAGTAATTTAAAGCGTTTGATTGGACGAAATTTCTACGCCAAACCCTGTCTCCGACTTGAAAACTAACATGTTTTCTCCGCAGGTTATAATGGTTTGCTCCTTTTTGATAAGCTTTTAGTAAAGCATCTGAGACTTGCTCATAAACTGATGACAGTTCTTCTAATTTTTGTGCGTAGATTCTCTGACTAGTACAATTTTGTGAATTAGATTCCGTATCAGCTATAGGGTTACGATGCAAATCACCGTCTAATATTTGCTCCCGACCATGCATTAGAAAATAAGGTGTAAAACCCGTAGCGCAATTTACGGAATTGTTCATAGCTGATTGTATTTGTGGTAAAAATTTTGACCAATTACGGTGGTCTGATTCAACTAATATCGATAATGCGGTGCCCAAAGTTTGGTTATATCTCTCTACCACATTATTTTGAGGGGTATAATAAGAGTTATAAAACGGAGGAGGTATATTATAATTATTTAATAAGTCCTTAAATTCTTTGGATACAAACTGACGGCCGTTATCACAAACAATGGTGCGCGGTACGCCATGTACAAGAAAGATACTTTCTTCTAAACTCTTCACAATGCTTCGCGCGGTACCTTTGCGCAACGGGAACAGCCAGGTAAACTTTGAAAAAACATCGACACAGGATAAAATAACGGTAAAACCAGAGTAACTTCTCGGTAATGGACCTACCAAATCCAACGATAACATTTGCATTGGACGTGTAACTTTTTTTGGATGTGATGAAATACCGTTAGGTGAGGCCGTACTGATTTTGTGGGCCTTACAGACCGTACAGCGATTTACAAATTGTTTAATGTCTCTGTACATATTTGGCCAAAAATACCGTAATTGTGCTTTTTTATAAGTTTTAAAAACGCCGGGGTGACAAGATCGAATAGACTCGTGAACACTACTTAAAATGTCTAATCTTTTTTCTTGAGGAATTACTTTTTTCCACGCAGTGTCTTCACACAGTGCTAAACGAGTTTTCGTGTGACGAAATAGTTCGTTTTCCCGAATTTGGAAGTTCTGAAAACGTTGGGGAAATTCTTGACAACCCTTCCAAATATTTTGATACCACTCATCTTGAATATTTCCTGAATCTATAATGGAGATTTCGGCAAGATCCATTCGCGAAAGGACATCTGGGACTATGTGTTGAGTACCTTTACGATGGATTACGTCAAACGAGAATTGGGATAGGCGTGAACTCCAACGCGCGAGACGACCGCTGGGGTTGGACAGAGAACCTAACCATTTTAGGCTTGAGTGGTCGGTTACAACTGTAAAATGAGTTCCTTCAATGTATGGTCTAAAGTGTGTAACGGAGTCTAGTACGGCTAAAAGTTCGCGCTCAGTTATTCCATAATTACGTTCGTGAACGTTTAAGCATCTCGAAAAATAAGCAATAGGGTGCTCCTGTCCATCTATAGTTTGAATTAATACCCCCCCAATGCCTACGGAGCTTGCGTCACAGTGTATAGCGAAGGGTTTCGAAAAATCTGGACAACTTAAGACTGGGGCAGAAGTAAGTGCTTGCTTTAGTGCAATAAATGCGGATTCAGCTTCCGGTGACCATTTAAAATTACTAATTCCCTTATTTGAACCAGTAATACTTGTTAAAGGAGCTGCAATGCTTGAAAATCCCTTGATAAACCGTCTAAAGTAACCGCACAGGCCAACAAATGCCCGAATTTGTTTAGCATTTTTCGGTATAGGAAAATCTTTAATACTATCTATCTTACTTGGATCAGTGCGAAGTCCCTGGGAATCCACCATATAGCCCAAGTATTTAAGCTCGGCTTTACAAAATTCTGACTTTTTTAAGTTAATGGTGAGACCCGCGTCTCGTAGACGTTCGTACACCCGATTTAACAAGTTTAAATGTGATTTCAAGTCTTCCGATACTAATATAAGGTCATCTAAATAGCAAAAAACATTATCATCGAAATCAGGTCCAAACAATGCATCCGCTAGTCTTTGTAATTCGCTAGGAGCATTTTTCAAACCAAACGGCATGCGAGTGAACTCAAAGAGGCCCCGCCCAGGAACAACAAATGCTGTCTTTTCACATGATTTTTTGTCCAAGGCTATTTGCCAAAATGCCTTGGAGAGGTCAATCGAGGAAACATATCTGGCACCGCCCAGTTTATCTAGGATACGCGCAATATAGGGAAGAGGGTAACTATCACGTACCGTGACGTTATTAATTTTTCGAGAATCAAGGCAGAATCTAGCTGTTCCGTCTTTTTTTGTTACAATTATTACTGGACTGGACCATGGTGAACGAGAAGGTTGAATAACCCCTAATTTTAGCATTTCATCAACTTCTGTTTCTAATTGTTTCTGCCGTGCGGGTGAAAGAGGGTAATACCGCTGTTTGATGGGTGGTCCTGTTGTAATTATTTTGTGTTTAACTAAGTGTGTTAGACCTAACCCCTTTTTTTCAAAAGAAATTGACTCGAATTTTTTAACTATTTTAGAGAGTTTCCTGTTCTCTTCAATAGTTAGGGATGAGGCTGGCCGAATAGCCCGCAACCCACTAATATTTCCTTCCGAAACAGGAAGAGTAGCTTTCGAAAACAGTTCCGGTGCGATGTGGAACTCCTTCCAAAAGTTAACTCCTAGAATAATTGAAGGCGACAATGTCGGGATGACGTAGAAAAGAATTTCCTTTGTGGATGATTTATACGTGACCGGCAATGACATTGTCCCTAAGACTGGTTGGTTTGAACCGTCCGCTGTATAAACACTAAACTTAACTTTAACTAACTTAATACCTAATTCCTTAAAAATTTTATAACTATTGCCTCCTAGACATGACAATGAAGCGCCGCTGTCTAGCATTCCACTGTAGAAATTATTTATAATATGTACATAAGTATAAGGACGGTTATCATTTTCAATAGCCATCTCCCGTGGCAGCGGGCCCACTGTTCCGGTTGATGGGGATGAAAGAAATTTATCAACTATTCGGAGCCAACTCTCCCACTCGCTTTTCCTCTGCGCCAAGGACGGCTTGTAGCAAGAGAGACTCCGACCTAGTTTTTTGACTTTTTATGAGCTTTGTCATTGATAGCTCCCACTTTAGGATTGTTAGACCTTGAATTTTTCTTCCTGCAATCTTCTATAACGTGTCCCGATAGTTTACAATATGAACAGAATGGTTTATTGTAAAACGTTCTAGAATTTTCGTGTGCAGTTTTTGTATATGTGTTAGAAGTAGAAGAAGACGGTTTATTGTATTTATAATTATTATCTCTGTTTCCAAGACTAACTTTAGTATAGTTGTTGGAATAATTGTTGTTATTTGGTTTTCTGTACTGATTTTGGTTATAACCTTGGTGTCTATGCATATTATTATTATTAAAATTAGGTGTTTGTCTAGCAGTACTATCAAATTTCTCCGGTTTATTAGTGACAGGTAAGTCTACTTTTGGTTGAGAAACGTTGAAAGATACGAAATCATCCGACAGTGATGCATAAGATTCCAAGTTGCCTGCATGAGTAGTCAATTGCTCGAATGTCGATATATCTCTTGAGACTAGTAAATTTGTATACATAGGCAATAAAGCTTTTTTTGCCAACTGCAAAAGTTCTAATTCCGGTAGTTTAGCTTCAAGCATATTGTTTAATGATTTCATTCTGAGAGTGAATTCTAGCACTGACATACCTTTAGGTTGTGTCATGTTAAATAGTTTTACCTTAAGATCTGTTTGAAGGTCGTTTGCTTCAAATTGTCTTATCAAAAGTTTTGAAAGATCGTCCCATTTCAAATCCTGAGTGTAAATAGACCTGAACCACAGGAGTGCTAAACCTTCTAAAAGATCAGGAAAAACGCGTACAAGATGATCCTGGTTAAAATTTTTTGTCCTACATTTCTCCTCAATTAATAGTAAGAATTCCCTTACACTACTTTTTCCGTCATATTTCAGTTTCCAACCGTCTACGTTATTTGAGTGTGAGTCCCTATAAATAATCTTCGTTTGTTTAATTATGTGGGCTTTCTTAATGGTTGTGTCGTCTAATTCAGAATCCGATGATTCAGAATTCACTTCACTTATAGCAGGTATTTTAATCTCTTTATTATAAGCGCGCGCCTGTAAACGTAACTCATGAGAAGTCGACGATGGATCAATATTCCTGTCTTTAAGTTCTTTAATGAGAACCTCCTTCGAAGCCCCATTGATATTTGGTATTGGTATTGGTGAAGACATGATTACGTTCTTTGATGTTCAGATAGAAAGAAAGAAGTAAAAGAAGAGAAAAATAAATATTTAATTTTTTTTGTTTATAAAACAAAAGAAACTCTTCATTGACGGCTGTAGTATCATTAGACGTAATATTAGCTCAACTTCTATTGTACAATTGTGAAAAAAAACAAAAAAAAAATTGTTAAAAAAATATGCTCCACCCTAATGAGAATTGCGAAAAATGGACCACCCTATTATATTGTGAAACGTTATTAAACGTCGGCCTAATGTAATTGTCAATCAAAGATATCATTTAATTTGGGCGAAAAAAAATGACGTAGGTATGTATATAAATAATATTGAGTGTTTGTTGACTTACGAGTAATTAAAACGCATATCGATTGTAATGTGGACTTACAATTTGTATTGTAGAACGCCGACATAAATGTTTTTAATATTATGTATATTAGCGTAAAAATCTAATAATATTATAAAACGCAAATATGCCTTGATCAAACAAGTGAATGACATCGTAAAATAATCGTAAATAATTATGAATTAGACAGTTTGACATAACCTCCCATATAATCATCTTGTTTACCAATTAGTGTTGACATAAAATTTGACAGCTACAAAAGCATAGATAAATCATAGATTTCATGAAAGATGAAAGTTTACGCAAGATTTTACCATAGAATAACGCAAATTATGAATTATCGTTACAAGAATACTGAGTGTATTTGAGGTTATGAAACAATATTCAAATCACTTGACATATGTGATACAATATTATGTCAATTAATCATGAAACATTTCACCAAAATCAGCACAACATGCAATCACCACGAGCCAAAACACGTTGAGGCGCCAATTGTTACCGGCCATATTTTATATTAAATGCCATCCCGAACTTTGCAGATTTTCTGCGCGCCAATACTCGGTCCTCGAGTAATGTTCGGGATGGGCAGAGCATGAAACTGTCGCCAAGGCATGGGCACACAAAGGATTACAGGTTCTACTGATTGTAGTGAAATGAAAGCAGTAGTTTTGTTTTTGCACATTATAAAACATGGAGAATATATTTAAGTAAACATGTTACATATTATGACTCGGCACTTACCCCCAGGGATCAAAAATTGGTTCTTAATTCTATCTAAAACTGATTAACCACTTAATTACGGAAAGTGAGCGGGGAGCTTCCATACGGCCGGCGGTGGTCTGTCCCAGACAGATCGAGCTGGCACCATCAGGGCTTTGGTCCAGGAGACGGGTCCAGCGTCTCCGACAAGGTGGCTGATAAGCGGTTCTGGAGCGTATCGGGTCTATCGTTTATGTAACATTAATGGAGCGAATCCATCCATTGAGCTGATCGGCAGATTACTTGAGCGGGTGCCGTCCGGGCTTGTGATTTTATTATCCGTATCTTATTAAGAAAAATACGGCTTGTATCGCGCCACTTGAGGTGAATGCTTCATTTCCCGGAGTCCGCGGAATAACGATTTGCAAGGGATCGCGTATATAAACTTCAGTAGAACATTATTTGTGATCTTCACGAACACACACACGGTCATCCATTATGCGGACGTTTATTTAATAGAGCCTGCACCGACTTGGTTTTTGTAAAAAAGAACCGAATAACCCGCATCAGGAATACTGATGTACACTTTTTTAATACGATCGCCCATCCAGGGTAAAAATGAATTATAATCTAATTGACTGTGCGATCATTACACGGCCGTCCCGCTCGTGTAACAATTCCAGAGTGCCCAGCGAAAGGAAACGGAAACAAACAATAGACTGCCCGGCGGTCTATTTGTTGCCAGACCGTGCTCTCTATAATTTTAATCAAAATTAATGCTATGAATGGTACTTGTTCTGAAGAGGTGTTTTAAATAATTACTTTTAAATAAGACTTAACACCGCTTCATAACAACATATGTGTTACAGGAAATTTTTCAAGATCATTTTTCGAAGATTGAAGCTATAATATGCCCATATTATGAATTTAAAGGTGGACGTTGAACATCGCATGAAAATGATGAATGATTATTTTGGATATTGAACATATCGTCCGGAGATTGAACAATTCAGCTCACATAAGTTTGAGTTATTTTTGTTCAATTAGCCAATTAGTGGTAAATTGTATATACAGGCTGATTTTCAGATTTCAAACACTTTACTTTTATCTTAGTTAGTAGTTGACTTAAAGTATTACTTTAACATATACAAACAGAGTCCTTGAGTTGATTTTTCACAAAAACTGCTCTATATAAATCATCCAAATATTTTGTAAGTTTGAAAAAAATGAACGAAATGATGTGAAATATTCTTACATCGTACGTATTACGGCCTCCGTGGTCTAGGGGTACTCTTGACTAGGAGGTCGCGGGCTCAAACCCCGGCGTGCGCAAGAAAATTTTATTTGATTTATTTATGTTATTTCACAAATTATTAATTTAAAATAACATATAGTCTATTTGTGGCATGTTCCAGAGAGGAAGATATGGTGTAAAGAATACCATAAGAATTGAAATGGCTTTAGCCGTGTTTGGTGATCAGATCTGAATAGATACTCACATACCATCTCTCTTCTCCTTCCTCCTCCTTCCTTTCTTTCTCCTCTCCATCTCCTTCCCCTCCACACTACCTTCAGCCTCACAATATACTAATATACCCCAATTAGGGATTCCATAGTTTCACTGGCTTCAGATGGTTGGGAGCAGTTGAGACTGTGTGCGGTATTTCATAAAAAAAATCCCGAGTGATGCGTAAAATTATTAAAGTTAAAAATTAACAGTTAACAATTAACAGTTATTTTTTTTTGTTTCGTTACCTACATTTGATTTTTAATGTTTACTTACTTTAAAAGATTTTTTTTCGTTTGGAAGGTCTTATTTGCCGTGAGCTTATTATTTATGTTGATTAACGTGAGTAAAATATTATTTTTTTAAATACGTTCAGCTCTTAAAATCCTAAAATTAAAATATCCCGCGATTTGGGTTATGGGTGTGTGCTATTTGGCATTATATTTATTATTGTTAGTCGTGTGCCTAGTTGGTTTTATTGTGGTTCCTACATAAGAATATGTTTATTGTTTTTTATGTGACTAAAAAAACAAAAAAAATCGAAAACTTTTAATTGAATGAATTCGAAATTGAAATATTTGGACTTCGTTTATAGCAGCGATCTCAGCAGTGATAACGGACTAAATATGTGTCGTAGATGTCTTTCAATCAGACTATGAGGACAGTCGACTTTTTGCACATTTCCATGTCCTGGCTCTTTTGTTGTAATTCTTGAATAAAAAAAAGTTTTAATGCACTAATATAATTTATTAATACTCATTTTAGGTAAAAGTCCTAAGTTTGTCAATAAATAATTGAAAAAATAAATAATAAATGAAGCATCCTGTATATTTACCTAGCAAATTCAAGAAGTACATGTAAAATATGGTGAAAAAGCCTATAAATGACATAATTTTAAGACTTACGTTTCTATTTGAGCTACTGTTCTAAGGTTTATTGATTCTGGAGTCGGTGAAGTCAGTTTTTAGTTCAATAACAGTATATATTCGCAATCAAATGTATTTTTAGTGGAACGATTTCGTTGTTAGAAAACAACTAAAAATCAACATGGCCGAACATTTTAATTAGCCGACTCTTGATTGGTTGAAAGTGGAGATTGAACATTCAAGACCTCAACCTTCTGCGGGATGTTGAACAAATATCTATGAAGTTTTAAAAAAATATTATATTCATAACGTTGAGTGTTTGAATGTTCAATATCCGGGAGTTTGAACAAATAAGAACTAAAACATTGTTCCGTGAGTGGATATTGGCACTCGAAAAATGCTTAAAATGTCACCTAAAAACCAAAAAATATGTTTTTTTTAACTTCATTAATACGCAATAGGCTGATTTATGTGATATTTATTTATTTTTATTTGCAGCGTTATGAATGCCAATATGAAAATATTGGCATTCATAACTTAGTTTTGCAAAAAAATGGTCTATTGAACATACAAGAACTAGGACAGCGATTTCCCAAAAGCATCTCTTTAGGATTTTTCCCATACATTAAAAAGCATTGAAAATTTTTAGAAAACATTTAATAATATCTCCTGTTAATAGGCCAATTACCTTGATTGGATCAACTTTCTGGGGGATCGCTCCCGATTCACTCTCAGGATTAACTGAGAATACTATATATGTATTTCCTCGAACAGAAAAGAACCGATTCCTTTCACTCTGTCTTATTTTTCATCTTCTTGCGAACCGGTGACATTGCACGGGAAAATGTGATTACGTCTCGAACATTCCGTGCTCGAACTATGTCGAGAGAAAGAATTTACTCTTTTATTTTATTCATTGCACCTTTTCAATTGATCTTCTTCTCTCGTATTGAGAAAATACGAAGTAATTAGAACAAGCGTTTATGAATATAAAAAAATATATGCTATGAATACTTGACCGTCAGCATACTGTACGGCATACGATACGCCATACTGGTAAGAAAGTAAAGGGAAATATGACAAGAGTACACAATTCTTTAAAAAAATACTTATTTTGCTATAGTTAGAGGCTAGATCATGTATTTATTGTTACGTTACTATATAAAAAAATTATTACACTAATAGATATACTTTATTTGGTTATTTGGTATAAACAAGTGTATGTTTTTGCATTTTAACTTACACTTCTAATACCAATTATATATTATTATTTTTTCGGTTAACTAATGTTTAAGACAAGATTTTGAATGCATAGCACAAAGGGTAACAATTATTTTACAAGCAATAATTATTAGCCTGAAACACTCATCCACATTGAAAAATCTCCTGATAAAAGATACATGACGAGGTTCAAGTCCCGTTGGCGTCAGGTATCTTTGATCAGGAAATTTTTCAATGTGGATGAGTGTTTCAGGCTAATAATTATTGCTTGTAAAATAATTGTTACCAATTAAATACACATTTTTAGGTAAGTTTTCTTAAACTAGGTACATTTTTTATTTCATCAAAAACTAAACTATACTTTTATTCTCCTTTATAACGTACGAAATTGTGTGATTTTGTATCCTTCATTTTGTTAGTAAAATGTTTTCTTTCTGTCTTGTATGATGTGTGTGAAAGTCTTTATTGTAAATAGTTTGTCTCTTAAGTAAGTTAAGAGTAAATTATAAGAAACTTTGTAGAATAAAATTAAAGCTTAGTGAACAATTCTTTGGTTAACACTCTTTCAATCAAGTATTTTTTTTTACTTCATCAGTTTTACCTTTTTATTTACCCGCATATTTCTGAGTTCTATTCTGGAATATGAAAATATTATTACGACATTTTTGTTTTCAGCAATAAAATTATTTTTATTGATTTTCCGCAAAAGTTGCTTATTTACCGATAGTCGACACTTTTTTGTATTTTTTTGACTTTCATTTCATAACAATTTCTAAATATTTTGTTTTAGAAGAGTTATATTAACTACAGTTTGAAGAAGGCTTGTTAACTTTACGAATGCATCAAAACCGGTAGCTAAATATAAATAAGTAACAAATGTATGTTAGTGTATAATATTCTTAAAAAAAAAATTATAAAAAATAACAAAGATAGAAGAATAATATGTTTGATGCGAAACATCTTTTGGTGTTTCTAGAGGGATATAACCGATTCTTGCGTAGCAAGTATGGGAAGACAGGACGACGTTCTTGCACGGGAACGGGACAGCACGGAAAATAATCTTTTCTAAATAACCACGAATTTTTAATTTGTAATGTATTTATGTATATTTAAATAATAATTAAATACATATTTGTTTACTTTCGTTTTCACTTCCTCCAATAAAAACCAATTTTGATGTTTCATGTTGTGGCGGCTGATTTTTTCAACAATTCATGTAATAAAAAATTGTTGTGTTTTTTTATAACATTATATTGCAATATTCTAGGCATATCAACATCTTTGTATAAAGATAAAATAAATAACACAATTCCATTTCTCATCTAGAATGCCATGTCGAGTTTTTTTTTATTCCCGATGGGTTCCGTTTATTTGGTGGAAAATATATAAAGAAAGCAAGCGGCAAGGGTGAAATGAAAACAGAAATATAAGGGGATAACAGAAAAGAAGGTTAATTCAATAAAATCTTCCCTCAGGGAATGACAAGCAATTATACGGAAGCATGCCATCATACAAAATGAACACAACATGTTTTCTGAAGGATTCCGTGCATGGAAAACGTTTATTAGCCAAGAGTATGTATATTATTATATGGCAATAAAGCAACGGCTCAATACAAGCCTTACAAAGTGCGAAATAAAATCCGAATTATTTTGTTTCGGCATGTTAAGTTTCCATTTACGATTTTGTGTGAACAGCCTCGTAATAAAATTGGTGGTCTGGAAACGTTTAGTGAATGGACGTAGTAATACATTTATTATCATTTTGTACCGAATATATTTTTATCTGGAAGACTAATTCGAATTGTAAAGCTATTTAGTTAGTTAACCTTCCCCTACCCAGGATAACAGCCGACTGTTTCTTTTTATTTAAAGTGTAAATTGTTAAACAATGTTTTGGTTTTTAGTTACAAATTTTATACGATGTCGACTACGAAACTAGGCAAATACGATCTTAACTGGAAAAAATTAACTCGAAAGATGACTTTATCGGGTTAATAGTACCCACTGCAGAGTATTTTTACAAAAGTTCCCACTCTTCCCCCACAAGTTTCTCCCCTTGTGCCCCGCAAGCATTTTAATTGAAGGTTCTACTAAAGCTACCATATCACCTAAACTAAAAAATATTTCCAGAAATTAATATTAATATCTTGTATTGATTACCTAAAAGTAATTTTAAGCCAATTTTTTTATATCTGCAATAGTTTAGCAAATAATAATGAGATTATTGTAAAAATATTTATTTTATTTCAAATATTTTTTTAAATTTGATATTTTATAAATTTAAAGGAAAACTAAAAAATCTTTCAAAATAACTTTTTGCCAAATTTAATAAGCTTTAAATTGATGAATAACATCGATAACTTTAATCTTCCCTAGTTATCAAAAATATAAGCATCATGTAATATCTTCCAGAAAAAACCATGTTGATTTTGCATCTTTTTTATATCACTATCTCTTAAAGTTTCTTTTTGTGTTTCTTTATTAATAAAAATTTAAATGATTACAATTATTTTGTTGTCCACCATACTAGGCGCATGCCCGTAATATGGTAGACATAATTCTTTAGATAACAATGTTAAGATGTACATAAAGTGGTTGTTGGAACGGATCTACTAGTTTTCTTTGCTTCATTGTTTCAATTGCCACTTCTACCAACACCAACCAGTAGAGTTTATTTTGTTCAATTTATTGTACATAAGCAATGTGATCAAAGAAAACTAATTTTATTTGCCCATGTAACATGACCTCTTCTTTATCTGGTGTCGGAAAAATGAAGGCTGTGATTTTAATGACAACACCAATAGATTTGAAAGATTCGGCAAGTATTTTATTCAGTCACATGAACTTGCTCTTTGAAAATGGTGAACGTTTTCTATTAAATTTGAACGGATCGTCAAAATATTAAAACCTTGACGACGCTAGATATTTTAAATTTCAGTAATTAAAAATTAAAATGTCTGTTACATGTAAAGTTAATTTGGAAAGACTTCCGTCAGTAAAGAACGCGACCCGCCAGCATCTAATAAAAACGCTCATCCAAGTTCAAACATGGCTAGGAAATGAACAAGCATCTGATGAACGGGGATGGAAAAAGTAGAGAATATGAGTTAACTCAAATAAATACCAATGACATATCCTGCGGCTAGAAATGAACTTTTTAATGCTGATTTCTTGTAACTGCAAAACCCAGAGTCTAAAGCCATGTAGCTGGCGAAAAACAGAATAAGAGTGTTCTGTTATGTGTGGTCTCTGTAATTCCGCAGCAACACGTTTAAATACTGTTGAAATATTTGAAGATAACTGTGTTGACCAGTGAATAATACCTTTCTCTGACCCCTGAAAAATAGGAAAAGCTTAATAATTTTGTATTTGGTAAATTCCAAATTCTATTTGCATGAACAATAAAAGTAACCAATGCTTTGCATCTTTTTAAAGCTTACGAAATTTGCCAAATATTTTGTAAACATTTTTTCATATTCCCTCGGACAAAAAAATAAAACAACTTGGAAACGAAATGTTGCAAAAAAAATAATTTTTAATAAAAATCTCATTATTATTGGCCCGACACTTTTGTATCATAGGTAGTTTTATAAACAGTAAAAGATTAGTGAAAGGTTTTTTTATGTTTTGTATTTGTTTGTGAAATGTTACTAAACTCACAATAAACATATTTAACAGAACACAATATTATTTTTATGTTTGGGATTTAACGTAATGCTGTCCGAAAGGTTAAATAAAGACGAAGGTAGCGTAGTACGGCCTAATACCCATAACAACTATTACTCACTCATAAATATTTAATATCACTCTATTACTTTTGGCGGTGAAATTCTCTAATCACTTCAGATCAATGAATTTGTTATCCTTATTTCAGATATAAAACATAAGAATTCAGAATTAGGATAACACATTCATTGATCTTATTTAATTTCCGATTTTCACCGCCAAAATTTATACAGTGATTTATTTTTGTAATATCTCAGTTGAAACATCAACTATTTTATAACAAATTTTCTTGAAAACGTGTAATTAATTCGAATGTTACCGTATTGCTGGCGTGTCATCTTGGAGTCGGAATGAAGTTTTTGAACTCGGTAACGGAAAGTAAAATAAGATAGATTAAAAAATATAGCTATTTAGTTACAGTGAATGTCTTCCTTTCATTCCAAAGTTAGATTAGGTAAGGTTAAATATAAATTATCTCGATTTTAGAGATTCAACATCAGAAAGTTACTGAAAATAAGTGTGCCACTATGAAGGTGTGTCATGTGATTCATATGAAAGTTCATTTTTGAGAAAATTTGGCAATCGCAATATATTTTTGATGTGTGTATACCTTTTTGTAACGAATAAAGTTTCAAAGCAGATTTTCTTAGAACCTTCAAAGTAACGTAGAAGATTTCACTGTCTTAATAAAATATTTGTCGTAAATAATGAATAAAGTTTTAAATCTGCTATGTAAAACCTTTAAGGTAACCTTTTTTAAGGGTACAGCGATTTTCGTACGAGTCACTTTATTTATTGTTAACCTTTGATAAAACAGTGCTTTTTAAATAAGAAAATTATCCTCATATTTAGTTTACGAGAAATAATATTTACTTTGACTTCAATTGATATAAAAATAACACTAAAGGCGACACCATACGTAGTTAATGCAAAATCATGTGTTTTTGGTTTTAAAATTTGGTCACCTAGAAATGTTTCAGATGCTTTAATTAAATACTGCGAGCAGAATACATCTTGGCCCTTGAAATAATCGAGTATTTTTTAGATAAGTCTTTTTATAAGCCCAGAAAAAAAAATGTATAATGCCAATGAAATTTAAAGTTCTTTTTGTTAGTAGGGATTTTTTTGAAAGTTTTTTTTTAATCTTGCCCTACCTACTGTTTGAAAATAATGAAAAATATTATGTAATTCTTGGGTAGAAATTTTCATAAACAAATAATAATTTACGATAAATTTGTGTGACACCTATTAAAATACTTTTAGAATCAACTTTAATTTTTAATTTTATATTTTATTATATTCGTACAGTAAATGGAGTAAATTTTTGCTTTTAACACTGGAAAGACCGTTTGCCGTCATTTTGACGGCCTTTTGATGTAATGTGACGATATTTTGCTTAAAATTTATTATATTCATTTGATTTTTTCTTGCTTTTCATAATTCTTGATATAACGACTATAGTGAAAAAAACTGTAATGTATCTTATTTTTTTTGTTAATATAAATATTTATCCTACATAGACCACTGCCATCAATATGACTAGGGCCTATGTGGTTAAAAACCTCTTTACTCCAAGTTTACAACATACTCATCCCACCTCGCAAAATTATTGTACCATTCTGTCTGTCTCTTTCTTTCAGTATCGCATATCATTCAAACACGATCTGTATTTGGTTGGTCACCTGTCATTGGTGTCAGTTTTAAGTACCTATTCTCATTATAGCGCACATGATTTTGTTAATAACCTTAAATTAATTTAAAAAAAAAAAAAAAAAAAATGTTATCTCATGTTGAGATCTGCGCACGTATATCAAGTCACCAAATAATTGTTTCGTTTGTGTTTTTGTATCGATGCTAGCATACATCGATACAATTCGAGCATTTGGCGCTCCTACCTACAAGTCTGAATATTCTTTACGCACCGGGCGGCTATAAAATGAGGCGCATCGAGATGTACTCAGTGAGTCATTTATTAGCAGTTTTACGAGTGACCAACCTGCGAGCCCTACGGCTGCTTTCTGCCTACTGAGACTGATGACTGGTTGTCTCCAGCGGTAGATAAGGTCTAATATTATAAAATATTCCCTTATTTCTGAGATAAACAGATTTAATCTTACAACGTGGCGAGCTTCATAGCAAAAAAAAAGCAAAGCTCTTTACGGGAATTCGATATGACAAACAAGGGTCGGAGATGCGGTCGTAATGAATCTTATAAATACGCCGTAAAAACCGGTCCCTGACCATTCCGCTTCAAGCCTTGGACCGAGCAACATCTACCGCTATCCGCTCTGCTCGCACTCGTTTCGCTACCTGGGAACTAACTCGCTGTGTTTGATTTTAACACGGTTCCCCCTCCCCCGCTCCACTTCTGCTGTCTACTGAACCTGCCTGCTAGCCAGCCTCGGAGAGGGGATCTGCCATTGCCTACTGAACCAACCAGCGTTACATACAAGAAGTTGCACCCGCAATAAAAACCAATCGTCTTTATAAAGGCGTTCTTTTAAAAATGCAAATAACAAATGTCGAATATATCATCTTTCTCAAGACGCATTCGTTTTTGCAAACATATTACAAGAGTCGGTATTCCCTGGATCGAGGAGATCGAACGTTGCCGACTGAGCCAGCCCGCCTGCCAGCCAGCCCCGGAGAGCCTTGCCGACTGAGCCTTCTTGCCAGCCAGCCTCGGAGAAGGGATCTGCTGTTGCCCACTGAGCCGGCCTGCTCACTGGTCTCGATGTCGCAAATCCATTACTGACTGAGCTTGGACGGATACAAGGAGTTTTACCCGCAATAAAAACCAAACGTCTTTATAAAGGCGTTCTTGTAAAAATGCAAATTACAAATGTCGAATATATCGTCTTTCTCAAGACGCATTCTTTTATGCAAACATATTACAAGAGTCGATATTCCCTGCATTTTTATGGTATTTTAAATAACTCTGTAACGGTTTAAATGAAATACCTCAAGTGCTTTATTTGAACCATTACAAAGGACAAAGGTAAATTGTGCCGGTGCTTATATTTTACAGTTTTTTCTTGTGCAGGCGAACACTTCCCGTACAGTAGTAGTTGCAAGAAAACTATACCTATTATTTTGTCAATCTACTATTCACTAGATTGTGTATACTGTATAATGGATCTTGTCAAAATCTGTAACAACTTTATCGACTGTCCTGGCTTACTCAATCTAATAAACATTAAAATACCACCCAGAACGACGAGGTTTAACGACTAATTCCATATTAGCCGGACGCGCACAAATGCTGGTGTCAGGGATCCAATCAGAAGAATGTGCGAATTGTATGATAAAAACCAAAACCTGAAGGATTCAGACTCATTTTTTGATACATCTTGTACTTTTGGTAGGAAATTGAAGTCTGTTTTCCAAAAAACAAAAGAAAATGTGTACTTACTTCATTCACTATACTCTTTGTACTTTTTTATGATTTATCTCTGAACTTGTATAAAAAATATTTTTACACTTTGACATTGAGCATCATATATATACAAAATAATTTTCTTTTATACTTTTTCCTAATTTACATGTAAAACAATATTTTAAATTGCTATCTACCAGTTAATCTGTGAGGAATAGTTAGGATGCAGGTGAATTTTCAAGTTATTGTTTTACAAAATTATCTTTTAATCACTGTCAGTATCTGTGTTTTCTCCTTAAAAAAATAAATAAATCAAAAAAATCTTGAGGAAATAATTCGATAAAAGGTGCAATAGCTAGATGTTTATTATTTTATTATAAAAATTCTGATATATTTGTTATAAATTTGGAAACCGATTGGAAACGATAGACAACGATTGAACTATATTTGTTTCCATGTGTATGAAGCCTTTGAATTGAAGAGTTTACGAAGTAATTATTGGCAGATTTGGTAACAAAATAAAGAGCATTTAAACGGGTATCGCGGGTAGGTATACGCAAATTAATTAAGCTCGTTAAATCGAGGGTGTCCAGGCTTCCATTTGATATATTGAAAAGACAAACTAAGTCACTCACTGTTACTCTTCACTCTTGTAGTCAAATTGCTTAGGTTTAGTAATTCCATTAGACATATATAATTAAGTTCTTCAATTTGTATTCCAAGTTTTCAATTAATCAACCTTAGAAACTTATGCTGTACTCTTTCGATTTTTTGCTGATGAGTCTTATAAAATGGAGCCCAGATTGTTGAGTTGTACTCCAAATTACTTCTTAACAACCCAGTGTAAAGCAATTTGAAGGAATTAATTGCTTTAAATTCTTTTATTGTCCTCAGAATGTATCCCAGACATTTCATGGCCTTGTTGGTTATTTCATTTATATGTTGAACAAAAGTTAATTTACTGTCAAATATTATATCAAGGTCCTTAAATTGTTTTAATCTTTTTAGGAAATTGTTGTTGATGCTATATTGATATTTTATGGGATTTTTGATTCGGGTAAAAGTTATTGTTAGACATTTTTTAATATTAAGAAACAGTTCATTAAGGGTGCACCACTCTTGTAGCCTCACAAGATTTGATTGCAATACGCTACAGTCCTTATAATTAGTTATTGTTTGTAAATTTTTAAATCGTCCGCAAATAAAAGTATCATAACTCCATCAAAGATGGTAGTTATGTCGTTGATAAACAAGGAAAATAACACTGGGCCTAGATGTGACCCCTGCGGGACTCCGTTGAAGATTTCAAACTGATGTGAAAAATGTGAATTGATTTTTACTGATAATTTTCTTTTGTGAAGGTAGCTTCCGAATCATTTTAAAATATGCCCAGTTATGTGCCTAGGGATCTTAGTTTGTTTATAAGAATTTTATGTGAGATTTTGTCGAAAGCCTTACTAAAGTCTGTATACACTACGTCTGTTTGAAGACGATTGTTCATGGAATTAGTTATATATTCCTGATATATCATAAAGTTTGTTAGAGTAGATCTTTTTGCTATGAAGCAAATAAAAATAACGCGAGAAGACTTCTCTGGGGAAGGAAAAGGAAAACAAATGAAAGCCAAATTTCGGCAGGACGTCTTAACTTAGTTGACTGTACTGCGTTAAATAAAATTAAATCAATGGGATATTATAAATTATTATTACAGCAAAAATAATTTATTATGTTTACTCGGGAGATATTTTCAATTTGTATGGATATTTTGGGAGACTAATTATTGCTTATAATAAATTGTTATCGTATGTGCTATGCATAAAAAAACCTTGTCTTATAAACATTAGTTTATCATTATAAAAAATAACAAAATTTATTATTTACAATTGTACAATATTGCAAAAGGGGTTTATTATAATAGTTGCTATTGATGTTAAAGTATGTTTTAAGTGTGTTTTAAATAAAGTATGTTTTAAGTGTGGAAAAAATTTAATCAAGTTGTTGATTACGAACCCCAGCTGCGTAAAACTATTTTCTCATAGTCATTATGTTGTTGTTCTTTTTTTATCTTTTACATTATTTTAATTATGTATGTATTATTTTTAAATCAGTACTTAGTTTCTTCCATTATCTCTCTATAAGATTTTAATCTGTTTTTTTAAAGGTTTTTTTTTTCCATCAATTCCACTTTATGTATTTCTGTATATAATATGAATTTTATTCGAAAAATTTACTAGTTCAAGCAACCATCTAACATGTAATCACTTTAATAATATATTTTATAGATTATTTCAATAACTTTTTGTTTCCCCAATAAACTTTTTATTTAAATATTCATGTGAGGTTCCCTAACTTGAAAAGGTACCTTTATATTCCCAGAATACCAACGGCGCTCCTGTGGCACATGATTTTAAGTGAGAATCGTCATCGTTTTTGTGGAACTTGCCTTTGTCGTATATCTCCCCTACACACATGTCATGTCCTCCTGGTATATTTTATCCTTTTTCTTATGCCGGGAAGCTGAATTTTTGTTGTTTCTTTTGTATAAACTTTTTTTTATCTCACAGAATGAAGATTGTTTGCGTTTGAAAGTTGAGACACTCTTTTATCCTGAAATAAAATTTTCAAAATTATTGTGTACATTTTATTCTTACTTCATATATGCATTAGAAGTTATATTTTTTTTGGTTTGGGTAGGTTTTACGATAACCAAAATGTTTTGCTTTTGAATAGCCAAATAAAAAGATTTCGTTTTTGTTCAAATTTATTTCGTTAAATTTAGCTTTTATTTTGCAAATATTTACGAAAATAATATGATTATTTTTGTTTGATATCCACTGAGTATGCGTTATTTTGGGCATATAATAATAATATAAGATTTTTAAAGCGAACTTTTTGTTATTTCGCTTCAAGTGCCCTTCCCTAGAGCACGCTTAAAAATAATAAAATTACATTGAAATTAATAAAATACTTCGTTTTTACCACTTTTATTGAATATTATTAAATACAATAAAAGTGGTAAAAACGAAGTATTTTATTAATTTCAATTAAAATGGTGCCACAAAATAAGTTTGCTGTGTTAGAAGAAATAAAATTACATCATGCCGCAAAGTGATTTTACAATTATTTAAAAAAGTTATTTCGTTAATCCATTAATTCATTTTTAAAAATATTCCTAGAGCGCTCCTTACATAACATTTATAAAATATTACGAAATAATACACAAAAGGCAGTGGCGTGCATAGATAATCAGGGAAGTCATACACAGCTAATTAATGTTTTAAAACAATTGTCGTGCTAAGTTTTCGCGAAGTTTTTTTTTTTGATTACCAGTTGCTGACTTTAGCCCATGTTGGTTAGGATTGCTTATCCAAATAATCGTTTTTATGCATTTAGATCCATTACTCGTCATGTAAAATGTATATACCTTTCAACAACACAATTGCTTGAAATAAAGTCAATATTTATGTAGAGATAACTATTCTTTTGTTTGTATAGTTGTACTAACTAATAGAGGTACTGACAGATGGCACTGATTGCAACATTTATGATTTGTGCCGAAAGACATGGTCTTTTTCGACACTTGCACAAACGAGTCATTCCTTGAATAAGCGTCGCATTCACAAGTACTTAAGAAAAGACATTGATGAACGACGTGTGCGTCAATTTTGTATATTTAGTTCCCGCCTTTGATACCTCATAGTAGTGCGGTAGGTGCTGCATGTGCAGTGCTGCGATTCTTCGTGTGTTATTCTGGAAATTTAGATGGATTGCTTTTGCAATAATTTAATACATTAAAGTTTAATTTTATGAGTGTAAACTAGGATAAGCTGTGTTTATGTGCCTATTATATGGCTGGTAAGCTGGTAAGAGGAGAACAAATTAAAAATTAGAGTGCTATTGTTAATTTTAGGAGCAAATGCCAAAATAACAACGTAATTCCTGTGCTGACTCGACCACTTTGCATTTCGTCTGTACACAATTTTTTTGTGTGTTCCATGTCTGGTCAATCGTGTTACGATGGTAGTCGTGCTTGATTATACCCTTTTATTCCGCTAAAGAAAATGGGCAGAGTCCACTTTTCAAAGAACCACTAGAAATAATAATATTAAAGTTCTGTGAAGAGTATTATATAAAACCGGAATCCATTTGTTCGGTAACAAGAATTTATAATTTGTGTTCGACAGAGAAGGTATTGTTTCAAAATAGGCTATTGGTAACAAGAATTTATAATTTGTGTTCGACAAAGAAACTATCGCATCGCTATAGGCTGCTGGTTACAAGAAATTATAATTTGTTTTCGACAGAGAAGGTATCGCATCGCCATAGGCTGTTCGCTGGCATCTATAGAGTGGTCAGTTTTTGTGACACGGTAATCACAACGTAACCGTCAATCTGAATGCGCTGCCAATAAAATCAAAGACTTTAAGTTTTAAGTAAATATTACTATTCATTCATATTTGCATTCACATGAGTCATTCGTTATTATCACTATCAGTAATTTTGCTGAAAATGCATCAGTCTAAAAATGCCTATAACGGAATTGGAATGAAAATAAGCTGCTGAACAAAGAGGCATAAAACACCTTCAATCATGATTGAATCCCATCAGAGCAATTTTCAGCAAAATAAAAAAATCATATTTTCAAAAAAACATGATAAAAAAACAATAATAAAACGGTCCAAATTATTTTCAATGGGAATGTCTACAGCGAAAAGCTCTAAAACAATATTTTGAAATGAAATTTTCACTGTTTGCGTTCGTAAGCCGGGTAGTTAGGCAGTATTATTTTGAGGGGGAAGCAGGAGCGGCTCGTAACTTTTGGGTGTACTAGAGTGTTAATATTACAAAAAAATTGTTTGTTATGTTGCAACAACATCAATAATGCCATTTTTTGTAATATTAGTACTCTAGTAAACCCAAAAGTCACGAGCCGCCACTGGGGGGAAGGTATGTATTATCGCTGTCCGTTTGTGAAATGATTTATGGATGTCGCACATATCACCTGTCGGATCAGCTGCTAGTGTCACGAGACTAATGCAATAACTGTCAGGAATCTACGGACACCTCTCTGGCAAACAGCATATCGAAGTGACACGATGTGTTAAAGTAAGGGTACGGAAGTCACTTGTTTACTATATTGAGAAGACTTTCACCCTCGAAAGGTTGTTTTAGACAACATATCAACTTTCATGAGTTGAATGAAAATACAATGACAATGAAAAATATGTGAATGATGGAATAAATTTCGTGGAATTCTTAGAGGTTAACAATAATGTGGCAGGATAAAACATTGTTTTCGTTATAGATGTTGTAGCTGAATTTTGTGCACTGATTTTTTGACCGTCGAAAAACTAAAAAAAAAATACGTTATTGAAGGCACGTTTATTTTATGAATACATTTTCTATAACGATTTAACTGTGCCATTTTTTGATATGCCGCCAAACTGACATGTTTGTTTTCGTTAGCGAACGACGTGGTTGAAATCAAATCAGTAGCATTTTCTATGTCAAATTGACGTTCTATCCAGTTGGAACTATGTCGGAATGTGCGGTTTTAGATTGTGTCTTAAATTAATAATTATGAATGAAAATGTTAAAATGACAATTTTTTGTATTTACTTTTTCAAAGTGTCATAAAAAAAACTAATTTTTTTCATATTTTCAATGGCATTCACAGTTTTTGAAAATAATCCATCGAGGTGTTTTGAAAGGCTGAAGGTAGAGTGGGTAAAAAGAGGTGATTGAGAGGAAGGTTGCAAATACCCTAATACAGAGAAATGAGAAGGAAAACACGAATAACAATTCCGCGCGTTTTTTAAGTGTTTTGATCAAAAACTCTTATTAATACCTAGAAAATTATCCAAAGAAGCGAAGTTAACAATCCACAATGGAATGCTGGTACCTGGTACTGATGTAGTAAAGTGAAGCATAGAAATAACAGAAAAAGGATGAAAGTAGACTGAATGCTGTAAAAATGGTAGATCTCACAACATCATAAGTGGTAAAACCATGCATGATCTTGTGAGAAATTAAGAGATCCGCAAAGAGTGCAAGGCTGACGTAAGCGTAATGAGTAAGATTAAGAAAGGGACGCTTATATGGTTTGAGCTTGCATAGCAAATGAGCGAAAAAAGGAGTGTAAGAAGAACATAAGTCAGGGACGCCCAAGGAAGACATGGCAAGATCAGGTAAATCAGATACTTGAGTCAGGTCATGTCAAAAATAGTAGAAGGGTATGTATGATACGATGTATGAATGTGAATGAGCCAAAAAGAGAATGCCAAGACCGAGTTTTTTGGCGGACCGTACTCTATGCCTACTCCTGCGGGGAAACGACGTGATGGTTAGTTAGTTAGGTTATATTTAGATATCAGCATCTACTTAGGAACGACATGGTACAATTTTATTTCCAAAAAATATATCTTAAACAAGAAGGAAATTCTATTTTAGCTGGCCAAAACAACAAATTTGCTGACAGAATCTGAAGAGGGGTCCATTTCACCTTCTATGGGTCAAGACAGGAAAGTCTGGGTGGTCTGAAGGGGGTGGGTGCAGGGATTTTCGGGAGGCGCAGGGTCAACTGAATGCTTCTTCCTTCATCCACTCCATTTTCATCTGACAGGTATCCAGATGGAAAAGTGACAGTTACGTAAAAAACATCTGGATATTCTGCGATGAAAACTAGCGATCAGTTATCAAGAAGAGGTCGTCTGTGAATTAAGTCAATTTGAGCAGGCAGTAAATGTAGTGTTTGAAATACAATGGTTGACAGCATTAGAACGTGAGGGACTTCGCAACTCACGTAGTACAAGAGTGCTTGCATAAGGTTTTAGTCAGAAAAAAATGTTTCACATGTGAAACATTTTATTTTTATTTTAACCAAACATAATGTTAAGAACTCCCATTATTTTCGCTGCAAATTGTTGGTAAAAGTCTCGAGGGTACGTTTTGTTAAATATGCCAGAAAATGTAATGTGTACCGCAGTTTTAACTAGTGTGTACTATTGTAAGTTGAAAATAACGATATCATATTATTAACTTAGTTTCTTCAAACCATCACGTCACTTATAGAGGTACGATTAAACAACGTTTTAAAGCAAAAAAACTTCTGCATACCAACCGTGACTTTCATAAAGCTTCCGAGGAAAGGGAATATTATTTGATAAGAATATAATATCTAACAAAGAGAATAAAAATAATGACAACGTTGCTTTGTCAATTCTCGGCATTGTGGTGACTTGATAAATTAATAAAGGGAGCGTACAAAAAATAAAAGCACGTTTCTTTTCATTTAACTACGAGAAATTTTCATTTAGGTAAGCTACTTTCATTGAAATGAAAAATGCAAGATGTGCATGTCGAATATTATTTAAACCTAAAAAGTATACTGCTCTCTTTGTATAAAATAAAACGTTGCACAATAAAAGATTTAAATTTGTTTTAGACCACTTTAATTTTAATTGCACTCTACCGGTTTTGGATGCACCGTTGCTTCGTTAAAACTAGTTTTAATACTCTCCTAACGAAGGAAGGGTGTTTCCGAAAACGGTAGAGTGCAATTAAAATTAAAGTGGTCTAAAACAAATTTATATCTTTTATTGTAAATTATGACGAGCCACAAAGTAAACGCTTATTACAAATAAATAAAACGTTGTAATTGTCAAAATTATAATTCATACTTACCGACTACAATCAAATCATAATTAATATAATACATATAATTGCTGTTAGTCAGTCTGTCTGTGCAGATAGAGAAACAATGGCGCGAATTGCTTTTCTGGGCTGTTTTTGAAAAACAGCATGTTTGTCCTACTGATGGGTATGTTTTTTTAAAAAGCGTATTTTTTCCTGTTTTAGGTGACATCTATATGATATAGGTATATAAAAATACACGCGTATTTGAATGCAACGTTGTGTTAAAATTTCGAAAACATGAAAAAACCATCGGCAGATGCTAAAGAAACGTACGAAGGGTCCACATCATGTCCACATATAAAGACGGTTCGCGGCCAACTGGCTAGCGGCGCGGCTAGCGGCTGGCACAAACACAGCTGTGCGGTCGTAGGTATCGATGGTCTAAATCAAAAACTACAACTGCAGAAGTGTGGATGTCTCATATTCCCGCATAGCGAATTAAAGCGGGACATCAATAGCGTGTCATTTCCTCGCACACTCTTCGCGTATTTAGTATCACACGGTTGATTGTATTGGTGTATTTGTTCCCGATTTTTAACAAAAAACTCTGATTTTAATTGAATTTGAAAACTATGTAATATATTATTTTTTAATTCAGTGCATAAATGTATAACGGAGGAATACCTAAAATCTGAACCCAGAATTTATTATATTTATAGATTTATTAAAGTTATTAGAAGCAATGTGTAGTAAATACACATCACAGATGAGGAAAGGTTAAAATACAGTTATATGCTAGCTGCTTGTCAGAACTGAAATAATAACAGAACTTGAAAAAATCTTTCCCAAAACTTCAAAATTAACCTTTAAATTTGAAGAATTGTTCAAATCAAATAGAAATCGCACAGAAAACGATATTAAAGGTAATACTCAAAAAACATAAACTAACCGACACAGACCAAATATTTAAAAGCTGTGACGTACTTGATATACGCCAATTATATGTTAAAACACTACTAAAATACATTTTCGACCAAAAAACCAAACCCCAACAAACACAAAATATCACTAATAGACCGGTCAGACAAGCGTACAAAGAAAACATAAAAACTCCGACGGTAAACACTACCTTTGGACAAAGACACCATAAATACCACGCTATTAAAGCATTCAACAGTCTTCCACTTGAAACAAAAATTGAGGAAAATAAAAATAAATTCAAACACAAAATAAAAAAATGGATTAAAAAACAAAAAGACAATATTACCAAAATTCTATAACATAAAAGAATAAAACATATACACGCAACACAAAAAAATATATAAAACACGCAACACGCACAAACACATATATCATATCGGCATTTACATTCTCTTTTGATATTTTTCTTTTAGTGTTATAATTATATTTTAATTTTTAATCTTTATTTTTATTTTAAATTTATCTTTATTTTAATGTTGTTTTTCTTTTATTTTTAAATGTATAAATTCTTAAATTATAAAATGGGGGCCTCAGCACGGGTAAACAACCCAGTGAGGCCAACATTACTGAATTGAAATATGAAATATTGTAAAAAAAAATGTATCAACAATAAAAAAAAAAAATAAAAAAAAAAAATTCTCCGAATCAACCCGTCCTTACGACGGGTTATTTCATAAATTTTGAACAATTCTTCACATTTCAGTTCTGTGAGAGTTCTTTTCAAATTTTGTTATTATTTCAGTTCTGTCAAGTAACTGGCCTATAATGATATATTAACAAAACTTGAATAGGACTTTCACAGAACCCGTACATGAACGTCGAAATTGGATAAATTGATCAGCATAACGATTTTGAATCTTTTTTTAATATTATTGTAGAAAGCAATCACTTTGTGGTTTGACATATTTAATAAAATAAAATAAAATACTTTTTTTTTTAAAACCACCTCATTTTTTTAATAAGTTTTAGAACTAACCGGTTTCGCTTTACGCAAGCATCTTCAGGGTACAAATTATTACTTATTACTTTTTTTTAATAATTTAAATGTATCGACTTAAGTTATGATGCGGTATACCAACATGAAGATGAGGAAATCAAGAAATTTGAAGATAAGGTCTACGAATACGGAGATGAGGAAATCATACTGTAATCGTTTGATTATGTGATAAAAATTTCATAAAATTATTCTTGCTATACAAACAAATGTTTTTTAATATTTTCAAAATTTAAAAGAGGCATAAGCACTGGAAAGTTACTGCATCTGAAAAGGTTTGGTTTTATTGAAATCTGAATTAAAGACGTAATTGTAAAAAGCATTCACTTTGTGGCTCATCATAATTTACAATAAAAACACATAAATTTGTTTTTGACCACTATAGTTTTATTTTCACTATACCGGTTTCGGAAGAACCCTTCCTTCCTTCCTTAGTAATTCAGTTTTTAATATTCTCCTGACGAAGGAAGTGTTCTTCCGAAACCAGTCGAGTGAAAATAAAACTATAGTGGTCAAAAACAAATTTATGTGTTTTTATTGTGAATTAAAGACGTTTATATTTTAAAAAAACATACTTAAGCTGATGCTATCAGGGTTAAAAACGGCGCTATACAAATCATCCAAATATTACAATTATTATGGTGCGATACCGATTGTTTCTTGAAGTGACGACGTTGTAGACGATGAAGTAACAGCGTGGTAGACAGCAATAAAATCTCGGCTGGATTTCCAAAAAATTATGTTACTTGCAGAGCAAGAGCGACCTTTTTAATTATGACTCCATAACAAAAAGCTGTGGTGTTTAGGATCAGAAAATGTTTCCCGATTACGAGATTCTTCAAGGATCCAGTCTCTAAAGCTAAGTAATGGTTGCGTTATTCACGAGTTTAGGATCCGTTGTCAGTCAGTCCAGAGGTGGTTCAAAGCCCTGGGTTATCTTTCAAATAATAAATTCTTACTAATGCGCAGGTTTGGCAACCGCAGAGACCCAAAAAATCCAGTGTCGGCAATATGGTCAATACACAAAGGTAAATGGTTCAATGACTTAAAAGCAACACACCGAAACCATAGCCAAATTATATTAAAAAGGATCCATATACCTTAATACCATTTTTCAATGTAACAATACCTACTATGTATCTTTGATCGTCACAAATATAAAAAAAAGTATTTTTTCCAATGGCATTGCTAATCTCGTGTATCCTATTTCGCTGATATCTTCTTATTCACATCATACAAAGCGATAAATCAGAATCCTTTCTCCCAAAGCATCCGAAACAACCCGCCAAGCCTCTCACCCCTTCTGGCAACAATAAATAAAGCCTCCAAACAACCCGCACAATACCTCCCCTTGATTACAACACGTGTGAATTGTGTGACCCCGTATCTGTTTCACACGCCGCTGATAATTCCCAAGGAGTTTGCCGCCCCCGCCATGTCTCCCGGATAATTATTAAGGTATTCTTTGAATAGAACAATGGCTGTCTCAGCATGTAAATAATCTCAGAATAAAATGTAATTATCCTTTGTTAATTGGTGATCACCTTCAATTCAATTAAATCATTTAATGTTATCGCGAAACATTGAATTTGATTAAACTTTCTGTTTCCATGTATTGCGATAGATTTTCGCAATAAATGATTTATTGTAATTATTACAATTGGCTGTAATTATTATAATAAACTAGTTGACGTGTACCCGGAGTATAGAAAAGTAATTGTATTAAATAAATAATAACTCTAGCACGATAATGTGTCATTAACGAAATAATCATACATTTCTTCAAGCGATAAATATTAATTATTTGGTGAAATGGGTGTAATAGGTCTCTCCTCTCAATGATTGTGTAGTTAGCATTCTTCAGTTTTTATAATACTAACTCAAGTTACTAGTTATTATAATTGTAAGACTTATGAAGTTGAAAGTTTTTGTTAAAAAAAAATTGCCTCACGATCATTTTTTCACGAATAAACATTGTCAATTTGACATACCATAAAAAAATTGTCATTCCAATGAACACCAGTTACTTAAATTTTGTATACTTTGCTACCAGTTTAGACACTTCGCAATCTTAAAACTATCAAAGTAAACAAAATTTAAGTAACAAATGTTTATTAGAAAATAAAGCTCAATAAAACAAAAATATCTGGAAATTGTTACATATTTAATGCCGACACAAATAAACACATTTAAAAAACCTAATTTGTTAAAAAAAGTAACTTACAGAAAAACAATTTTCAAATAAAGAAATTAACAAATAAAATAATTTTGTTTTTTTATTTTTTTTATTTGGTACATTATTTTTTACAATTTATGTTTTCCAGTAATGTAGGCCTCACTGGGTGGCTTGCCCGTGCTGAGGCCTTCATTTTATGATATGAAAATATAATTTACATATTACATTAAAAGATAAAATAATACATTTAAAAAGAAAATAGGTAATACATTTAAACAAAAAATACGAAATACATAATAATACATTTAAAATTAAAAAATAATACAGTGAAAATAATCTTGTTTCCTACGTTATCGCTTGTATTATCAAAGCAAATTCCATTTTAGATTTCATTGAACCGTACTTAAAAACAGAAACTCACCACATTTTATTATTTTTATAATTATATCCGATAAAACTTTTCGTCAAACCATGCTTAACTTCTGTGTTAGATTAAATCAATAATTTAAATATGATAAATTATTGTATACTATGCTCTATGCCAATCGACCATCGAATATAAAATAACAGCATTGGGTAGTGCAACGCTCTCGGCCTTAGATTTGTAGCTACGCTATGAGAATATTCTGAATATTCTAGAACGCCCGCCAATACAAAACGCATTGTAGAGGGAACACTCTAGACGTAATGCAAAGCGTTCGGCGTTTCTACCTAAAGTTCCGGAATGTTCTCGATGCATTCGGGCGCCCATATAATGAGGCGCGCCGAGATCATTAGTCACTCATTAATTAGCAGTTTTACAAGTGATAACGCGAGCACTGCGACTGCTTGCCGAAGCGGCCGGCATCGGCCGCCGGTTGTCGTGTCCCGCGCCGTTCGCGTGTTCTTCACCACACCGATACAGGACCTACTTCACCTACACCCGGTTCTGCACGGACTACAATTATGGACTCCTTGAGATCACCTTAGATATCGGCTATCATTCCTGGCCAGCGCTGACCTCACGCGCTTAGACCCCGTGGCATCGTCACCAGCCTGCATCTCCCGCTCATCTGCCGACAGGTCCATTGCACCTTTGGCTACCTTGTTCACACTGGAGTACCCGGAATATTCCACGTCTTCAACAGTGCTGAACACATCCACGAATCCAGTCTCCACCAACGCGGTGTCGACTCACTTACCCGCGCCTTGACCACTCTTCCGCCGTTATCGCCGTCTACACCTGGTGTCATCCTCATCGGTCCCAGTCATCTTCCAACTGCGAAATTATACCGACTCAAAATAAACACTGTGACACAACACACAACATCACCTTTCATTGTGTTGTTACCAGATTCTCACAGATTCACAAAAACTAATCATGAAAGTTATCCTTAAGGTCCCTTTAAAAACAATCACTGAAGATATCGTTAAATCACCATATATTTGACAAATTTACTCCAAAACAATCTTGACTTACCTCTTTAAAAACAAAACAACTAAATACTATGAAAATACCCAGAACACAAGGAACGCGTGACACAAATCAAAAAAATACCTAATGAAACCTCAAACTATATATAAAAATTATCCTACAACGTACGATTATTGTGTAATATTATGTAAAAAAACAATTAAATCAATCTAAAAACTAAAACTAAACAATGGATATTCAACACAGGTCGTGCAACATCCAGTGCACTCACCCAAATCTAGCGAATTTTGTATTAAATTATTGTACTATAGACGATGAGTAAAGTTTGTTTTTGTTGACATCGAATGAATTAATTTTGTTCGAAATTTCTACCTCAATACAGGTTCGCCTAGTGCAATACCAGTCAGATTGGTGAGGCAGATTATATCAAACTTAAATATACCTACTATTATTGTATCTATATTATTGTGTCCATTTTATACATTTTCTGTAACTGTTATATATATATCTAATATAAACTGGAGTAGTACATATGTTTATAATCCTGTTTTTTAATATGCACAGATTAAAATCAGTAAATCCACGGTGTTAACGCATTGATTCATCACATTGCAAATACAGGGTGCGGCAGAAAGGACGAACGGTTTTAAAAAAATCATAAAATAGTTAATTTTTACTCAAAAACAAATTTATTGATGGAATCAGGTTTGCGAGGAAATAGCATTGGAGACAGTCAAGTGTGGAAAATCACATCAGGCATGTGGTGGCTGAAATCGTTTTTTTTTTATATTAACTCCACACAGGAGGCCCTGAAGAAAATAATTTCCCTCAGGGCCTATGTCATCTTTGGTGATGCTGTGTGGAGGGTCTTCTTGTGGAGAGGAAGGAGTGAACATGGGTCTTGAAGAGTCCCATGTTGTAGAAGGGAGGAAACACAGAAACCGACAGTTCGTTCCACCGCCGAGCTGTTGAACTTGTAATGGACCTGTTTGGGGTAAAGGAACGTAAAGAATTTTTTTTTCATAAATTAAAATACGTTCAGAGAATAGGGAGAAACGAACAGACTATGGACATCTCTGGGACATACTAGAAGCTTTATTATAGAAACCTACGTCGGTAATAGGTGTTAACCACGTAATAATTGAAAAGAGGCGTGATGGAGCTCAACGAATCAGATCATTCCCAAAATCAATTAAATAATTTTTCGCCAATCACGGAGACTAAGGGCGGTCTAAAGACACGAAACACTCTAGGTTGATTTACTGTTGAGCTAACCTTGGGATCCGGTCTCACGATGCGTGTAAGGGCACTTGGAGAACGACGATAAATTTGCATTCTAAGGTAGAAACGAAGCGATACCCAACCAGCGATAACGAAACAGGGGGGTGACGGTTTGGCGAAAGAAGATGGTTTTTTAGAATGTTTTGGTCCAGAAGACATATTACGAGGTGATCCTCATAGAGAGAATTGTTTACGATCGCTGAGGTTCTGAGTGCTATTTCAAGTGTTGACAATGGACACGAATTTTAACTTAAGATGGGATGTTTGGCCGAAATTGCCTAATTATATTAACACGGGGGAGATGCAAGTTGGGTAATTAAGAAAAGACATAAAAGTTAATGGGTCACGAAGTCTTTGATTAACGATCAAAATTTTACGACCTTTTTTTGCGCGTAAACAAAGTTACGAGGATAATATATTGAAATTCCTGGATGGAGCGAGAAAGGGGTATATGGGTTGGGCTAAAACTAGACGCAAAAAAACTGTAAAAACAGGGATGTACTGGGCGTAGATCACCGAAAAGGAAGGACCAGGAATCGAAAAGAAACCCGAAAGGTAGTTTAGCTCATGATGGAAGAGGTGTCACCGACTCGGGTAGTGGACAGCGATGGGTTACGAAAAATTACCAGAAGATATGCGGCGGATATCACGAAAAGAGTCAAAACAGGTAGGCGAAATTACAAAAAACGTGTCGAATCAAATTTTGGAACGAATGCCTACGTATGTCATCACCGAGAGGAAGGTATATGTGTCCTGGGATCACCCACGGATCGTGTAGACACCAATCAAATGCTAGAAGGCAGCACACAAGGAAGGATACTGGATTGCGCAAGCGCTGGACATAATAGGTGAAAAGCTTCCGTTAGTTGGGATAATTTATCGATTATATTATCGATATCAATAGCGAATTTCTCGGAAAGATTTCGAAAACAACGATATAGAAATGAGCTACACCTAGTCTATAGGCCGGAAATCAACCAATATTACGGACACAACACGCGTACGAGAAAAAATAATCAAATAATTTTGCGCAATAATCTACATCGCCGAAAATCATTTACGGGAGGGCGCCCGGAAGTCAGGTCACCGAGTACACGCCTGTACCCGTCTCGGCAGGGGGGTAGGTGTCTACCTCAACTCGGCAGGCGGGGGCCAAAAATCCTGAAACGGGGTTATGCAATTCTAAACTTAACGGGAAGTGAAACCTTGAATTCATAAAGGCGAAAGTCGCACAAATTTTAAGTCGATTTATTCGAAAAAACATTATTAAATAGCGTTGTTTGGAGGGAATCGGGGCTTTTTCGTTCTAACTTGGTTGGAGTCGGGGCTTCGAGAACTTAACGTCGCGACAGTTTGGTGTGCTATCTTTAAACTAAACTGATAGAGTTTTAAATATAGTGAAGTTGTGGTTTTAATATTAATTGAAATAATTGAAGTGTTTTAAAATTTAATTAGATTCAACCAAAAAAAAAAAGGGTAAACTCATAATTAGACGATACTAAATCCACGGGTTGGAGTCTCTTGGTTCAGACTAATATAGAACGATGAAACTCAACTGCAGTAATGTTTAATAATAACGCGTGTGCCATTAGAGGAGAAAAAAAATAGAGAACCATAATAATTATCAAATGACCTGACGAAAACGGCTAAGACAAAGTTCTAAAAATTTTGTGAAATTGAAGAGACAGCGTACATTGATCAAAAAGAAATAATAATAAAAATCGTGTAGAAACGCGGCGAATGAGTTTACTCGGAGAGTAGAATTTAATAAGAGCTAAATACATCATTCGTAAATCACATGTGGACCTTCTGGTCAAAATTAATAATAATTCATTTCCAATATATAAAACGTAGAGTAAATTGCTCATTTGAATTGGGGGTATAGACAGTGTTTTCCTTGCGAACACGGGAAGGATTTTAACGGTCTACACGATATAAGAATTGAGTGAAAAAATCGAAGTGAACGTGGCAGATAATATATGAAAGGTTCTAGGGAGGGGAAGGGGGTTCTGGGTAGATCTCGGCAAATACTTACTTAGATACTCTAAAATAGTCGATAGGGAGAGATATCTAGATTAGGTACAGTGGAGGCCAACAGATACCGATGCATGTCAACTATCAATTTACGGTTAGGGAGGAAGAGACCATTCTATTGAAAGAAATGATCCGCTTAAACATTCCGAATTCCAGTATCAGGTAATTTATGTGCTATCTACGGAGCGGCGTATGAAAGTAGAAATTTTAGCTAGAAAAATTAGATACAATATGGTTATAGTTTCTACCGGCGAGTAGACGGGTGACATAGAGAACCGATTTCGAATTTAATACGAACCCTTAACGGCTTAGGGGCTTCTACATCCTACCTACAGCCCCTGGACGTGGATTAATGTACATGTCGTCGATATCCCGACTGGACTGGTAATATAACGATTTTGGGTGAGTGATCTTGCATGAATATATATTTCCAGAACGTTAAAATTGCGACGAAGATGGGGCTGCAACTGATAAAATAGTATCACATTTAGAACTGTTTGCTTGCTTCTAACAGCTGTGTTTAGCACGAGGCCAATGACCTACTTATTTGTAAGCAGTTAGTGGCGACACACGACCAAAAGGAAGAAAGGGGACCCCATAAATCACTCGACGTCCGTGCCTGACGACAAAAGTCGTACACTCTACCGAGTTGGCGGCCGCGCAGAGGCACCTCAAATCAACATGGAAGCGACTAGCTGCAACCAACTCATGCTCAAAACAAATAAAAAAATAAAATTAATAATATTTGTATAACCTTATATGTTCACTAACAAATTCCTACATACCTTTGGCCTCGGCTTAGAACTCACCGTTGGAGTATGTTGTCCGTAAGCTGTCTTGGGAAAGCACACAACTTCCTCGGCTCAGAAGATTTTCTACTTTCCTCATCACGCGATTTCGGGGCGTCAACGTTGTATGGAGAATCACGAAGAGTTCGGAGGGTCATCCCTTTTCGCGGAACCGGGTCGGATGAGAGGACACGAGA
Organism: Hesperophylax consimilis; assembly: GCF_061612785.1. NCBI lineage: Eukaryota > Metazoa > Arthropoda > Insecta > Trichoptera > Limnephilidae > Hesperophylax > Hesperophylax consimilis. The sequence continues at coordinate 10,774,607 of NC_142850.1, read as the reverse complement.
GGCAGTATGAAAATTAATGTCAAGTTGGAATGTTTGGGCCTTGGTTCGCTGCGAAGGCGTTTAATTGAACGGGCTCCAAGTCTTTCAAAATCGCGTGGAGGGGACGTCGGCGTGATGAACGAGGGTTCAAAATCGGAGGACGAACACATACTAAAGCGGGGTTTACCCGGAGGTTGATGCAACTCGACTGGAAAACCCTCGAGATCCTTTGCAGCATCCTTCGTGAGGTGGATAGTAGGCCTGGCGGCTAGTGGACGTTGAAAGCCTCACCAGAACAAACCTATTTGAAACATGCACGCGTTTAGCATCATGACAAGGGACGCAATGAAAAATTCCCCTTTTACAGTCAGTAAAGTAGTCCGTTGGAGGAAGCGGGGCGGGGTGATTTGGGATATTCCAACAGGTGCATTACCTCTCCCTCTGACGTGAGCGGTCCGGAGGTGTCAAGGCGACTATAAGAAGAAGTTAGACCAGACCTCGGGGAAAGCCAGACACGTATTGGTTCTTGGGGTTTTGCATTTGGAAGAATAGCGACCATTTCATTTGGGGCAGTGAGGTGCCGACCCAGTTTGCAAAAAAAAACCTTTTTTTTCTCGTCATTTAATCCGTTCCCATCTCCTTTTCTCTCGTTTCCACTTCCATCCGCAACACCCAAAGTTTACTAACCACAGCTAAATCCATTTATCTAGTTTCAGTACATCGTTACAGAGGTCGACGAGAGAGTCCCAGTACTTATGCGGAAACAACACACTATTCAACGAAGGGTTTAATAGCCCGTACACAAGAGGGGGGGGGGGGTACGGTTCTATGTCACAATCTAGAATTTATAAACACGGGGACATTAGGTAAGGGCGGGGATACAAGGAAATTGTAAAGATATGATATAAGCTGTTAGGTCGATTAGTAATAGGGTCCAGTATTCGAAAGTTAGGTGAGACACGTACTCGTTCCTTGTAGAACTCGCTGAGGGTCGATGGACGTTTTCCCCACGCTTTGGCTAAAAAGAACCGGGAGTTACCACAGAAAGGAGACATTAAATACCTACCACCCCATAGCGGGGGGGGCTTCGAATTAACAAATCACACAACGTGAAGTTAAGGGATTTATTGTAGATCAACCCCAAAGCGTAGGCCTTATTTTACTGTGTGCGATACCACAGGGGCGGGGAATATTCAGAGTTAGCTAGGCCCAGCACGATATCGTTTTGCAAAAGCGAAACTGAACGCTGGAGAGAAGGAGGTATAAAAACCTCATTCAAGCGAGTTAGGACAATTAGGGGGTCGAGTCAACACATTTGGTGCCTTGAGAACCAGGAGCCGAGAGTTTTACAAGTTGGGGTGGCTTCATTGACCTTATAAGCGATAGAGGTACGAGTATGGTGTCTCAAGAAAAAAAAACATGTCAGGAGCGAATAGAAAAAAAATAGGTCGAAACGAATGTGGGTCAGTTGTAAAATAGTCTAGACAGGTGAACAAAAATTAAGCTGGACGCACTGTTAGACTCTAGTGTCACTTATGATTTAATTACTTACGATGGAGACGGCGAGGCGCCGGACAATAGTGGAAAAAAAAAAGGTTACCTACTCTTACGTATCTACAGCCGGTGGTAGATTTATCGCTCTGAACACGGCAGGGATGTCGGTCGGCTGTTTGTTGGGACTCGTGTGGCGCCGTTTTGGGTAAAGTCGCCTCAGGCGCGCCGTACAAATGAATAAAGAGAATTAATACACAATACGGTAGTTAGTAATGAATAATATAAATTGAGTACTTTCACGAGACTAATAATAAAAGGGAAAGGTTACACAGTTAAATGGAAAAAAAAAAACGTAAGCTGATGTTAATCAACATTTCATGAGAAAAAAAAAAGAGAAAATAAATAAATAGACAAGTTAATTACGGAATCTTTATTTGAGTGGAGATTTGTATTAGTTGATATTGCGAAATGTACGCCAACCTTCGATAAGGAAAAAATATACAAATCAGTTAAATGATCATAATTTGAGAAGAGCTCGCATTTAGATGGTGAAACGTAAAGCATCTGACTAGTATTTTGTAGACCGCTTGAAAAAAAAAAAATAATATGAAATGAATATTATTCAAACATTTTAAATGCCTTACGAAAGTGGGTAAAAACCGTACTAATATCGGTTTGTCGTTTCGAAGAGACCTATCGATGGTCACTTGAAAATTATTGCAAGCTAAAAGGAACTAATAGACCTTTTCATGATTTACAACGGTCGGGTCATAAATCTTAGAAAGAAAAAAATATCCACCGAGCATTTGCGAGACGATTTGTAGTACATAAAAACGGTTTGTTATCTTTGGATAGCGTGATATTAAGGGGAAACCTAACCGGTGAACATTTTGAAGGAAACAGCTTCGAAAATACAAGCTTTCATACAAAAGGGATCCGTCTATCCTCTTAATATAGAGTTAAACTTCGCAATGGGTGGTGATAACAGATAACAGATATTGTATGAGCTTTTGTACGACGTAGTTTGGAAACGTTATGCGTGCAGACATCGGTAGTCTCGGAATGTGTATATTACAAAATGGTCGGTAGATAACGGTTTTTCGATACCTAGCAAGCAATATAAAGAGGGAGAAAGTGTGAGATGGTAATAATAATAATAAGGTAAACCGAAGACTAGTGAGATTTGACTTGGTTACGAATCGGGACAGCCGGGATAGTGAGAGAGGGGAGATAATAATTATTTTGTTATGTTTTCGTAAAGGTTTAAATTAAACGTAGTGAGTACAAGCAGGGATACAATACGTTTGCGTACCACGACGAGTTCATTGAACCTACAGTGAACATTACCGGTGATTACTATCAAATACTTAAGTTCGTTACGTAACGGATGTTTTTCGGTAAAATAAATGCAGTGTTCTTGTGAAGTGAATAGTTACAACCATTGGATATAATCTAACTTAATATTTGAATAAAGTGAAAACAGTGATATTGTGAGAAAAACTACAGCGTGAAATAGTGACTAAATTCTGTGAATAAGAATAAATAAATCCGTTTCAATTAGTTCAACAAGTAAACAAAACACGTTCGGTACAATACGAATATTAAAACAAAAGATAGGTAGTCTCGCAAAGCTACTACTTGGATGACTTAGTCATATATTTGTGCGGAAATGTCGATGAACATCTAGGACACGTAAGTGCAGTTTTAGGGAGGTTGCGTGTCCAATTCAATAAACCAGATTTAATCCAATTCAAGTTTTATCAAGGCTTATTGATAACCGGCCACACATACGGATTATTATTTATTAAAGAAAACGAAAAAAATTATAGTCACGCGAGAATTCAAAAAAAAACAGAAAAAAAACCACATGCAAAATAGCTACGCGTTTTAAATAGATTCATGTTGCGTGCATACCATCATGGAAAAAAAAAACATACAACCGAGACTTCAGTCAGGTACCCATAGAACTTTGCTTCGACCCTTTGGGGGTGCAACAAAAACTTAGCCATAAATGTGTAGTTAAGAGGAAACACGTCTACTGACGAAGCGCCTAGAATATAAAGCAAAGTTACGAGTTTTGTGACAAATGAAACCGTGTTTCGTCTTAATGAAATCACGAGTGGTAGGAGGCGGCAGATTTATGAATGGCATTGTGCCTTACGTTTTGTTTAAAGGCATTTGAGTTAAGACACGTACAGGGGCGAACTTCGTGGGAAGCAGATAAGCCAAAAATTAACGGAAGATTGGAAAGAAAAAAAAAGGAAAAGACCCATTCTAGAATTTATTTTGCATTTAGGGAAAATAGGAACATCTCCTCTTAGGGAGGTAAGGGGTACGCAACCTTTGGAGTACGAAAAAAAAAATTTGAAAAAGGAAGAAAAATGAGTCAATCTAAACCTATTGTTAGTAATGATTTCACCAAATAAACACCAAAACGTGTTTATCCGCTATAATCCTTACTAAAGGGAGGCTGTAATGGACCTGTTTGGGGTAAAGGAACGTAAAGAATTTTTTTTTCATAAATTAAAATACGTTCAGAGAATAGGGAGAAACGAACAGACTATGGACATCTCTGGGACATACTAGAAGCTTTATTATAGAAACCTACGTCGGTAATAGGTGTTAACCACGTAATAATTGAAAAGAGGCGTGATGGAGCTCAACGAATCAGATCATTCCCAAAATCAATTAAATAATTTTTCGCCAATCACGGAGACTAAGGGCGGTCTAAAGACACGAAACACTCTAGGTTGATTTACTGTTGAGCTAACCTTGGGATCCGGTCTCACGATGCGTGTAAGGGCACTTGGAGAACGACGATAAATTTGCATTCTAAGGTAGAAACGAAGCGATACCCAACCAGCGATAACGAAACAGGGGGGTGACGGTTTGGCGAAAGAAGATGGTTTTTTAGAATGTTTTGGTCCAGAAGACATATTACGAGGTGATCCTCATAGAGAGAATTGTTTACGATCGCTGAGGTTCTGAGTGCTATTTCAAGTGTTGACAATGGACACGAATTTTAACTTAAGATGGGATGTTTGGCCGAAATTGCCTAATTATATTAACACGGGGGAGATGCAAGTTGGGTAATTAAGAAAAGACATAAAAGTTAATGGGTCACGAAGTCTTTGATTAACGATCAAAATTTTACGACCTTTTTTTGCGCGTAAACAAAGTTACGAGGATAATATATTGAAATTCCTGGATGGAGCGAGAAAGGGGTATATGGGTTGGGCTAAAACTAGACGCAAAAAAACTGTAAAAACAGGGATGTACTGGGCGTAGATCACCGAAAAGGAAGGACCAGGAATCGAAAAGAAACCCGAAAGGTAGTTTAGCTCATGATGGAAGAGGTGTCACCGACTCGGGTAGTGGACAGCGATGGGTTACGAAAAATTACCAGAAGATATGCGGCGGATATCACGAAAAGAGTCAAAACAGGTAGGCGAAATTACAAAAAACGTGTCGAATCAAATTTTGGAACGAATGCCTACGTATGTCATCACCGAGAGGAAGGTATATGTGTCCTGGGATCACCCACGGATCGTGTAGACACCAATCAAATGCTAGAAGGCAGCACACAAGGAAGGATACTGGATTGCGCAAGCGCTGGACATAATAGGTGAAAAGCTTCCGTTAGTTGGGATAATTTATCGATTATATTATCGATATCAATAGCGAATTTCTCGGAAAGATTTCGAAAACAACGATATAGAAATGAGCTACACCTAGTCTATAGGCCGGAAATCAACCAATATTACGGACACAACACGCGTACGAGAAAAAATAATCAAATAATTTTGCGCAATAATCTACATCGCCGAAAATCATTTACGGGAGGGCGCCCGGAAGTCAGGTCACCGAGTACACGCCTGTACCCGTCTCGGCAGGGGGGTAGGTGTCTACCTCAACTCGGCAGGCGGGGGCCAAAAATCCTGAAACGGGGTTATGCAATTCTAAACTTAACGGGAAGTGAAACCTTGAATTCATAAAGGCGAAAGTCGCACAAATTTTAAGTCGATTTATTCGAAAAAACATTATTAAATAGCGTTGTTTGGAGGGAATCGGGGCTTTTTCGTTCTAACTTGGTTGGAGTCGGGGCTTCGAGAACTTAACGTCGCGACAGTTTGGTGTGCTATCTTTAAACTAAACTGATAGAGTTTTAAATATAGTGAAGTTGTGGTTTTAATATTAATTGAAATAATTGAAGTGTTTTAAAATTTAATTAGATTCAACCAAAAAAAAAAAGGGTAAACTCATAATTAGACGATACTAAATCCACGGGTTGGAGTCTCTTGGTTCAGACTAATATAGAACGATGAAACTCAACTGCAGTAATGTTTAATAATAACGCGTGTGCCATTAGAGGAGAAAAAAAATAGAGAACCATAATAATTATCAAATGACCTGACGAAAACGGCTAAGACAAAGTTCTAAAAATTTTGTGAAATTGAAGAGACAGCGTACATTGATCAAAAAGAAATAATAATAAAAATCGTGTAGAAACGCGGCGAATGAGTTTACTCGGAGAGTAGAATTTAATAAGAGCTAAATACATCATTCGTAAATCACATGTGGACCTTCTGGTCAAAATTAATAATAATTCATTTCCAATATATAAAACGTAGAGTAAATTGCTCATTTGAATTGGGGGTATAGACAGTGTTTTCCTTGCGAACACGGGAAGGATTTTAACGGTCTACACGATATAAGAATTGAGTGAAAAAATCGAAGTGAACGTGGCAGATAATATATGAAAGGTTCTAGGGAGGGGAAGGGGGTTCTGGGTAGATCTCGGCAAATACTTACTTAGATACTCTAAAATAGTCGATAGGGAGAGATATCTAGATTAGGTACAGTGGAGGCCAACAGATACCGATGCATGTCAACTATCAATTTACGGTTAGGGAGGAAGAGACCATTCTATTGAAAGAAATGATCCGCTTAAACATTCCGAATTCCAGTATCAGGTAATTTATGTGCTATCTACGGAGCGGCGTATGAAAGTAGAAATTTTAGCTAGAAAAATTAGATACAATATGGTTATAGTTTCTACCGGCGAGTAGACGGGTGACATAGAGAACCGATTTCGAATTTAATACGAACCCTTAACGGCTTAGGGGCTTCTACATCCTACCTACAGCCCCTGGACGTGGATTAATGTACATGTCGTCGATATCCCGACTGGACTGGTAATATAACGATTTTGGGTGAGTGATCTTGCATGAATATATATTTCCAGAACGTTAAAATTGCGACGAAGATGGGGCTGCAACTGATAAAATAGTATCACATTTAGAACTGTTTGCTTGCTTCTAACAGCTGTGTTTAGCACGAGGCCAATGACCTACTTATTTGTAAGCAGTTAGTGGCGACACACGACCAAAAGGAAGAAAGGGGACCCCATAAATCACTCGACGTCCGTGCCTGACGACAAAAGTCGTACACTCTACCGAGTTGGCGGCCGCGCAGAGGCACCTCAAATCAACATGGAAGCGACTAGCTGCAACCAACTCATGCTCAAAACAAATAAAAAAATAAAATTAATAATATTTGTATAACCTTATATGTTCACTAACAAATTCCTACATACCTTTGGCCTCGGCTTAGAACTCACCGTTGGAGTATGTTGTCCGTAAGCTGTCTTGGGAAAGCACACAACTTCCTCGGCTCAGAAGATTTTCTACTTTCCTCATCACGCGATTTCGGGGCGTCAACGTTGTATGGAGAATCACGAAGAGTTCGGAGGGTCATCCCTTTTCGCGGAACCGGGTCGGATGAGAGGACACGAGAGGCAGTATGAAAATTAATGTCAAGTTGGAATGTTTGGGCCTTGGTTCGCTGCGAAGGCGTTTAATTGAACGGGCTCCAAGTCTTTCAAAATCGCGTGGAGGGGACGTCGGCGTGATGAACGAGGGTTCAAAATCGGAGGACGAACACATACTAAAGCGGGGTTTACCCGGAGGTTGATGCAACTCGACTGGAAAACCCTCGAGATCCTTTGCAGCATCCTTCGTGAGGTGGATAGTAGGCCTGGCGGCTAGTGGACGTTGAAAGCCTCACCAGAACAAACCTATTTGAAACATGCACGCGTTTAGCATCATGACAAGGGACGCAATGAAAAATTCCCCTTTTACAGTCAGTAAAGTAGTCCGTTGGAGGAAGCGGGGCGGGGTGATTTGGGATATTCCAACAGGTGCATTACCTCTCCCTCTGACGTGAGCGGTCCGGAGGTGTCAAGGCGACTATAAGAAGAAGTTAGACCAGACCTCGGGGAAAGCCAGACACGTATTGGTTCTTGGGGTTTTGCATTTGGAAGAATAGCGACCATTTCATTTGGGGCAGTGAGGTGCCGACCCAGTTTGCAAAAAAAAACCTTTTTTTTCTCGTCATTTAATCCGTTCCCATCTCCTTTTCTCTCGTTTCCACTTCCATCCGCAACACCCAAAGTTTACTAACCACAGCTAAATCCATTTATCTAGTTTCAGTACATCGTTACAGAGGTCGACGAGAGAGTCCCAGTACTTATGCGGAAACAACACACTATTCAACGAAGGGTTTAATAGCCCGTACACAAGAGGGGGGGGGGGTACGGTTCTATGTCACAATCTAGAATTTATAAACACGGGGACATTAGGTAAGGGCGGGGATACAAGGAAATTGTAAAGATATGATATAAGCTGTTAGGTCGATTAGTAATAGGGTCCAGTATTCGAAAGTTAGGTGAGACACGTACTCGTTCCTTGTAGAACTCGCTGAGGGTCGATGGACGTTTTCCCCACGCTTTGGCTAAAAAGAACCGGGAGTTACCACAGAAAGGAGACATTAAATACCTACCACCCCATAGCGGGGGGGGCTTCGAATTAACAAATCACACAACGTGAAGTTAAGGGATTTATTGTAGATCAACCCCAAAGCGTAGGCCTTATTTTACTGTGTGCGATACCACAGGGGCGGGGAATATTCAGAGTTAGCTAGGCCCAGCACGATATCGTTTTGCAAAAGCGAAACTGAACGCTGGAGAGAAGGAGGTATAAAAACCTCATTCAAGCGAGTTAGGACAATTAGGGGGTCGAGTCAACACAAACTTAAGAACGAATTGTAGACCCGTTCTCATGTGACAAATGTCAACCGTGTAAAAATGTTGGGCGCGCGTTTGGCGTGTATCCCGACTACGCACCGGTGCCGAAGGGATCAATGACGCTAGTTCCTCAGAGCATCTTCAATTTTAATTCCGATAGAACAAGGACAGCATACCTACCTGACGCCTGTGCTCTAAAGATTGCAGTCCGTTTGTTAAGATTGGGGAATCTATCAAACGGACCGCCCGTTTTTGCACAGAGTCAAGGGTTTTTTTTCAGGTATTTAGGGGCTCCGGACCAGAGATGGCTGCCAAATTCGACAGTAGGGCGCACTTGCGATTTGTACAGGGTCAGCAGTTGTGTACTATTAAAGTATCTGCGGGCCGTGTACAGTACGCCCAGCTTCTGAGGGGCCAACTTTACTCTGGCTTCGATGGAGCCCCCGTACCTGAGCTGGTCACTTATAGTTACACCAAGCATATCAATGGAAGGCCTGTTCGGAAGATTGCTTCCGTTGAAGGAGACTAGATTATCATTTGGATCCCTTTTAGAAGTAATCAGACAGGATTGGGTCTTTGAAGAGAGATAACCGTCTATTCTCTGCTTCAAAGCCCTCCGAGCCGTTGGAGTTTGTGTGCCCTTTGGGAGCTTGTCAAACAAAAAGCTATCATGAACTGTACTGTCATCCGCATAGCAATGAATCGGTGCACATGTCAAAAGGTCATTGATGTGAAACAAAAACAAAGTCGGAGACAGAACCGATCCCTGCTGAATCGTTGATGCAGTGCTGGAGGCATTCTTGGAAGTTTGCGTAGACTCTCTCCAACATCGCTCTATATCATAGGGGTGAAAGCGGAGATCCATGTGCAAAATTCGCCTTACCGAACGATCACTGAGGCGAAGTGGAGCAGCATTTTTCCGGGCAGATCGAGTCAGACTGCGAAGAAAGGCTTGTCGAACGCGTTTAACATTTTCAGGAGTTCGAACTGTTTGCGGAGCTCCTCTTGGTCTTTTGTTGATCAGTTTACCACGCCTGCGAAGTGATTCAACCCAACGAAGGATGATGTTTCGAGAGGGAACAGCTCTATTCCGATGAATGTTGAAGTGGAGACAAAACTCACGCTGTACGACGGTGACGGACGAAACAATCATAGGCGAAAACGCGGTGCTCCACCGTCCACGGCTCCATGACGACAACTGGTAAAACAATGCTAGGAACTAACGAGTCAAGAGGCACTCCCCCTCCACCTCTCTCGTAGACGGAGGGGGAGAGTACTACTTATCTCAAAAACGTCCGTCCTCTCTGCCGCACCCTGTACAATACCTAATACAGGGTGGTGTAATGACTCGGTTTTGAGGATGCATAAAAAACTAATAAATTTTTTTACTATGACCAGTATGTAAACCCTTTATTTTCGTTTAGTTGTGAATACCACTTCATCAAGATGGCAGCCTCCAGCAGCAATACATTGATATAGTTTTGGGCTGCTTTTCTGCATATTTCAGGGTATGGTGGATGTTTCCGCCATAATACAGGTCTTCAGTTCTTTTAATGTGTAGGTTTAATTTGAAAAATTTCTCCTTCAAATAAACCCACAGAAAAAAGTTGCACATGTTTAAATGGTCATTACTTCTGCCCCGTGCTATACGATCAAACCAAATGTTTATATATTTCAACTACACTAACCGACATAATAATACCGAGCAGGATGATTAAACTTAAAATATATTAAATTATTATTTTTTTTTTTTCATATTTCTAATGTATCTTTTTTTTACACAGGAACATAATATTGGTAATAGGCGGACGATTCCCATCGACAATCCAAAACAACTTAAATACTATGATAATTTGTAAATGATACTTGCACATAAGTTAGACATAGCACAGTTAACCTTATATAGTGACACGGAGAGCACACTCAATTTTACGCTTAACACAATTTAATATTTTACAGTATTTTTAAACAGTGAAACTAACAAGTTAACAAGTCATTGAGAGACTGCAAGTTTAAGGAAGTCGGAGAGCGATCCTGCTGGTTCCTAAATTCATAACTGAGTGAGCATTGTCAATATAATTAAAAGTCAAAACTACTAATTAAGTATTATTGTCACCCAAACTACTACCGCGCGGCTGGGTCCCTAGTATCTACTTCAAATCACTCCACCTTAAATACAGGCTGACCCATCCTCCATTTTTCAAAAAAAATTTAAGTTAATAAAATGGATTCCCAAGGATTCATCAATCTGGCGAGAAACGCGGTTGAGGCCCTCACTGAATTAATAATTGACCCAACAAGCAAATTAAACAAAGATCAAATTGCAAAAAGGGTACCAAAAACAAATGCTATTCTCGGAACCATTGCTCAAATGGCTGCTAAAATGGCAGCACTCGAGGGTGAGCTGTCAGCTTTTAAAGCATTATCCAATAAACCTAACTAAGTAGTATCTACTTGTGAAGCAGCCGACGAACTCGAAGAAAGAAAAAAAAGAGCAAATAATCTAATAATCATAAATATTCCTGAAAGCTCTAAGCTCAACCAAATAGAAAAAATACAAGATGACAAAATACAAATTACAAATATCTTGAATAAGATTGATAGTAACATTGAAATTAACTCTATCAACACTTTACGCCTTGGAGCAGTGAGGCCGGATAAACCTAGGCCCGTTAAGGTTATTCTAAAGAACTCCCCCGAAGCAATAAATATCCTCAGGAGAAAAAACTTTTATCTGACCAACTCCACTGTTAAAATCTTTTCCGACCAAACACCGAACCAACGAAAATTCTTGTCGGACCTCCGCCAAGAATTGGAAACTCGGATAAAGGGAGAAGTTGGGTTAGCAATAAAATATATGAATAACAAGCCCACAATAATAAGGTCAACTTCAAAAAACTCAAACACATCATTTGATACGGCCAAAATATCCGAGGCTGCCGTACCAAACTCATAGAGCTACAAACTACTCTTCCACTACTCCAACACATTGAAGTTTTTCTTCTTACCGAAACTTGGCTTGATCCTGATATTCACACCGAGGAACTTGGATTTTCATCTTACAACACCTACCGCCTTGACAGAAATCCAGCCACTAGTACTAAAACCAGAGGAGGAGGAGTTCTTATATCCGTTACAAAATTACTGCCATCCACTCGATTAATTTGTAAACATCTGGACGTGGAACAGGTATTCGTTTTACTAAAAACTAAATCAGGCAAAATTCTACTGGGATGTGTCTACATTCCTCCTGGATCCAATATCACAGTCTACAGAAACCACATAGATGACCTCGAAACCTTTAAAAATAAATACCCTGATGCCAGAACAATTTTATTTGGTGACTATAATACCCCTTGCATTGATTGGATGAATAAGGACTCTTATAACAACTTGAGCCTACCAGAAAATGCCCGCAAAATAATAGATATGACTGAACTTACTCTCTCTACATCAAGTCAATCAAGTCTACAATACCAATAATCGGCTGCTGGATTTAGTATTCTGCAGTGATACCTCAGTCCATATTGCTAAATCAGTTGACGAGCTTCTCCCCCTAGACTGCCACCACCCCGCCCTAAGCATAACCATCACTACTAATAACTCACCAGATGACACAACTGTTCTTCCTAACCTAACTTATAATTTCTCCAAAGCTGACTATTCTAACATGAATCAATATATTGCAAATGAAAACTGGTCATTTCTTCACCATAATAATACTATTAACTATAATCTTGAATTATTTTACAAAATTATTAATAAAACCATTGAAAGCTTTGTACCACTTTCACACTTCAAGGAAGCGAAGTTCCCAAAATGGTTCAGTGGCGAGCTAATAAACCTAGTTATCTGTAAAAAAATTGCACACAAAAACTTTAGAGAATCGAACTCTCTTATCGACTACAAGATATTTCACAACTATAGAACTCAATGTAAAAAACTATCAAGAAATTCATATTTCAATTATATAAATGGAATAGAAAACTCTTTACCTTCTAATATACAAAACTTTTTCACTCACGTTAACTCTCTTAGAAAAAACAAACAAGGTTTACCCCTTTCAATGCACTTCAAAGAAAAGAGTAGTACTGACATGAATGTAAAAGTTAACTATTTTGCTGATTATTTTAAAAGCGTCTATGACGAAGATATCCCAGACAATTATATACCACCTTCGTCGCTTAACGAGAGCATACATATCCCTGCCATACACATCAACATAAACGATGTCATAAGTAAAATCAAATCCTTAGACATAAACAAAAAGGCTGGACCTGATAATGTACATCCCAATATCCTAATAAATTGCATTACTTCACTGGCTGAGCCGATTTTTCTATTGTTTAATCAATCCCTTGACACAAGGTGCTTCCCTGATATTTGGAAACGTTGTTATCTAAGTCCTATATTTAAAAAGGGTAATACAAGTGATGTTACTAACTATAGACCAATATGTAAGCTATCTGTAATTCCTAAACTTTTTGAAAAACTATTACTTGATAAAATTTCACCATGTATTAACCATCTCATTGTTCCGAATCAACACGGATTTTTGTCAGGTAGATCAACTCTGACAAATCTCTCGTTATATGAAAACTATATATCAAACGCATTAGCTAACAGAACTCAAGTCGATTCCATATATACGGACTTTATTAAGGCCTTTGACAAAGTATGCCATAAAATTCTCCTGATCAAACTACGTAAGCTCGGTATTGGCGGAAAACTTTTATAATGGTTTGCTAGCTATCTAACTAATAGAGTTTTACTTGTAAAAATCAATTTGTTCATTTCCAATCAATTTATAGCTACCAGTGGTGTACCACAGGGGTCTCATTTAGGCCCAATATTATTTTTACTGTTCATAAATGATATTCTAAATATATTTGATGAAGATATTAATACGTTACTTTTCGCAGATGATTTAAAAATATTTAAAATAATCCAAAGTGCTGAAGATTGTATCTGTCTACAAAATAATTTGAACAGCTTAATTAATTGGTGTTCTCTTAACAAACTTCATCTGAACATAAATAAGTGTTATTCAATTAAATTTTACAGAATAAATCATCCAATTATTCATTCATATAAACTCAATAACTCAATCCTTACCTCTGTCGAAGAAATTAATGACCTGGGGATAACTTTCGACTCTAAATTAAACTTCATATCGCATATAAATAATATTAATAATAAAGGAATGAAAATTCTAGGCTTCATTCTTCGAAATTCCAGAGGTTTCAAGAATATTTCAACATTAAAAATTTTGTATACATCCCTGGTTCGTAGTCAAGTCGAATATAACTCCTCGATCTGGTCCTCCCACTACAAATTACATTCAGATTCAATCGAAAAAATTCAACATAAATTCCTAAGACACATTAATTTTAAACTCGGTATTCCCATTGAAAATATAAATTATAATTACTTGATGAAAAATCTAAATTTATTAAAACTGTCAGATCGAAGAATTATATCCGACTTAATATTTATGTTCAAAATTGTAAATGGTAGTATAGACAGTCCTGATTTAATTAACCTCATTGAATTTCATATACCCACGAAAGCTACTCGTTCTAAAATTTTGTTTAAATGCAACAATATCAGGACTGAGTATTCCAAACACACGCTTGTACCTAGGTTGCATGAAGTTAGTAATAGATACGCAGATGTGGCAGATCTATTTAACTGCACGCAAGGTAGGTACAAGAGGGCTGTGCTTTCAAATCTTTTCAATCATAATTAATTTAATCTAATTCTACCTTATTTGCACTATACAAACTTATGTACTTGTATCTCTTGTTTACTTACTTACCTACTTACTCTCTAATGTCATTTCACAATCAAATGCCACATATATTTGTAATTCTTTTTTTTAAATATTTTAACTGTGACATGTTGTAAGAAGGATTATTGCCACACTGGGCGGTGTTGAAACAAAATTATAAAGGTGTAGGGCATGAGTGCCTCAGGAATGTATGTAACAACAGTGTTTTAAATAAAAGATAAGGGAAATGAATTCCATGACACAACATTTATTTCTACAACACTTCATTAACCTTTAAATAACATGAGAACTCTTTATTTAGTGACATTTATCTCAGGCGTGTGCTACTACCGAAGGTAGAGAGCACGATTGCTAATTTAAATATTGCATTGAAAGCGACAAGTGGGTGGCATCTATAATAACTAACCTGAAGAATGTAGTGACGGGCGCCAAGCGATGCGTTTATGCATTGCTGTAATTTTAAATGAAGAGACCAAGATGACCAAAGGTAAATCCACAAAACGGTGTCGTCATCCTTGTACGTAATCGTGTTTGCTCATGGAGAGGTTCTTGTCTTCCCGGTGTTTCACGACGTCCCGGAACCGCGGCCAAATAAATACTAAATTGTCGAGGTGCGCGTCTCGCATCGCGAGCCCCGTCTCCCGTTGTCCAGAGTTGCCATAGATCGGAGTTGTAAATAGAGATGGGCAGTGAATAATGCTACTGCTCTGTAGCGGGCATGAACTGACTGCTACAATGCCCCCTCAGCCAAAGGACTTATGGCTATAAGTCTGAGGTTCGCCTGACACCTCCTGACAAGTTTGATGCACCCTCCAGCAGCAGAAATGTATGGTGCGGATTAGGCGGGTAGTAGCGGCTTCGGCATTGCAGAGTTCCGAATCCAAATAATCCCTGATGTTCGGTAAGGTCTGGAGCGGTTGAAACCCCGCATGGAGATGACGAGCGAAGAGAGCGGTCCGGATGTCTTTGGTTGACGTATTCTGGAGATGGCGAGAGAAGAGTGTAGTCCAAATGTCTTCAGTCGACGTGGTATGGCGAAGTTTCCTTGAAGATTGAAAAAGTCTACACCTCATCAACCCTTGGTCACCGTTGAAATAAATAAAAAAGAAATATTGAGTAAAATGGCAGGCCCTTATCGAAGAAATAGTGTATAAAAAGAATCATTGTTCTAAACACAAAGATTTGATAGTAATAGCTAAAAAACAATCTTAAAAAGTTGAGTAACACTTGCAACAGAGTTGAGAATAGCTAAAATGAACAATGCCTAACTATATGACAAGTCAAAACCACCCAAAGTGTCTACGTGACAGCTAGAAAATTATTTTAAAATTCCCTATGAAGTAATTTTATTTGTAATTAAAACTCCACGAAAAATGACGGAACAACATTCCAGTGAAAAATTGATAAAAGCATCCAGAAATTAAACCAAACTGAAGATCAGTAGGTAATAGTTAGCTCATCTCGACATCGATGGCAGTAATGTATTTAACGAACAATAATAAATCTTCTTGGGATTATTATAGGACAGTATACCAATAGTTTGTAGAAATTATCTCGAAAATTAATTTAATAAATAATTTCATTTTCATACACATATTCTTCCGTCACCAAGTGAACCAGTGGGTGGCTGAAGAATACCGATGAACAATTGACAGAACACCTGATTCATTCCATACTTTTCCGAGCTCTGGAAAAGCAGGGAAGGAATCAAATTACGAAGAAAAATGTAAGGACATGCACTATGATTAAATATGTAAAACATAAAACCCATTACAGAACCAACCACCATAAACCTGTGAATGTGATAATGGCTTACCGACTATTGATATTGAAATTTTCATAAAAAAATCAACAAAAATATCTTAATTGTAAGCCTGATGAGGGCTATCATGTGCTAAAGAGCCTAAGCCATTATAACCCTACAACAGCTCTCCCAAATAAGTGCTGAAATGACAGCATCTAGATAGAAGGTATATTTCCTTCAACATACTGAAACACAACAGAAGAGCTAGTATGCTAATGTGTGAAAACAAAAGCACGAAGCACATAAGCTTATGATAAGGTCATTCAACCAGACATGACAACTTAATAAGTAAGGTAGAGCGCCAAACAAGCACATCTTAATCAATGATGCTGAGAAAATAGCGGTAAACAATAAACATAACGAAGAGAGCGGATCCTCATAAGAGAAATAGATGTGTATGACAATTTCCAGACAAAACACAATTAACAATAGATACGTAATAATCATTAGAAAAGACGACATAGTAACATACAAAGCAGGTTGAAAGGCGGAATGGAATTCTCCAGGGAAAAGAAAACCATTACTCCCAATCAACAAGGTAACAAAAAGAAAATAAGTTTCCTATACCCACGTGATCAGTGTAGGTACCAGAAACCCGTTCACTTTTTTTTTTGTAAATAATAATAAAAACAATTAATTTTCTGCCCTAATTAAATCTTTAATATGGAATGTTCCAATAGGCTTTCCCTTCATATCTGCCAGTTTGTAAACGACGGCCGAGACCTTATCAATAATTTTGCTTCTTAAAAATTTTGGAGCAAGTTTGGCGGAGAAATGCTTAGAAGCATCGGACAACACGAAAGAGCGTCTCCAAACAATGTCACCAACTTTGAATTCCACATTCCTTCTACGAAGGTCATAGTGAACCTTATTCCGTTCGTAGGATTGACGTAAACACGTCCTAACTTGGCAGAAAATGTCATTAAGCTCAGAAACATCTTGAGCCCATGTGTCACGTTTCGAGAATGTTAAATCTTCCGAAGAAAAATCAGGTGATTTGTAATCTTTGCCTGAAATAATGGCTTCCCTGCCAAAATTTAAAAAGAAAGGGGTGTAACCCGTTACCTCATGTACAGCAGTGTTAATAGCAAGCTCTATTTCAGGTAAATGATTTGCCCAAGTTCGATGATCCGTTCCCACGCATGAACTTAAGGCTGTAACTAAAACTCTGTTAATTCTCTCTACAGGATTATTCTGTGGATGATATCTACAGTTAAAAAACATGTGACGTACATGATATCTGTCAACTAAATGTTTCAATTCTTTCGAAATGTATTGGGGACCATTGTCTGCGATGATGCAATCCGGAACGCCAAATTTTAGGAAAATTTCATCCTCTATAATAGCAGAGACATTTTTCCCATTCGCACTTCTCAGCGGAAAAATTTTTGTAAATTTAGTGAAGAAATCAGCGACAACTAATAGATATTTATAACCTTTCTTGTAAGAGCTGGGAAGAGGTCCCAATAAATCAGTCGAGATAACCTGCCACGGACGCTGGACCAACTTAGGATCTCCCATAAGACCGGGTGCAGCCTGATTTGAACTTTTCTGTCCTAAACAAGTGTGACATTTAGATACAAATTTCCTTACGTCTGAAGACATTCTAGGCCAGTAAAATTTCAAACAAATCCTATTCAGAGTTTTCATAATCCCAAAATGGGCAGATGTAGGAGGTACGTGATGTAATGCAATCAACTCTTGTCTTTGATCCTTAGGAACAACTTCCTTCCAATCATTAGGCTTATGCAGGGCTTCCATACTCTGCACATGCTTATATAAAACTCCCTCTACAAGTTTCCACTTCGAAAATAACTCAGGTTTAGCTAAAACGTCACGACACATTTTATTGTACCACCGATCAGTACTAATAATGGGAGATTGAACAATTGATGAAATAACTAAAGGATCGCGAGATAAAGCATCTGGCACAACATTTTCCTTCCCTTTCCTGTGTTCAATAATAAAGTTAAATTGCTGCAATCTGACAGCCCACCGAGCTAATCTTCCTGAAGGTGATTTTAAGTTTACTAGCCACTTCAGACTATAATGATCCGTAATTACTTTTACAGGGATGGGTGACCCTTCAATGTAACCCCTGAATTTCTCCAAAGCAAAAATTAACGCATTAAGTTCTTTCTCAGTAGTAGAGTGGTTCCTTTCCTGAGCCGATAACGATCTACTAATGAAGGAAATAGGGTGTTCCCTGTTTTGATCATCTAATTGAGAGAGTACTGCGCCTAAACCTTCGTTTGATGCCTCACAAGAAATAGTAAACGGTTTATTAAAATCTGGGCATGCTAAGACCGGAGCCGCGACAAGAGTTTCCTTTAATTTAGAGAACGCCGCCTGCGCTTGATTATTCCAAGAAAATTTTTTACCAATAAACTCTTTTTTGGTTAAGTTGTGTAACGGAGCAGCAATAATAGAAAAATTTAAAATAAAACGCTTGTACCATGATATAATACCAATGAAACGTCTCAGACTCTTTTGTGAGGTAGGTACCGGAAAATCAACCACAGCCTTAACTTTGTCTGGGTCAGTTCTCAGACCATTACTATCTATGACATAACCGAGATATTTAAGCGATTCTCTACAGAATACTGACTTTTCAATGTTAATCGTGAGACCCGCCTCGAACAGTTTACGTTTCACAAGTTTAAGTAATGCTAAATGCTCTTCAAAAGTACTGGAAATTACAATAATATCGTCTAAATAAAAGAAAACTTTACCATCAAATTCTGGGCCAAAGATTTTACACATGAGCCGCATCATTCTCGAGCTGGCTCCATGAAGACCGAAAAGCATAGAAGTAAATTGAAAAAGACCCCTTTTAGGAATAGTAAAAGCCGTTTTTTCATTTGAACTATGTTCCAGTGGAATTTGATAAAACGCATCTTTTAGATCAATAGTGGATAGAAAACGAGCTCCCCCCAAGCTGTCTAAAATATTTGAAATGTATGGTAAAGGAAATGCGTCTCTCTTAGAGATCGAATTAATTCGTCTGGAATCCAAGCAGAGGCGGTAAGTGCCATTTTTCTTTGGTACAAGTAAGACGGGACTGTTCCAAGCACTACTGCTCGGTTCAACGACGCCCATCTCCAACATTCTATCAAGTTCCTTGTGTACAACCGGGAGCAGGTGAGGTGAAATCGGATAGTAACGCTGTTTTACAGGTATACTATTACCAGTGTCTATGACATGTTCCTCTAAATGCGTACGACCAAGTTTGTCCCCAGAAATTGAAATATAATCTTTAACTACATTATCAAGTAAATTTTGTTGATATTTGGATAAGTGATGTTTGTCCACAATACCTCTGACTTCAGAAGTAACCCGAGGAGCAGATTTTACTACCTTCGTATTCATAAACTTAGAAATATCCGGACAAATGTTAAAAGATTTCCAAAAATCAATACCGAGAATAACATCCGTCTTTATATCTGGCATGACAACAAAAATAAACTCTTTTACAACATTATTACATGTTATAGGAAGCGAGATTTTCAAGTTACAGCAAACGGAATGACCCGTCGCAGAGGTTAAAGAAAATGAATTATTGAGCTTAGCCAACCTGGCACCAAGTTTTAAAAGTTTTAAATGAAAATTGTTACCGAGAATAGAAACATGTGAGCCTGAGTCCAACAGGCCAGAAAAAACAGTTCCGAGTGTAGAAAAGGATACGAAAGGACGGCCGTCCCTGTCAGCCTTCCCTCCGTAACCTGATGCTCCTAAATTTCTGTAAAAATTCCTGACTACCGAAAGCCATTCTTGCCATGCCGGATCGAGAGCAGTGATACTGGTGGAGACGTCTTCCGCCAGCGGCACAGCTAACGTCCGGCTCTCGCGTTTTTTGACCTAACGCAAGTGCAGTCAGGAGTCTTAACGCCTGGACATCCACAGCGGAAGCAATGAATCTCCTCCCTGGAATTCACGTTATAACGTTTGAAAGACATGTTTTTATGAGAAGAATTCACATGCCTGAAAGAATTAGGTTTAGAAGGAGCATTTGTATTTGGTGGCGCCTTTACGCTGGCAGTTGAAGGGGTTTGAGGGGACTTTGAACCTTTCCTCTGGTCAGAACGACTGTCTGCCAATTCAATTAGTTTGCCCAATCTTTTTAGGGTAGTTATGTCCGGAATGGAGTTTAATGCAAGTTTCTGAATATATCTGGGAAGCATATTGCACTGGAGAATTTCCAAAATTTCTACATCAGGCAATTTCTTGTTTAATCTTTTATTTAGGATGAGAACATTAGTGATAAAGGTACCAAGTGAATCATTAGGTGCTTGCATAGTTGACCTCAACTGTGCAAGGAGTCTACGGTCATAATCGAGAATTTCATATTCCTCCTTGAGGCCTACCACAAGGTCATCCCAGGATTCGAAAAGGGAGCGATTGACCCTCAGCCAATCAAGGGCAATCCCATCAAAAAGTTCAAACGCGCCTAAAAAAAGATTGTGCTTACTTACAGAGCGAGACAGGGCGAGTTCTTCAACACGTTCGAGAAACTTCCTAATGCAAGTAGTGCCATCATACTTGATATTCCATAAATGCAGTGGAACCAACGGAGATGTGGGAACAATAATGTCTGCAACCTTGACGGAAGACATGGCGGATTCTTTTATTTGACTCCTTGTATCAGGCATTGTGACTAGATGTACCTAAAGATTAATTGAAAAAAAAAAGAACAACAAGGCAACATTAATCACGTCCGAAGACGGCAATAATAAATAGTAAAATTCCCAAAAGAGGAAAAATGGGTGTAAAATTATTTGTACCTACACATCTAATGGACAAAAGTTCAGAAATGGACATACACCAATACTATAATTTCAGATGTGGGAGTCTGGAACAACATTACAACAATAATAAAATAAAATATACGGGACACCCACCAGTCCCGCAGAGTATTCACGGCCAAAAATTAATTTTAAAATAATTATTGTATAATTATGGTTATATCAAAATATTATAAGAAATGCGGCCGAAACGTCGCGAAACAGAGAGACCCCCATGAGCCGACATAAAAATTACCTTCATCAAGCTAGTTAAAAAAAATGCCACCTGCAAAAATTATTGTCAACTCTCAATGCCAACGAGACCGAAAAAAGTAAAATTAAATGCCAATCGGGTTAAACCACGTGGTGCGCCATTGTAAGAAGGATTATTGCCACACTGGGCGGTGTTGAAACAAAATTATAAAGGTGTAGGGCATGAGTGCCTCAGGAATGTATGTAACAACAGTGTTTTAAATAAAAGATAAGGGAAATGAATTCCATGACACAACATTTATTTCTACAACACTTCATCAACCTTTAAATAACATGAGAACTCTTTATTTAGTGACATTTATCTCAGGCGTGTGCTACTACCGAAGGTAGAGAGCACGATTGCTAATTTAAATATTGCATTGAGAGCGACAAGTGGGTGGCATCTATAATAACTAACCTGAAGAATGTAATGACGGGCGCCAAGCGATGCGTTTATGCATTGCTGTAATTTTAAATGAAGAGACCAAGATGACCAAAGGTAAATCCACAAAACGGTGTCGTCATCCTTGTACGTAATCGTGTTTGCTCATGGAGAGGTTCTTGTCTTCCCGGTGTTTCACGACGTCCCGGAACCGCGGCCAAATAAATACTAAATTGTCGAGGTGCGCGTCTCGCATCGCGAGCCCCGTCTCCCGTTGTCCAGAGTTGCCATAGATCGGAGTTGTAAATAGAGATGGGCAGTGAATAATGCTACTGCTCTGTAGCGGGCATGAACTGACTGCTACAATGTTATCATTGTTTATGGTATATTTATACCGTTGATATTAAATAAATAAATAATACTGTCCATAATACGATCAGGAACAATACCGTTCTAACAAGGTTCCTGCCAAGTGCCTAAACCATTTTGACAATATGACAAAACGTCGAGATGATTCTGGTAAACGAAGGTTGGTTTTCCCTTCACTTTGACTAGTAATTAACACTAATAAACCACAGTGGAACCTCGATTTGCAAGTAACTTTGTTTGCGAGTATTTTGCAAGACAAGAATACAATAATTTGAACTTGATAAACGAGCATCGTTTCGATATGAGTAGCCGATGTACCTGTACGAACAATTTAACAACTGCGGCCTTTTATGGTCATATATGATCGGGCGTCCATATTTTACAAAAGTTTTTTTTCCTGTTATGCGGAAATAAGTAATTTTATTGACGTTAGAAAGAATAATAATAATAATTCTTTCCAGTTGGCCTGAATACTGGATGCTATAAATAAAATAATAAGAATAGCGAAAATTAATAATTCATATTTTGCTCCGCAATCGTAACTACTTGTTTAACTTTAAAAATATTTTTTATTATATGAATGAGATAAAAGTGAAGGTACTATTTTCTTACAAATTCTCCAAAAAAAACGAATATAATTTCGAAATAACAAGATCTCTCAATTTGTCGATGATAAGAGAAAAAATATGTAAATAAGTGGTTAGCGTTTTTAACACTTTTCACATTTGGTGTTAAAATTTTATTATTCTACACCGGAAAGACATTTTTGAAGTAATTTGATCTGGTTTTTAACACTTTTTCTTTTTACGGAAAATAAAAAAAATATATATTTATATATATATATATATATTTATAGCGCGTTTGAATCACACAGAAAACTAAACAAATGTGGTAAGTGTATTGAAGAGTTGAATCAGGGTAACACATTAGACAGATCACAACAGCGGATTGGAAATATAGCCATCTTTCTGGCATCCCTATTCTTAATTTGTACTTTACATAGGGTTTGCTCGGGGTGTGGATTTTTCTGTGGGCTGTCCTATCATACTGAAGCGACAAAAACGATGGAAAAAATATTGGCTGAGAAGTATTCCTAATTGGAACTTCTAATGTTAGCAGAATTGAAACCTTGGGTGCCGAACCAGCCTCCGTTTCAGTAGGGCGTCGTTGGTTTTTCCCGCGTCCATAATGCTGGTTGATTTAGCTCGTTAAAGCATTGGTCAAAGTGTTGGAGGACCAGTTTTAGATGTTCTCTCTGGAGCGGAGCCCTGCTTTAGCCATTTTCAGTCGGTGAAAGGACGTTTTCAAGGAGTTTCAATCGAAGGAAACAAAGGTTTCCTGAGAGTTTTCCTACTCGAGTTTGCAAGAAACAAAGCGGATAATGGTCATGCTATCCTTTGCTGATGTATGTGGGTGATTTTTTCTTTGAAAAAACGAAGAAATAGTGAGGACTATGGAATTGTTCCAACGATTTTCCGATATCTTTCCCGTTGCATCCGGGAAATATTTACCCAACTACAGGAGGAAAGGTCATCCAGCTTCAAGTAAGAAATGGATTCTGGTAAAACGCGTTGGGGGTGACAGAGATCGAATGATTTCAGATTCACGAAGTGATAATTTCTATTTCCCTGATCCTCCCCTATGGAAACCGAGGACACCATTTTCTACCTATTTCTAAATTATAAGCAAACAGTATGTAATGAAAGAGAGAGCGAAAAGGCGTCACATTAAACATGAAGTATCCTCTTCCATCGCGAAACCATTTTTTATATCAGGAAGATGCCTTCACAGCAACAAAATATTGCGATGACTATGATGACTGCGGACAAAAGATTGAGGTTATTCTGTATCGCATTTAAAATACATATATATGATTCCACCGACTGGGACGAGAAAGTGGATAAGCAGTAACCAAAGCCTATCGAATAAAATTGTGACTGTAGAGGTGAAAGCAATGAAAAATGAAGGAGTTGGACTATTTTAGATAACCACAAAATAAATTCGATCAAGAAGGCAAATATTTGCAAAACAGGTTTCTAGCCATCCTAAATTACATTCAGAAAGAAATAACTTGAAAAATAAACAATCCGTACTTTATGTTAAAATGTTCAGTAAAGTAAAGGACAAAAATGTACTGTAAATTATTTTTTTATTTTATGGTCTTACGGGTACCAATTTTTGACTTGGGTTCGGTCTTTGAAAGCCATTTTCTCAGGTTTTGTGTTACCGAAAGGACTGAAATTTTGCACATGTACTGTAAATTATGGTCTAGAGCGGAAACAATAACTTTACCTCAGAAATTTTGAATTTTTGAAAAAAAAATTGTCTTACGGGTACAAATGCGAGTCTTGGGTTCGGTGTTTGAAAGCCATTTTCTCAGGCTCAATGGTGCCAAACTCACTGAGATTTTGCACACGTACTATGAATTATAGTCTGAGGTGAAAACAATAAAAAAAAACCTCAAAAAGTAATATTTTTGAAAAAAATATTTGTTCTTACGGGTACAAATACGAGACTTGGGTTCGGTGTTTGAAAGCCATTTTCTCAGACTCAATGGTGCCAAAAGGACTGAAATTTTGCACACTTACTATGAATTATGGTCTGAAGTGAAAACAATAACTTTTGAAAAATTTATTTAGTCTTACGGGTACAGATATTATCTTTATACTTCAGGGTATGGTGAGGTAGTATGTATATGTGAAAGTAAGGTGGTTAAGTGAGTTTTCTTGTCCAACTTCTTGATTGAGTTGATTTTTTCTACACCCGAGTGATTTGTATAAACGTTCGGTGTGTGAACTCGGTATTTCTTCTCGGTCGTATAGTTTTATCAGGTTTGTTCTAAGGCACATGTTGTATTAAATTTGTATCATTTATGTGGTTAGAGTGTGATTTGCTGCTCCCTATAGTAATAGCATATGCAATAGCATGGAGCGACATTGCAAAAATCAAATCTCGGTATTGTAATAGCTGCCAAAAGATGCTTCATGTCATTCATATTCTCGTAAAAATACTTAAAAAAATCTAAAGTTATGTCTTCATTCAACAACCTAGCGATTTCGTAACGTAAAAAACGTAAATTTAGCCCTTTTTTCCCAAAATCTGAGTACAGTCTCAAAAATATAAAATAATATCCATTACTTTCAATTCCATTTACCTTATTGAACATTACATGTTTTATATAAAAAAAAAACACTGCATAAATTGCTGTTAAACTAGTGAGTTTGTGAGCGCTGTGGAGGTGGGGGGGATAATTTCGCTCCTCTTGTTTCGTCGCAGAAACTAGATGCGACTTGCATCTAGTTTCGTTTCGGCTACCGCTGACCGTAGACGTGTTAGAATCCTTGTCCGATTAAATTTTGACACATATAATTGTTGTGAAAATGAATGCAAATTACACGAGAAGAAAAATTTTATGTCCAATATTCGGGGCACCAACTGAAATGAACTCTCAAGTGTTACCTACTGTCTCAGAAGTGATAAAACATTATTTGTTCTTACGATATGAGCGTAATCTTAACTCTACAAAAAAACCGTCAGTATTCGAAATAAAAAGTGTTATATCTGCAATTGTTGAAGGAATTTGGAAGCGCGTTTCTATTCCCATTGTTTCACACAATCGAGTGATGAAACTGATCCAAGATCATTATAACGAATACTTAAAACTTAAAAACTGGTAAAAAAAAGTGTGCATTATTATGTTAAGTTAAATTCTTATAAAATCAAAATGAATAAACTTTTCGATATTGCTTCATGCAAATGTAACAATCTGAATATGTGTTCCTGCGAAAAGACGCGCAAGGTACCCACCAAAGAACAAGCATTCCTTCAAGACCAAAGATCCTCGAGAAAAATGATGCTGGGAGCAATAAACACCTACACAACAAAAAAATTACATCGGAAAATGATGATGCAAGTTCGTTTATCTGAACTTGCTTCGAAGGTCAGCTCATCTACAGCATCAGCGACAAAACCACGTCAACCCTTTTTTGATGAAAACCAATCATTTTCTTCACATTCTTCGCAACCTCCAGAAAATTCCCGTATGATGTAAAAACTCCCCACTTTAGCCAGAATCTGCGATCAGTATGGTTTGTCGGCATCAGCTGTTGCAAGTGCTACATTACAAGATTTTGGCATAGTAACCGAAGACGACTCTAAAATGGTGATTGATAGGAGCAAACTCAGACGAACTAGACAAACGTGTCGCACTCCTTTAATAAAAACATGGCAGATGTCGTCGGAGTCAATAAAAATTTGAGGTCTATATTTCGATGGAAGGAAGGATAAAACACTGTCTCAGGAAAAAATAGGGGATAGATATCATCGGAGAACGATTTCAGAAGAACATTATTCCATTTTATCTGAGCCGGGGTCTCAATATGTTGGACATGTTTCACCATCATCAGGAACTGGCAAAAACATTGCAAAGAGCATGTTACACCATTTAAAAATGAACGGTTTTAATTTGAATGATTTATCAGCGATTGGATGTGATGGGACTGCTGTCAATACAGGCAAAAAAATGGACCTATTAGATTCTTGGAATTTGAATTAGGTCATCCGTTACAATGGTTTATATGTCAGCTGCATGCAAACGAACTTCCCCTTCGCCACTTGTTTCAACACTTAGATGGTGCTACAACAGGACCTAAAGGGTTTTCAGGACCTATTGGAAAACTTCTTTCAAGCAGCTCTAAAAACACCGTTATAAATTATTCACCAATACACTTTGAGATGCAAAAAACTCAACGCAGAGGAATTGAAAAATTTGAGCACGGACCAAAAATACTTGTACGAAATATGTTTTGCAGTTACAACAGGTCACTGCCCACCAAATTTAGCAAACCGTCATCCAGGTATTATTTGTCACTCACGCTGGTTGACGACAGCAAACTCAATACTTCGATTATATATAGGAACAACTAACCCTTCAGTGAACCTAAAAATTCTTGCTGAATATCTTGTTAAAGCATATGCTCCGACATGGTTTGAGATAAAGAGGCACCCGTCGTGTAAAGATGGGGTATTACATGTTTTTACTATAATAAAACTCACCCGATATTTGAGCACCGATCTACGAGATATAATTAATCCAGTAATTCAAAGAAACGCCTATTTTTGCCACCCGGAAAATCTGCTACTATCCATGATAATGGATGACAACCTTATTGTAAGAGAATTGGGTTTGAGACGAATATTTAAGGCGCGAGATAGATGTCCGAGTCCATCTGTTGTTAGAGACTTTATTATTCCAACAATAAACTTTTCAGCAAGTAAATATTACGATATTATCAACTGGCAGGAATGCGAAGTTACACCGCCACCGATACTATCCGAAATCAGTAATGACGACCTAGTCAAAATGATAAATAATTTCGGTGAAGAAAAGGACAGTATTGAATTTCCCAGATTTCCCTGCCACACTCAAGCAGTCGAGAGGTGCATCAAATTAGTTACCCAGGCATCGTTGTCTACAGTTGGGCCTGAAGCAAGAGATGGATTCATTCGGGCGACAATAAAATCTAGGCATATAATGCCCGAATTTCACACCAAATCTCATTTCAAAACACGATAAATATTATAAAACTTCGATAATGTTTAAAAAAATTCTCTTTGTTAAAGTATTTTATTTAATAAAAAAACATGTTTCTCAAAAACACGAAAAAAACAATAAAAAATCAATAATCCTCTTCAAAAAACCAAAAATAGACCCCGCCTTGAAACTATTGTAATTTTATTTTTATTTGCACATGTGTTATGCACCTTATTAGCTATAATACCCCTAATAAAATTGTATTTTTGCTATGAATATCGCTTGTTTATAATGCTTGGCAGAGTTTTCAGCGACTTTTTTCATACAATTTTTTTCTAAATATAAATGTGCTGGTTGTTGAATAAAGGAATGTTTCGATCGAGTTGATTTTTTTAGACGAAAGAGGTGTTATATAAAGGCAACTTTTTTTTGCTATTACAGTACTGGCATCTTTAAAAAAAAAAGTCCCATACAACGTCACTCCACCCTAATATGCAAGTACAGGGCGGATAAGCGAGTAATAGACAGGGAGTTCGGTAATGAGATGTAGCGGACTTCTTCTGTTGAAAATGGGCTTCATTGCGCCAATCGCCTGTCACGTTCTTGTTTGCGCCGTAGCTAACTGTAATTTCCAATTGAGTCACGAGTCCATGATCAAGTCCGGGTAGACAATTTCATCTTTCCAGTCCTTGACATGTCTTACCATTTTGACGTTGAAGTCAGGTGTCTATTCTATTTTTTCCTTTCTTCATGTACATGATGATATCCGAGAAAGACTTGACGCATTATAAAATAAAAGTCGGTATAGTGTTATTTTTTAATAGGAACTCTACGGTAAACAATTGGTAATGGTATAAAAAGTCGGTGACGCCCTAGCAAAACATGACATAATCAAATTAATCAATAACTTTTATGATATAACATATGGCGTATGTTATGAACGAAGAAAGGGGTGTAAGGAGAATGTATGACGTGGAAGGGAATGTCAGAAGAAGTCAAATACACCCAAGGAAGACATGTCACGTTCTAGTGAAATAAACACTTAGCATAATACGATTATTTTTTTTACATTTTAAAAATGTACCCAGTTTTCAGGTAGAATTCAAAATCTCAAAACTTTACTCCAAAACCATCCATAACCCCGAGTAACGCCGGGTACACGTCAGATAGTAATAAATAAATTTGGAAAAAAAATCTTTTTCTGAATTATTTTATAAGCTTCTTAATTATTGGCATCTCATTTCCCTTGACTGAATGAGCTAGCTTAGAATAAATTTATTTAGAGAATCCTCGTTTATTTAATTTGCTTGCGTAATAATTAATAATTACTATCGCATCTGTTTGAAATATTTCAACCATATTCAAAGTCAATATTTTAATTGCGATATTTCCCACGTCAAAGAAGTTCTATTTTGGTAAAGGTCTTTTTTGTAAATACAGTTAATGTACCATCGATAGTACTGCTTGGTCTTCTTATCTGTAATATTGGACAGACGCAAAAATGTAAGAAAAAAAATTTAACGATTTTAAAAGATTGGAGTTTGAATAAGAAACCATTTCCGACACTAATTAGACATTTAATTTTACTAATAAAGGTTCTCTAGTACGTCGCTGCAGCTCTGGTATCGCTATTCAAAGAAAGAGATATCATAATAATAATAATATATTAATGCACGATTTTTTAGACTCTTTATTCAAAAACCTCAAAAATACGGTATTTTTCGTAATTAGCGTTAAGTATGTTGCTAAATTTTGTAACGTCAACGTAAATCGATATTTCAATATAAAATATTCCTCTGTACTAGTATAGTACTGCAAAGGGGTATTACTGTTTTTTTTTTATTATTTTTTTATACGACCGATCGACATTTTTCAAATCAACCAGATTATTAACAACGTCCGCGATCTCCGTCTTAATACGATTCTAATTATGGGCAGTTTAAAATCTGTCAAATGCCAGTACTGCCGTATAGCGGCCGCTATACTAAATACGCTCTTTGTGATTATGAGTAATGGTTTCTACCAACCCGTTCTTATTCCCACGAATTATATATTATTATTAAGACGGTATGAGTATAAAACTGTTTAACCCTTTGTAGCTTATTCATCCCAGGTTCTGTGGTAAATATTGCAATTAAATAGGGAAAATTGGTTGAATGGAAGGGAATTAATTGCTCTGTTCCATATAACTGATTTCGTATGCGTGCTGTTGACCACAAGCCTATTATAAACTACGGGCAGGTGCGTGGGTCGAATATCTAACGTTTATTTTGGCGAGTTCATGGGGTAATTTAATTATATTATAATACGTATTATCTTTGCATGCATGAAATGATATGTTTTAGGTGTTTGTTATTTTTAATGTTTAATAAAATTATGTAAAATTTGGAAATACTTGGGCAGCTTTCAAAGAGCAAAAGCTTTGAGATAAAATTATAATTAAAATCAATAAAATTTTGTATGTGAGGAACTATGTAAAAAATAATATATTTTATTATTTCGTCGGTATGCTGATAAAACCCATTATATGCAGGATTGACGTTCTTGAGAAAAAACAATTTGAAAGATTGACTATCTAAAAGTCATACCTACTCGCATTATAAATTTTCAGTTTTGTAAGATGTTGTTATATTAACAGTTTTATTAACAAAGAATTTTTATAAATCATTTTAACTAAATACATTGTTTAACATGCTAAAAAATTCCAAAGATGCAAGGGTGATATTTGAACTGTTTTGATCAGTACACAATGTAAGTCAGAACTTTGAATTTATTGCTCAAGAAAATGTTAAATAGCTTCAGAGGATTTTATTTGTATGTAAATTAATTTATTTAAACCCTCATTATCATTGTTTTATTGAGTGTTAACCATAAAATGTTGAACAAAACACAAAATTACTATTTTTTGTTTTAATGCAACTCAAAAAAATTGAATATATATTATTTTGACGTTAATCGGTAATATTGAGCAAGAAAGATAGAATAATTATTGTGTTTCTTCATCCTCACATTCATCATTAGCAGGTTCAGGAACTTCATCCTTTACATCGACATTAGTACAGAATCCGTTGTACCATCCAAGTAATTCTTCAGGTATAAAACTTCCCTGTGACATAGTTTCAGTACGTCATTTTTCTTGGGCTGACTTATCGTCAGTGGTTCATCATAGAGTTGTTTCAAGTCCCGGAGAATAATATGGGAAACGTTTTTTAATTGTGAGCTAGGTGAAGTAAGAGATGTTCTTGTAATTAACTTACTATTATAGTAAACTTTTATATCGTCTGCAATATTTATATAATGAAATGTGTCCGACATATCTTAATTAAAGAAAATTTTATAAGGTTCTCCTTTCACATACCGGATCCCTTGTTCTGTTAACAATAACCTTGTTTGCTAGGTTTTTTAGATCGATGAAATTGTAAGGTTTGAATTCTTTAACTTTGTACGGGCTGATGTTAACTGGCCAGTTCTGCGTTTTTTGTGGTCTTGCTTGTTTGTTTATTGCATATGCGTGTAAACAGATTACAGAAAATTTAAGTAGTACAGGATAGAACCTATTTCGCAACTACCACGCTTTGCATTTATTTAGGACCATGGAAAGCGTAAGCATTGTTGGGGGCAGGAGTCTCGTGTAATGTGAGATTATACACACACAATTTTCTTACATAGTAGAGAGAAGGCCAACTTTTCCGCTTGGGATTTGTAAAACTGCCTGTAGGTCAAATGTTAGCGACATGAAGTTGTTTTTTTTTGTTCGATCTCTCTTTATCATTATCCTTCTCCTTATTGCAAACATCTTTCCTTTTCATGTGTTCCTTGTAGTTTTGTCCTAATTTGCTTTTATCACTAGCCTTTGCATAGTTTGTACAGATTAGACACTGATCCTTCTTTGGTACGAAGAAACTAAAATTAAATTTTAAGAAAATATTCGTTGGTACGTTATTTCTGTAACAGGCTCGGTAATATACGTTTCTTTCCAATAATCCGAGTACAAATCATGCATTTTTCTTAAAGTTGAGAGCTGTCAAAAATACAGATAGATAGTTTTTCGCAAATTCAACCTGTCAAAGCAGATAATGACCTCTACCTTATTTCAAGAATCAATACTTAATTGTCGAAACGTCGCTACTATGGTCTGTTTAAATCACTTATATGCATTTAGTGTCTTTTAACTGTCAACGCTTTTTTTTAGCATCACCAACATGGTCTGTTCAAAATACCTATTAGACTTTAACTTGTTTTAAATGTTAACGACATACAATGATCACTCATCCGCGTTAACAAATAATACCGGTTTTTGTTATTTATGGTGTTTTAGATGTATTTTTTTCCAGTGAACGTGCATGAAACGAGCAAAAAAATAGTTCCAATGTCATTTAAATGGTTTTACTTGATACATTATTTTTGGTTAGGCAAAGTAAAATGTACGGATTGAACAATTTAAATAATCCCAAACTATTAATATGCAGTTATTCATCAATTTTCAAGTATTGCTTTGTTTGTAAATACTACAAACACTGTTAGTATCATCAGTAGAAATTCTTAACGGTAATGTCATGTCTATCAAAAGTGTATCTGCTATGCCGGATGATGCGACGGCTAATGCAATTTCACCTGTAGATCTGACTTTGGCAAAGAGCAAATTGATAACAAATGTTTTCCCGAACCTCTTGGAGCATCAAGGGGATTTTTTTTTCTTACGTTCCTATCAAACGATATTATACTTTTGTGTCGATGTGTTTATCTTGAGCTACAACTTGTAACAGTTTTGATTGATCATAAGACGTTTCTCTTGTGTATTCGGTACTGTTAAAGTTTGTTATATTAGTTAGCATCGGCAGTCCAAAATCCGTAATAGGTTTTGCCGAAAATAATTCTATTATTTTTCTATCTTTGGAGATGTTGTGCGGTGGGATTTGTTTTTTAAGTAAAGGAAGGACAGGAAGTTTTAAAAAGGAAAAAGATATGAGGGGTGGGTAGGAATCTAGGGAGCTGTGTATCCAGGAGTGACCGAATGATATATCCTTTCCGTTGAGCCGTAAGGCGATGGGTCAAGAGAGACCAGTCGTAGAAGTCAAAGAGTCTCCCGAATTCAGCCTCTCCTGAACTGGCACGCCACGCAGCTGGTGAGCAGGCACATACTAAACACACCTCACCCGATGAATCCGGGAACCGCTGCTAAGTTACCAAACGTAGCAAACCACTTGTTGAACTATGCCAGAGTTGTTGATTATCCAATAAATGGTTTCAGGGGCGGTGATACTCAAACACACCTCCCAAATAACGTATTGTCAAAGATGTTTTGATCATATTGAACGTCATCTTATATTAACTCTCGCTGTCGCCGAATCAAAATGTCTTCAGTCATCTTTTCTTGAAATTTATTCAATTGAATTACAGAGTCGGTCACTTGACAAAACGCTAGCATAATGGCAAACAAATACTTCAATGACCTAGCTTAACTGTAAATAGCAGCTTCTGATAATGTGTTGTCCTAATCAGTATCATCTTTCAATAGATCCAATGCTTTGCATGCTGCTTGATAGGGATTATAAGTAGCTCTATGTACAGTTTTGATGTGTGCAATAGATGTTGGGCCTTTTCAGCATTAAGTAACAATCTCATGTAAAAACATTCGCAGTTGTTGGGATGAACCACATAGACCATCCCAAGAGCATCCATTTTTTATCTTCTGGAAAGCCGTCTGGAGTACCTTGATTACTCCGTTGGAAGATTATGGGTCTGATTCCACGTATAATAAAAAGTATTGTCCTACTCCTGTGTTTTTGCGAAATCGTCTTGAGCACATGACATAAAATGCTGTTGTGTTGTATCCCGCATATTAGTAAAAACATCACGGTGAAATAAACCCTCTGTCCATTTTCTAAATGATAGTCATGCACGTTGAATGAAAAGATATTATTAAAGCTTATTAAGAAATTGGGTAAGGATTGAAACTATTTCGTTCAAAGAAGCTTATTGACACTTTTTTTTATTGACGCATGTTTTTAATTCGACGATATCTTCTAAGATATTCATTTAAATAATATGCTATTAAGGGCAATTTTGATAAACATTAAATTTGTAATATAAGGATTAATATTATATTGGTCAAAATAGGTTCGCAAAAAACCTATTTTTCATGTAAAAGATACATTTCTTTGGGTTATCCTTATCCTTATTTATCATTGCGAACTTTTATGGCGTGGTTTTTTCAAGATATACAATTCTGTATTACATTATTTGATGTACCTAATAAGGTTTAGCCAGCGTTATTAATGTAAGAACCCGAAAATATTTTTTTACGACTTATTACTTACACATCGATTCTTCTTTACTTATCATAAATCTAATATGCATGTGTTGTATATGTAAACCTTCTGGAAAAATATCCTATTAAAATCCATTCCGTAGTTTAGAAAAACTAAGCGCACAAGCAGACAGACGCGGAAAACTACTTTATTTTATATTATTTAGAGATAGGGCGAGCGAATGAGACGGCGCGCATCACAAACGATGCGTACGTATTGTGGCGAAAACAATTACTGTAGTATGGTTTCAGTGTGGAAGAAATATTGTTTTTGGAAACTTAAGTATTTTAATTTTGTTTTAATGTAGAACTTTAGATTATTGTTTTTGATAGTAGATTATGTGTTCATAGATTTTAAAGGACTACAAAAAAAAAATCAAAACTATAAAGTCTCTCTTTAACATATAACTTGGAAGATGTAATTTTGAAGATTTTCGGTATCCCTGTTGTCAAGATTTGCATTCATTAATTACAGAAAACAAGAGTGAAATTTAAATAGATTCATTGAAAAATCGATATTTTTTTAGATACCTTTATTGTTTATTCACAATTCGTCTTAAATGCTTGTTGTTGAAATAAATATTAACATTTTAAATCCACGAAGAAAAAACGCACCCTTTTGTTAAACCTTATTAACACAGAGTTCATTAAGAAGAGTATTATTATGTATGATGTTTATATCGAATCCCGCTTCATTCGCTTCTTTCCTTTGTTCCCAGATCTCTGTTCTTCGCGCTTCACGGAGCACTTTGCCAACTCAACTGATGTATGTATTGGCAATTAAGGGTGAAAATCCGAGAAATATGAGGGTAGAAAAATCATCCACGAGATATCTTGGCGCTCCCACCCCGAGGATAAATGAAAGGATATTATTTTGTAACTTTTGCGGTTGGTTTGCTTTATTAGAAAAGTTTATCCGGTGCTTGGATTATGCGGAGGTAAGATTATAGCTTTGTGGTACAGCAATTAACAAAGGTATCAACATACTTAACAAAATAAAGCTTTTCTTACGTCTTGAAAACCAATTCATTATATAACCGCTACATAACAGTACAACGGTTTTACATCGTGTAGGTAGTCACATCAGGCTGTTTTAATCAAGTACGAATCCGTGAAAATCACTGGATATAAATAATAATGTTTTTTTTGTTGAGATCCAGAAGCGAGTCACGATCACTTGCTTGGTAGGAAACAATGCTGACCATTACACTTCTAACAATTCTAAGAACGGCGGAATAAATTAATTATATTGTAGACTGAAAATATAAGATTAACGTAATTTTGAATTATAGAATTGCGTATGTGGGTAGGTACCCATTTTAAAATGTTACATATACACTACCAAAGTTAGATTGTTTAAGAAAATTGAAATAGAAAAATAGGAAAAGAATCTTAACAATTATAGCACAGACTCGTAAAAAAAACCATGAAAGATTCTGAATTATTAACAAATCAATTTTTAAAAATGACTATTTTAACAAATTTTTGTCAAACATATTATATTACAGGTAGGTACTATATATTGAAGACAATATATTTGTTAAATAGGGTCCCATTAGCTCAGTTGGTAGAGCAGTGCCCCGGCAAGGCAAGAGTCCTAGATATATCCTTTTTCAGATTTATCTGTTTCAAATATTCGTTAAGGAATTGCTAATATTCTCTTCAAAAATTAAATATTACAATTTGATGTTTTACTCACTAAGTTATTCCAAAAATAAAATATGTATTCTTTATTTAAGTACAAAAAACAGGCGTGATGCCAATACATTTACGTACACGGATGTTTTAGTAAATAGTATTAACTAAAATGATAACAATTTCCAAAGATAGTATCAAAAATAATTAGCCAAATATGCAACAGTAAATGACAAACAAGAATGAGTGAAAGGAAGAACATAAATAATTTATTATTGTCACTTGTACTCAAATAAACCATTCACATGTACAGATGAGGCATTGATTTAGTAGGTACAATATCACTTGTCTATAAATATAGGGCTATATACTTTCCTATCTCCTTTTTCCTTCCTTACTCCCTTCGGCTTAACAATATACCATTATTGGGGATGCTATAGTCTCACTGGTTCTGGACGGTAAGCCCGATTGGGCCAAGTGTGCGGTATTAAGACAACACAATACGTCGTAAAGTTGAAAACTTTTTTCAAATTTCCGTCTGTAAATATGGTTAGAATTTGTTGGAATTAAATGTGAGACTTGGAAACTCCACACTTCTTTAACCATTTGTGAAAATGTGAATACAAACAGGATTTTATTTAATTGAAATGTAATTAAGTTGATTTTTCCTTTGTCCGGATCTTAACGTCTTAAAATCCACTATTTCTCTTCTCGTAGTCTGTAAGACCATAAACTTCTGTTATCTTCATTTGAAAACTAGTTTTGGTTTGTTATCAAGTTCCGGTTTACTGAAAATTGAGCAAACGTATTAATTTATGGTTCCTGGCAAAAGCTTTGCCCTGAAAGAAGTCATAAGACGTTATACTATCTTTAGATATTTTTATTCAAAGAGAAAAATAATTCACGAAAACTAAGAAAAAATCATCAATTAACGCCATACTCTCGTATACAATAACTTTTAATTCATAACATATAAAAATATTAATTCGTTCTTGTCATTTCTTGAGCAGCAAAAAACTATTAAGTGTTGATCTCCAGCGTCAATAAATTTAAACAAGTATTTGAAATATAAGGGTTGAAACAAAAATTTTCGGGTGGTATTACAAAAAAACATATAAATTTGGTAAAATGAATATTACAAATAAAATAATATATACAAATATTATTCTATGTATTGCTCGATTCGATAACACGAAAAAATGTGTGGACCATCCAGCAAAACCGGGTAGTAAGCGCAGAAATATTTTTTAAACAAATTTATTAATAATAATAATAATTTTATTATTATTAATTTAATTTTATAATCTGCCTGCCATAAAAGTTTACATTTAAGTTAATACATAAAAAATCAAAGTAGAAATAAATAAAAAATGTATAAATTGATGAACACATTAGGACTTTATGGTGGCTTGAGTGAAATTTTCCATCTCTGGAGTAGAGGCGCTCCCTGCCACTGGGCAACGGCCTGGACAAGAGTGTTGTACGATCTCTGGTAGCGTTGACTCGTCCTGGCTATTCTGTGGCGCATCAAAGCGGCGAACCCATACACCTTCCTTTGGTGAACATCTGTGAGGCGCTGCATCGCCAGGAGAGGCAAAAAAGGGCTCTGCATGCGTGGTTGTACTGTACTCGGAGTGTGTTCATGACGCCTTGTGTGTATGTCGTCCATAGCTCACTGGTGTAGTTTGCTTATTTTAGTATGTTTGGAAAAATTGCTTCTTCACCGGAGGACTGCACTTGTTGAATCTTCTGGCAAGCATGTTTGCTCGCACAATCAGTACTTTTCTTTGACGTTCTATGTCATTTTTATCATTTAGGTCATCGGTGATGACATGCTGCAGATTTTCAGGTTGGCCCCGCCGAGAAATATGGGTGGAATGACAGTGGGACCAGTATTTGCTTTAAATATCAGCAGGGATGACTTTTTAGCATTGTACATCAGCCAGTAACTATCAACTTAAGCTTCGCATATTGCCAGAAGTTTTCTCATCGCTCTTACCGATGGAGCTAGTATGACCATGTCGTATGCATAGCTAATATTGTTCATACATACACCGGCAATATGGCATCCGATTCTTGTTGTTTAGTGTTTTACTAAGTTCATCCTTGTCTTACGCAATTAAGAAATGTTATTGATACCCCCTTTAATCTAAAGGCACAACAAATTAACGTGCAAAAGTATTTAATAACACTTATAAACTAACATTGCGGAAACGCAAAGCGTATGGTTTTCGACACACGATATTTTCAACCTCAACATACCTACGAGTAGTTAATGTCTCGTGAAAAAAGTCGTAATAAATCTCCTTTACAAAGAGCCTCCTACTTCTGTAAAAGGGACGAAGTTTTTTAGTTGAGTTAATGCTCGAGTGACGCTGGCGCCACCTGTTGTACTTTAAAAACATTGAAAAAAACTGGTGTCGAAGTTTCTTCGGCTTTTTGCTTTTTACGGCGTCCTCCGGTTTGCATACAAAAAACTTTCCTAATGATTTTCAAGGGATTTTTTTGTGTATGATACGGTTGAAAACTTGCCTTTTTTTCTCGTTTTTCTGTGTGTAAAGCTAAATAAAATGTATCCCGTAGTTTTCACCTTACATTAATTTCACAAATTTATTTGAAAAAGTTACCAAATTGTGCTGTTTAATAAAAATCATGGTGTTTATGGAATAATAAGTGTTACTTACACTTTCAAAAAGATATAATTGTAAGGTTGGTAAAATTTATTTAATAACAGGCTTAATAACATAATACATAATCTGATGTATTGTCGACGAATACTAATTAGATACCTGTGTTACCAAAACTTGCCAAAGTGAGCATACGCTATTTTACTCATTTGTCAATTTGGCTAATGCTACTATCATTTAATAAAAATGCATTTTTTGTTTGTTTACAAAGGTTTGAAAATTAATTTTATAAGATGTAATAAGAGAACGCATGGATATATAGTTTTAAGTATTTATTAAAAATAAATTAGAACAATATTTTATCGTTCACTATAAATAACTAAAAAATTAATTCTATTATAAACTATTTAAAACTACCTATACCTTGTCTTTCCAGGAGATTGGATAGCAATGGTATCCAATACAGATAATGGCAGTCCTTACTCCATCATAGCGCAGTCATTCCCTGCAAGCTCTCATAGATGACTGAGTTGGCAAGGAGAACTTGAGTGATCGGATCTGTCGTTAGAAAGATACAGCATAAAACGCAAGCAGTGTTAGTCAAATCAACTGAGATTAGTCTTCATGAGTAAATAAATCAGTATGTTTTATAAAAAACATTTTTTTTAAATACTAGTTTGATTATGTATCCGAAAAACACCAACAAATTACTTCCAGGGTAGTCCCAATACTTCTTCTGTTTTTAAAACAAATAAATTCGAATGTTCTTGCCATTGTTAAGAAGAAACTGGATAAATAACATTACAGTAGAAACTAAGTGTATTCTTATTTCAAAACCAAAGAAAAAATTTCTACGACAAGTGGTTAGGTACCCATATAAACGAAATATAAATGTGTAATTTTTTTTTAAATTTGTGAATCAATTAATTGTTGGTAGGAACTGAAAAGGTAATTTATTGAAAAGAAAATTTGAATAATAACATATAATTTTGCACGCATATTAATTCAGTCTGTTGTAAACGCACCACAATATTTGAAGGGCTGGGGGTTTGAACAAACCGAGTAAAATTATGAAGATTAATACATCGAGAAATTATAAATGTATTTAACTGACAACTAATTCATGCATCTTCTGTTATATTTTTTAACAGTCGAATCCTCCAACGCTTAAAAAACTCTTAAGCATTATATTTTTTAAGTATCCGAAACTGATGGGCTCTTCTAATTTATTTTATATTTTAATTTTACATCCTTGTGTATGTGGTTCATAAAAAATTTTACAAGAGGTGAATTCAGACTGTCATTGACATTGATTGCAACCCCATGCTGTTTTTCTCGATCTAGCCACATCATTTGATACGTTATCCCATCCTTTACTGCTTAAAAAGCTTCAACAGATTAGACCTCAAAGTAGTGTACCAGGCCCACTGTTATTTCTTATATACATCAACACACTGTGTACCATGGATATTTTAGGTTAGATATTTTCATTTGCAGGTGATATACCTAGTCTTTATATTTGAAAATGAATCATAGCAATCAGTAACTCATAAAACTAATAATGGCCCAATAAAAGTAACTTCCTCATACTTCATATCGACAAAACACAATAAGTGACATTTTATATACGCAAACAGAATGCTTCCAATAACTGTCCGAAACCAATCATCCACTCATATTCACTCAATCTAAACACTCTTCAAACATCACCTAAAATAATCAAAGGATGTTTAATATTTAGGAATAATCTTAGACGACCAACTACGCTGAGAGAACATTGAATAACATATATAATGATTCAAAGTCAGGAAATTTTTCTTACAATGTTTAGGTTTATAACGGAAATAAGCTCTAAACATAACCTTCCATTAACCAATACAAAACTTTTATTTTTCCAAATTTTCTTCCACCAGGAAATGGTAAAAGATACACTTCTAAATAATAAAACCATCAATCAGTGTGATCAAATGCAGAGCTATGTGGTTGAGTTGTAACAACCCTTGGCTACGAATCTGGAGGTTGCGTGTTCAAATTCGGAGCTTGCAATTCAAAAATATTTTAATTGATTTGTGGTATTTAACAAGTTATTCTTTTCATGTAATAGGTTCCCATAGTTGCGGAGCGTTCCAGAGTAGTAGATAATTCCCGTATTACCTTGCTGAAAGACCATTAAATGGATTCAAAACTTTGCTTTAACTTGCCAGCTACTTCCTTACCTTTCTTTCCCCACCTCGTTCCCCTCTCCAGTACCTTAAGCCTCTCAACATCTCTCAAGTAAGAATGCCATAGATTTACTGGCACCAAACTGTGGG
The DNA here is from genome assembly GCF_061612785.1 of Hesperophylax consimilis. Lineage (NCBI taxonomy): Eukaryota > Metazoa > Arthropoda > Insecta > Trichoptera > Limnephilidae > Hesperophylax > Hesperophylax consimilis. Next base: position 10,734,254 of record NC_142850.1, on the reverse strand, counting down.
AGCAGTTGGGACTAATAAAACAATAAAAAATTCAAAATACACTAATGAGAAAAATTTACAATCTGCCATGAATGCGTCCTGGGGGATAAATTAGACAAATACTTTAATACGACACGTGTCAGCCACCAAAATAAATTATTTTATGAATATATTTCGTGGCATAGGTTACCTGTGGTAAGACAAAGAGAATCTACGATATTATGGTTCCTAGTATACCTCAGTATTCTGAGTGTCTGGACTCTGAAAATAGGCCGATAGATCCAGACATTACTTGAATTATTTATTCGGATTTCCTCAAAGACACGTATTTTCAATTTGAAATTAACATGTGAGGTACTTTGACTACCCGATTAAAACGAAATCCCTTACCCGGGTCAACGTCCACAGTCTGCAAGTACCTAGAATCTGGAACCTTATTTTGTAGCATGCAGGGTTATCACGACACATCGCACCATTATTATTATTATGTTATTGTTATAAAAAAATATTTTACAAATTATTGCGAATTGTGTGCAAGAAATAATAAAAGTATTTATTAAATGTTCATGGATGATGGTCGACATAAGATAAGTACTTTTTGGAAGAAATTTTATGCTTGCAGGAACTAATTGATGAAAAAGACACAATTTTTTATACGCCGTTTTTATCTTTAAAGGCTTGTTAGCATAATATTAGGCGTGGTATTTCGTGGTTCGGCCATTTTTTGAAGAGCTGGATAATTCTCAATGTTCGGTCCCTCAATTTAAAAGGTTCCGGATTCCCTTTAATGGCGTGATTTGAAATTAAAGAGATGATTAACATTTTTTAAGGTTATAAAATAATGATAATGAAATTGTATATTTTTAATATTAGTAACATAGCGGTCGGTAACATGCTCTCAAAATTACTAAGGACGGGTTGTTTCGGAGACTTTGAACAATTATTCAAATTTCAAAGCTAATTTTCAAGTTCTGTGAAAGATTTTATCAAGTTCTTGTTATTATTTCAGTTCTGTTAAGCAATTATCCTATAATGATATATATTTTGTTTTTTTTTTTTTTTTTTAAGAAAGACAAACATTCCCGGGTTACGAATAACCTAACAATGTTTGAAAATCTCCTACTACCATCACAGAAAGCCGAAAATGTTGCATGTGTTGTGATGGAGGACTTAGCCAGCCGAGGAATCGAACACGCGACGCTCGGGTGAGACCCAAGCGCTATGCCCACTCAACCACTGACCGGTCATATATATAATAACAGAACTTGAGATGGACTTTTACAGGACCCGGAAATGAACGTTGAACGTCTTCATCCTGATGAAGAGAAACCTTAAGCAAAATCAAAAGCAGTGAAAATTAGTTTTATGAATATTTTTACTTAACATTAATTATTATACTCTGTAAATTGATTAATTATATTTGTAATGTTACGAATAACCCAACAATGTTTGAAAATCTCCTACTACCATCACAGAAAGCCGAAAATGTTGCATGTGTTGTGATGGAGGACTTAGCCAGCCGAGGAATCGAACACGCGACGCTCGGGTGAGACCCAAGCGCTATGCCCACTCAACCACTGACTGGTCATATATATAATAACAGAACTTGAGATAGACTTTTACAGGACCCGGAAATGAACGTTGAATGTCTTCATCCTGATGAAGAGAAACCTTAAGCAAAATCAAAAGCAGTGAAAATTAGTTTTATGAATATTTTTACTTAACATTAATTATTATACTCTGTAAATTGATTAATTATATAATTAAGAAAAAAAAAATATTTATACGTACTGTGCAACAATTTTATTGATTCAAAAATAAATAATTTTTTGTGTTTTCTTGGTCAGTGGCAGAAATTTTAATTAGCATTTTGGATTTGCAGAGAGATTTTAGATTTGCTTTTAACGCATTGATTTTATTTATTTAATTAAATTAAAAATATTTTAATATAGCTTATTGATGGAGTGATGACCCTGCAGAGACAACCTGGTAGAAGTTCCGTTTGTTCTCTCTACTCCCACCTCTGAATGGAGGCACGGGCTGAAAGATAAAATTTCTATGCCATATTGATATTGAAGGATTGAAGGGTTTTCAATTAAATTTATTCCATTGGTCTCGTAATTACGCAGCCTGCTTCTCAATGGGAAGGTCGGCATTTCGGTAGATTATTTAATCGGATAATTTTATTGGGCGAACTCTCTTGCCTTGATTGCTTTTAACGGAATAATTGTCCGACTTTATTATTGGGGCATGACAAAATGATTCCAAGGGAGGCCCTTTAAAAATGACATCGTTATATCAAACGATCGACAAGATAATATTTTTCCTCGTTATTCTCTTATCAGAATCAGCAGTTTTAATTTCACATTTTCTCTCATGGATATTTTTTTTTTCAAATTAATTTAGATAAAAACAATATTTTTTTCTGAAATGTTCTTTTGCTTGACAGGTTTTTGGATAATAAAAGGAATTAGAACAATTATAATGAGTGATGTTTTGAAATCACAGTATCATCATATTGTGTCCTTTCCAAAATTTCCTTATCCTTTCCTATGTTTTCCCTTCCAAATAACATAATTTGGAGTTTTCAATTTCGCTGATGTAAAGGAAATGGCATAAACAATGACCTTAAAATATACAAAAATCTCAAAGAAGCATGCAAAAGGTACGTCAATTGGAGTACTTTTGTTCTTCATATATTTAGTACTTAACTTAGGTTTCTAGCTACCTTGAAGTAAATTTTAGTACTTAACTTAGGTTTCTAGCTACCTTAAAGTAAATTGTGTTTAAATGAAGCAAAATGCACTCGTGTGTAATAAAAAATATTTTCATTATTCTCCAAGCACAAATAAAAGCCAAGAAATAAGATTTCATTCGTAAATCCGCATAAATTGTTTTATTATTATAAAAAATACAATTTTTTAAAATTTTTCAGCGTCATTAGAGAAAGTGAAATAGCGAACGTAGTGTCACACAAATATAAGGACAACCTAATAACAGTAGGTCGTATCGTACAGTATATTATCGTGTTCGTTTTATAGTGTAAGCGTATCTTAGTATCTCAATCACACGCGTGATGTAGAATTCAGTATTCCACGAAAATACGAAAACGCCGCCTGATATTTCGTTCATATTCTTTGAATGTCTATCTTTGTCAATAGCAAATCTACGTGTATTATAATTTTATTGGGTACATCAAAACATAAACAGTATTTAAGTTTTTAATATAAATAAAATTGCATATTAGCACTATAATATAGATGGAGAAATTTGAAATAAAGATTTTCAACACATCATGACGACTTCCTTGGTCAAGAGGTAAGACTACGAATGCGGAGGGTGCAGGTTCAAATCCGTGCGCAAGTAAATTAAATTAAATTTATATTTGTTGTGCCGTAGTAATTAATGCATTTAAAAATAAGACCAATGTTTGCGACACTTTCCAGATAGGAAAATACTCTCAATATTACCCTAGTGAAAACTGCCATTAAAAATTGATATGGTTCTTGAAAAGGCTCTAGTCATGTTTGGTGACCAGATCTGAATAGCCACACTTTCTTCTCCCCCATCTCCATCTCCTCTCCACAACTTTCAGTGGCATAGTATACCCCTATTGTGGAAGCCATAATCTCACTGGCTCCACATACGTTAGGAGTAGTTGGGACACATTAAAAAATAATATTAAAATAACGTAGGTAACTGAATAAGTAAAATAATTTCATTACGTTTATTTACAAATGAATTTTCGAGAACGCTCCAAAAAGCATACATGTTTGTTTTTCCTATCATTTGTTATTTTCGTAACCACAGAAAGGTTGATAAAAACAAAATTATTTTTCCTGAAATTGGAAAATATTGAAACCTATTTCCTATCCCCAAACAACGTTTTATCGTTTTGGAAATATGACAATTTTCTTTTAAAATGCAGGAATATTTTTTCTCCCGTCTGAGACTGAAATGAGCAAATCGATTTTTGAAATTGGAAATATCTTACATGACGTATTTATTTTGTTTTTCTCCCCTCGCCTCGACATCTTAGCGGGATGTGGAAAATTAGGTGGCAATGAGATGTTGATAAGAAGAAACCTCATTGCGATGTTTTATTTGCGTTGGAGGAAATGTTATTTCTCTGCTTTTGATCCGTTTTATATCGAATTTACCGGAAATTCCTGGATCTATTCCCGTAAAAAAATGATAAAAAATAAAACGGAGTTTTACGATTGTTCACATGACATAAAAAAGATTTTATGTTGATAAATGTTTTAAGGATCCTTTTGACTTTGAAAGCTTTAGAAAATGAGACAGTATTATATGAACGTTAACAATTTATATGGAGATTAAATACCAACTGAATTTTAACCTGAAATATTATAAAACATTTTTTTCTCGGAATTTCTGCTTTTTGTGCTTTGTGAGTACATTTAAAATGTAAAGTATAAAATATAACGAACCTCTCAAAGTTTCATAATAATGTGCTTCAGCTCTCAAATGTTATCTTTTGAATGATCTTTTCGATGCGATAAAACCTTCAAGAACTTGAAAAATCTTAGGTATGTAATGTTTGAAACTATTTAATAAATAGACTACAAATATACACATATGAAGTTTTTGAAACATTTAATCAGTAAAAAAGTTGCTTGAATTCAAAGAGAACCGTAATCTGATCTCAGCGTTTCCATTATACCCCGTTATTTACAATATCAGTTCCTCTTTCTAAAACTCAATTTATCTTCTAGTCTGCGTCGTATGCAAGCCCTTCATCCCCGTAATAGTGTACATGACACACGTACAGTGAGCATACATAAACCTAAAATTACAAGAACATAAGCCAGTGATTGTGCCAGTTGATTGATAGCTTACACCGAGCCCGATATGCAGACAGGGTTGAATACTGATTGCTCCCAATAAAAAGTAACTAGGTTACTAGGTAATCAGAGTAAAAGATGACACTAGATTGGTGTTTCTCTACACATCGATGTGAATAATTCAATGTAAAAAATAATTTGGGCACAATAACAATTATTGTGCTAATTTCATGTAACCCATCTTTTAATGTATCTTAATTAAAGCATTACCATACTATCATAATACCATAGAAAGAAAATATTGACTATCGTGAATCAATGAAAAATATAAATGACGTATTGTAACAATAATGAATATTGGGTACAAGGCACTTTGTCGCCTTTGTAACAAATTATGTGGTAACATAGTGTAGAAATAAAAGAAGGAAGGAAACGATTCCAAGATACAATATTTATTTCTACAACTTTAGATAACTAATGTGCTAATTTCATGTAACCCATCTTTTAATGTATCTTAATTAAAGCATTACCATACTATCATAATACCATAGAAAGAAAATATTGACTATCGTGAATCAATGAAAAATATAAATGTCGTATTGTAACAATAATGAATATTGGGTACAAGGCACTTTGTCGCCTTTGTAACAAGTTATGTGGTAACATAGTGTAGAAATAAAAGAAGGAAGGAAACGATTCCAAGATACAATAGTTATTTCTACAACTTTAGATAACATGAGAACTCTTTAAATCAATAGTAAATATCTCAGGGGTGTGCATCATCTGAAAAATTGAATGCACGGTTGGAAGATTTAAAATTACATTGAGAGATTGACAATAAGGTTGGTGACATTAGAATTTAACTGACCTGATAAACGTGAAAGGGCGCAAAAGCAGTGCCATCCGGCAAAGCTAAAATTTTAATGTGTAGAGCGTTGGATGACTAAGGTAAAAATAGCTAACTGCGTCGTCATTGTAGTTCGTAATAATATGTCGGCCCATGAGGTGGCTCGTGTCTTCTCTGCTTTACAACGCTCCGGTACCGCAGCCTGTTGAATACTGATGCGTGGAAATGGCCGTCCTCACCGCAAGCCCGTCTCCCGTTTTTCTCTTGAAGTTGCCATGTGGCAAAGCAGCCGTAAATCAGAGATGGGAACTGATTGTTGCTATGACTCTGTAGCATTCTAGATATAACTGCTACAGTATTATACAGACAAAATATTCCTAGTTGTATCTTCAACGAATACCTGGAAGGTTGTCCGGACAGATTAACTAGATAGTATCCCTTATTACCTCGTTAAACATTATAAATTGTGACGCACATCCCAATCTCGTGTATCTTATATCAGTGTACAATATACGTAAATCTGTAGGCAGACAAAATCTAGCACAGTATTAAGCTGATTATCCGGATACATTCGCCAGATTCTGATTAAGTATATCCTGCTAAAGGTACGAGAAGTAAGACTTATTCCCTCTCATATTATTCTTATTTGTGCAATATATAAAGTAGGTGCCAAAAAAACAACACATGTATTATTTTCACTACAAAAAATACCTAAACACAAAGTAAATATCATAATCCATGATGAAAATTGTGACAATGTCAACTGTAAACTACTTAATCCTATTTGTACTGTAATCAACTCTTCTTATGAAATTAAATATCTTGGTGTGATCATCGATGAAAATCTGAAATGGAAAAGCCATTTACGGAGTTAGTAAAGAGAATAAGGAAATGTATATATATATTTGTTAGGTTAAGAAATATTTTAAATGTGAAAATAATAAAAAATTTATATTATGCTCTTGTCCACTCCCTGCTTATTTACGGAATCAAAGGTTGGGGAGGATCTTATAAAAACAACCTAAACTCAGTAAAAGTCTCGCAAAAAATTATTATAAAGGTAATACATAAAAAAAAACTCTACTTTCCCAACAAATTTGCTTTTTTAATTGTTTCCAGTACCAAATATTGATGATATATTTAAGCAAACTTCCATTGTAAAAATGTGTAAAGAAAAAAATAACACAGAATATCAAGAATTTTACAAACTGATGAGAAATGGAAATCAATTTATTACGCCAATCTTTAAAACAAATCAAATGCAAAACCATTATATTTACCAAGCCATAAAAAACTACAATAATATCCCTTCCGAATTGCGCTGTATTACGAACCAACAAGAACAAATAAATAAAATCAAACTTTTTCTCCAAAAAAACTTATATTAAAAATATATATACACGGTGTCCGGAAACTCGTAGTATAAGCGGGAAACTGGAGAATCTAAACCTCATGGGGAACCCAAATAAACATAAAGTTTTTTGATTTGAGCATATTCACAAAAAAAAAAAAACCTAAAATATATATTTTTCGGATATTTTAGGGTTAAAGTTTTTTCTGGTGTTTAGGGTTGAACAACAGATGTTTTAACCCTGCAGAGCAGAAATATTTTATGATTACATCGGATTAAATGAAGGGTGATTTCAAAATAATGCTTCAAATCCGAGTTTCTTTATTAGTTTTACTTTCAAACAGTTTTAATTAGTTGGGTAATTTGATCTTCAGTAATAATTTATAAGAATTTGATTAAAAAAAAAAATCAACTTCTAACTCGATTTACTCGATAACGAAAGCTCAAATCAAAAAAAAAATATACTACAAAATCGACTCCAAATGTGATGTAGATTCACCAGTTTCCCGCTTGTACTACGAGTTTCCGGACACCCTGTATATATATTTTACACATAACATAGTATATTTTACATTATAACATTGAATCTAAGTAAGAATCGTGGCTCCCTTATCATTCACAAGAGCTCCTCTTTTCTGATAAGGTATACATGACCAATTATGAACCTTAATATTATATTTTGCAAAATATGTTCGTTTTAATGTAACCCATATGATCTATATTAAAATAATAATAAAATAAAATAAAAAAGTTCTAGCAAAACTTCGATTATCCTGTCGATCATTTTTTTGTTATTTGTTTTTGGGGTGTTTTGCTGTGTTGCGCTAACTCCTTATTTTTCCAACGTTTCGGACAGCATTGCAGTATCCATCATCAGAGCAGATGTGTTATCATCTGCCTAACACATCCGCCCTGATGATGGACACTGCAATGCTATCCGAAACGTTGGCTAAAGAAGGAGTTAGAGCAAAATGGCATAACACCCCAAAAACAAAAAACAAAAATACTTTTGGCCTTGAAAATATTTATCCTGTCGATCGGTTATCCGGTTCGATTCGCCGAATCCGCGATTTCCAAAAAATCGCACCATTTTAACCGCAAATGCAATTAATAGGTACTGTTTTGCTTTATGAAAGTGTATACACGAAAGTTAAATTTTATTACACTTACTAGCGCATTATACATACTATAACTGCACTTGTCTTTCAAACGAAGATATTTTCCATTCGAATGTTAGTGAACAAAAAAAAATAACGACACTTACTAAGGACGAGTTGTTTCGGAAAATTTGAACAATTCATCAAATTTCAACGTTCATTTTCGGGTTCTGTGAAAGTCCTGTTCAAGTTCTGTTATTATATCATTGTAGGCTAGTTGCTTGACAAAACTGAAATTAAAACAGAACTTGAAAAAATCATTCACAGAATTTGAAAATGAACGTTGAAATTTGATGAATTGTTCAAGTTCTCCGAAACAACCCGTCCTAAATGTCATTAAAGGAAGTATTCATAATTTAATTTTAGGCGCTGGTAATATTTATTTAATCGCCACGCTGGACGCATGCGCGTATGACCGCGTTACCCGAACTAGCCAGCGCGGTTGGAAACCCTCTTGATTCTGTTTCGGGTGGAGAGCCGTATCACGTATTTCCTACATATTAATCTCACGCGTGAGAAAATTTCAATTCAAACCCAAATAATAAAAAAATAATTTCTCAAATGAATACATATCTTTTCCACGGGAAAATTTAAAAGCATTTAAAATATTATGGTTACGCTGACGTGTCATCTTAGGAGCGGAAGTAGGTTTCTTTGTCACCCGAAGGTTAAGACAACCCATTATTATAATAGTAATTTTTAAATTTAATCCTGTTCTGTCAAATTACTATGTACTTATAACAAAAGTTCAGTGTAATTATCATTACTAAACGATGCTTGACACGTACGGAATCGACCAATACGAAATTTAGACTAAGCGTCCATCTTATATATAATGATGATCTTCCTGCCACGTATCTAGCCCCTATGTAATTTTGAGAAGTGAATTATTTGTATGATTTTTCTTACGTATCTCCAGACCGATTTATGAGGCTTAACTTAATAGATAGCATCCTATTAAACATTCACGATCGTGAACATACGAACCAGACAATATTATTTGAGGCAGAGTTTAAAAACTAGGTCAAGCATAAATCCAGAACACAAACTCTTGGAAGGTATTAAATTAATTGTTTTAAACCGATCACTTTTATGATATCTAAAAAAAATATTTAAGTACCGTAGAAGAGTCCCAACTGCTCCCAACCGTTTGTAGCCAGTGAGATTATAGCGTCCACAATAAGGGTATGGGTTCCGTGATAACTTAGTATTATTTAGTTTTGCAAGTATTTTTTTATTATTGTGACTGCTATTTCTGCTTTTAGGCCATTTTCAACCTTTGGTAAGACCACGTTAATAAAACTTATATATATGATTATATTATAGTTTTAATTTTCATGACGTCATTTTTGACATTTCTCCGAATTAAATACAACAACAATAGACTACCCACATTTTCAAAATGATATAAAGTTATTAAAAGGAATGAAAAACTAACAAATAAACTTACGTTGTTTTTTCATGCCTTTATAGCACTTTTTAAAGATGTGTTGAATTGTCACTTAACTGAGTAGTCCGGTTTTCTAGGTTGACGAAGATTGTGTGAGGGGAAGAAGATAGGGATTTTTGCGAGAAAGGTTTGGTAGTAACCGAATTTTTTGATTTGATCAATAATCAAAGCAAAAGTCATTAAAAATAAAGTTTCAAATCTAAATAGTGTCTTTTACTAGGGCGATGAAAGTATCGGCCACTCTCATGCCGCAAAATATGTGAAATAGCCCAAATTAATAAAATTAAATTAACTTGCATACGTCGGAAATTGCAACTGTGACCTCCAGAAATGTAAAAGTATCACTCAAATCGACGACGGAGGCCGTCAAATCTGTCCGAAATGACGTGACACAACTGGAACATATTTCTCTTATTTTGAAATTATGTATTTTTAATCACGTCTTCACTTAGACAGTTTTATAAGTGTAGAGACTTGTATGTTTTTTACTATGCGTAATTGTAGTGCAAGAGTTGATTGAACTGCATCTATTATCAGACAATTCAACATGTATTTTATAGAATTTAGTAAATTACAATTCAGCATGTATTTCATAAAATTCAGAAGTTAACATTTCAGCATGTATTTTATAGAATTTATAAGATTACATTTAAGCGTGTATTTCATAGAATTCATAAGATTATATTTCAGCATGTATTTTATAGAATTAAAAAGATGACATTTCAGCATGTATTTCATAGAATTCATAAGATAACATTTCAGCGTGTATTTCATAGAATTCATAAGATTATATTTCATATAACTCAGAGGATTACATTTCAGCATGTAATTTATAGAATTCAGAAAATTACATTTCAGCATGTATTTCACAGAATTCAGAAGATAACATTTCAGCATGTATTTCATAGAATTCAGAAGATTTCGAGGATTTTTAGCATTTTGAAACCTTATTCCAAATGACCTGAAAAATGTACACATAAATCATCCGTTATGTTATTATTGCTTGAATTATTGTATTGCAGAATGGTGTTTAAGTGCATTGTGATTGTTAGCGCTTTACAAGATATTAGAAAAAAATGACTGACAAAGGGAAAAAGTTAGCAAGATCGGATTTTACACCATATGCTTTTATAGGAAGTTTTATTAAGATTTAGATATGGTAAGTTTGGTTAATAAGATGACAGTTCCTAAAACTTTTGGCATGTGTGTCATGTCATTGTTAAGTAAATTATTTTTTATTACATAATTAAGATTTTAATTCTATATAACGTATAAATAAAAATTGAATAGAAGTCACTTGAATGCACAACGTTAATGGAAACACTAGCAAGATAGCATATCCAATCAACTATAGGATCCAGTTTGGTGAGAAGTCTGCCTTAAAGGCTAAGCAGGATCCAAGTTACTCCGCTCACAAACACTTTGATATAACTATCACGTTAGTTTATATGACTTGGTGGCTTGGAGTTCGGAATACTGACTTCCATGGAGGTCGACGTTTGTAGGAGATTGGTTTGTTGGTCTTTGCTTGGTGGGGGAGTTAATAGTAACTGCATAGAAAAACTGATAACATTCAGCCACCTTGAGCATTGATTATATTTTGAACTTTTCCAAGTTTTCACAAACAGTCCATTTTCATATTAGTTACTCCTTGTGGCAATGATTTCACCAAAAAAATAGATTCGTATTTTTAGTAAGTAATAAGGTTTTATGTGGTACCGCATGTCTTTCCACCTCAGACAAAATATGCTGTTCCCGTTTGCCAGGCTAAAATTATTTTATTTTTTTATTTATTCATGTTCTCCATAAAAAAGTTATTCATCAAAAAAAAATTACATAATATTTGAGGTAAATGTAATTATAAAAAAGCTCATAAATAAGTGAAGGTGAGGAAGTGGAGGGATAAAGTTGGTTTCATAATAACCGATTATTCTGACCTTGCTTTTTTACACATTATATACTTAAAGCACATTATACTAATATTTGTATCTATATTATATTTTTATTTTAAATGCCAGTTATCTGAAATTTGAAAAATGGTTGGTGTTCTTTTTCATTTCCTTCTTATTATTATGACATAACATACACTCATATAATCTCCTAAATAATATTATTTAAATTGTTATTTTTTTTTAAACTAAGCAAAACACACAAAATGATCTCTGTATAATGCACTGAATCGTGTGCAATACAAAAATCACATTTGAGATCGTTGATAAATAATTAATTTAATATTAAGCTTTTAATAGCTTAATTTTTATTATATTAATCTTTTTCAATCGCGGAAGATTAAGCTATGAGGATAATTTCCAGTTAGTATTTTGAAAGATTTATCCACTTAAAATCATATCATTCGTGTATTATGTTAATCTTAAATATGATTTAAGATTTTCACGGCCAAAAGTATTTTTGTTATTTGTTTTTGGGGTGTTATGCCGTGTTGCGCTAACTCTTTCTTTAGCCAACGTTTCGGACAGCATTACAGTGTCAATCATCAGGGCAGATGTGTTATTTGAGGTTGTGTTAAAATGTGAGCTTATTTATGAGGTTGTGATACCGTGTTGCCAGCTCCAACCCTCTGAGCTAACATTAACGTATCATTTTTTTTTATTTAAAGTGGTTTTCTTCGTTTAGCTCTGGTGTAGCCGTCAATTACCAGATATCAAGAACTATTGAGCTTAGCTCCATCGTCTCTATTAATGTTTACGGGATTTTTATGAATTTCTATTTTTTTACTTTGGATTTGTTCCTGAAATCCTGGGGAGACCCAAAACTTATAAAACACGACTGATTACGGAGGCCATTGATGCTGTCCGAAACGTTGGCTAAAGAAGGAGTTAGCGCAACACGGCATAACACCCCAAAAACAAATAACAAAAATATGTTAATCTTAGTCCAATAACTTTTTTATATTACAGATACTGATTTTTATATACTTCTGGACCAGATTTCAAACTGGCGACCTCTATGTCCAAAGCCTAGGAGGTTTCTGCTCTGTCATGATGGTTGTCAATAGTTGTTTTGAGTGAATTTTTGAAAAAGCAGTATCTCTTAATCCACCTTTATCCGTGGTGAAATCTGGGAAGACCTTATTCATTCTTAGCGTTAACGTGACAGGAAGTTATAAGAACTGCATGGTACGTTAGTCGTGTACGTTGCACGTTTACCAAATACAACGTTATAACTTCAGGACGTGACCTTTGATTGCAGTAAAGCTTTTCCCAGTGCCATTTCACGAAGCCGCATTCAAAACATGAAATTTCAAAGCGTTTTCTTGGAAAGAAAAATTTCATGGAAGTAGGTACTTACCTTTTCAATATTTTATCTGTTCCCGCTAGAGTGAAAAATCACATTCTAGTAATAAAACTTTATTATTACCATAATTCTAATAAATAAAGTAAATATAAATGAATGAATAAATTACAAAAATAAATGGGTGTCATCAAACTACGTTAATATAATATGACAGTGTAATGGGGTTCAATTTAAAAGTCAAATATTTTAATATCCTTTTACGAATTATAAGCATGGTAAAGTGTTTGGGACAGATTGAAGTCTAAGCAAATTTCTTTAAATTGTATGGAATTTGCAATTTCACTTCTAGATATAATATTGATCAAAATAAAAAAAAGCCAAGTTGTATTTTAAAACTAGAAGAACCATTACTTAACGACTCAATATAGAATATTTTTTCCATTTGAAGACATTGCCAGGTATTAAAATATTACTAGAAAAAATATTAACATAATATGTAAGTATTAATAGCATGATCAATGGATATGCTATGAGAATCTGCAACGACTTTACGCATCCTAAAAAAAATAATCGGCAAATAAAAACAATATTTACTGTGAAGGTTTTAAAATGCAAAATTGAATAAATAAATTTAAATATTATTGAAGCTAAAAGTCTTGCAGTTTCACGTGTGTTACATCCCAATGTTGTGAACTCAAAATATTAGAACGTAGGTAATAGAATAACATTATATTAATTTTAAAATAGATTATACACTAAATAAAAAATGTATAATTTTATAGCTAAATAAAATACATTTTTTTAAAAAGGTGTTTTAAATTCGTATGGAAGGAAAAAAAATTATAAACTGAAAGGAGAAACCAAAAAAATGTTTTTTTTTTCTAAGCTTTTTATCCTTTTTCTGCAGTTAGGACTCTAAAATTTTTGAAACTTTTCAATCAAATGTTTCATTTGTAAACCGCATAACAGAAATCTTTAATAAGGGTTTAAAAATGTTGTTTTTTATTTCTAGGTTAACCAGAAATTTTAACCATAGAAAGTGTATTAAATTATTATATTTAACCTATGTAAGAAATCAAATTGAGTACAATTCTCTTGTATGGAACACACATTATAATATACACATACAAGCTGTTGAAAGAATAAATTTTTAAATGGGTATTCCAACAATTATATTGAACTACAACACTTGATGGTCCGGTATTGCTAGACGGCCGGCATAGTCCAGTGGTAACGCATTGGACTGCCATTCCGAAGGTCGCGGGTTCGAACCTGGCGTGCCCAAATAAATTTTATTTGATTAATTTGTGTTATTTCACAATCAATTAATTAAAATAATATATAGTATATTTGCGGCACGTTCCAGAGTGGAAGATACTACCAGTATCGCCCTGGTGTAAGACCACCATTCAGAATTGAAACGTTGCTCCAAATGGCTTTAGCCGTGTTTAGTGACTAGATCTGAATAGCCAGGTACTTCCCCACCTTCCTCTTTCCCTTCCCCACTTACCTTCAGCCTCACAACATCCCCCAATTGGGGATGCCATAGTCTCACTGGCTCCAGACGGGAGCAGTTGGGACTCTTGTGAGGTATTCACTATAAAAATAAAAAAAAGACTTGATAAGCTTCCGGATTCTACCACGTAATACTAGAAGTCAGGATTTATTTCAGTGCGAAAATTCTGGGACTAATTACCATATGTATTCCTCTTTTCCCAGAATACTAACGGAGGGAAACAATTATACAAAGTCAGTGGACATCTTCAATTTATCTTTAAACAAATATAAAATGTTGTTAATGAAGCAATTCAGTTTTGTAGAATAAATAATGTATATTTCTTAATATTCATACGTAAAAGTCCCGAAAAAAGGTGTTAATTAATAAATAAATTAAAATTAAAACATAAATTTATTTATAAAAAATAAATATGCCATGAAAATACACCGTTTGAAACAGATCAATGAATCAGTTTCACTCAATTCGAATTGAAAAAGTCTTTTAGTGTGTAAAACATATATTTCATTATTAAATGAAATCCCCCATCCCCCATCCCCCGGTGAAAGTCTCGACATGTAAAACTTAAAGCAATTAATTCTGAATAAGCGCCACCGATTTTCCAAAATTAGATATCCTAAATCCCAATACTGGTTCATTCGTTCGGAAAATTGGCGTAAAGACGAAGCTTACGGCGTATGATCGGCTGATTATGTAAATGTCTATGATGTTAGTATGTTCAAATATAGATGTATATCCTACGTAACTACGTTTCATGTGCGTAATTCTATGAGGGGGAGTAATAAATTATGTGATTATGTGGCATTTATTGAAGTTTGTGACGCGTGTACCTGCGATCTGTTCTTATGTAATACAGGTATATGTTATCCAGCTTTGCATTAGATAGTTATAGATAAGTAGGTACTATGCGTAGAGGAAAAGGAAAGTTGAAGATTTTCGCGATGATGGCCAACCTCTGATAGAAGAGGGCATCAGAAGATGTAGATGAAAAGAATCACAGCTTTGATTACACAAAGCGTTGTAAAATTTTATTTCAAAACTTGCAGTAAGTAGCTTAAATACCCGTCGTTGCCCGTGCTTTCCATATGCTGTATTTTTTTTTAATCAGATCTGGAACGTAATTTTTCCCTTATTTTCAACGTTTATTGTGTAGAATATCACCAATCTCGGATCAAATCCGTATATTTTTATAAAAAACAAACCCACAGACACTCTTCTTTAATATTCTGACAGTATTAAAGGAGAGTGTCTATGTTCCGGGCGACGCGTCGCCCGGGATTATCAGAAAGTTTTTTGAAATTTTATTTAAAATGACCTCACTCTTGTTTTGAAGGCCAAGTGTGGAAAATTTCATCGACCGCGGAATAAAACTGTATATTTGTATACAAATCAAATTCACGCCACCTGCCACAAACAAATACTCTCCTTTATATATTAGATAGAAGATAATTGATATTTTTAATGTGAATACCGCACATAAGTCCCAACTACTCCAAGCCGTCTGCAGCAAGTGAGACTATGGCATTCCCAATTTGGGTATGTTGTGAGAATTAAGGTAGTTGGGTGGGAGAGGAAATGGGGGAGAGGAAGGTGGAATACCTGGGTATTTAAATCTGGTCACCAAACATTAAAGTCCTTTCAAACAACCTTTCAATTTATACAATAATATTATATTCAATTTAATATTATAATATAGAAAATCAAAAATTTTACTTGTGCGATTTTCGCATGATTGGATGTTACATCATTTT
This sequence comes from Hesperophylax consimilis, assembly GCF_061612785.1. NCBI lineage: Eukaryota > Metazoa > Arthropoda > Insecta > Trichoptera > Limnephilidae > Hesperophylax > Hesperophylax consimilis. The sequence goes on along the minus strand of NC_142850.1, from coordinate 10,718,143 downwards.
AATTTTAACAAATTTAATTTAATAATGGCGTTGAAAATTACACGAGTATTAAAACAAATAATTATTTTCAATTTTTTTCCATTGAATTCTTAGTGAAAATATGTTCAATAGAGATTAGAAGTATTGGTGTAAGTTTTTCAATAAAAATTTCTGAACTGAGAATGTTCATGGAAAAATCCTTTCAGATATTTTTTTACGTCCATTTATGCCACTAATTTGGCGGTTTAAATATTTTTGTTTGTAATTTTTTTATTAGTTTGCTTTGAAAAGTTAAGCTGATTAAATGGGTACATTTTAAGTTGGTTATATAATTTTACGAGTATTACATCATCATAATATTTGTTTTAAGAAATTACACTATTTTTTTTGGAAATTGCTACTTTGGTTTGGGTTTATATTTCGGATAGCTTTGCAGTTTCCATCACCGGACAGATGTGTAATAGGGTGTATCGATTTTTAACTTTTTTTTTGTTTTCAAATTCCAAGTTGAAAAAAAGTTGCTATTAGGTACCACAACTTACCACAAAAAGTTTTGGATTTTTAAAAAAATGTTTAGGTCTCCCGCACAAGGCCTAAAGTTTTAATTTTTTTCAAAAAATATCAATTTTTTTAAAATTTAAAAAAATAAAATCGTAACTTTTGTGTTAATTCCTAGTTAAAAAACAGTAATATTAGGGCATAAAAATAAGTAAGAAACGATTTTTTTTTATAAAAAATGGATTTTAGGCCTCCCGCACAAGCCCTAAAGTTTGTTAATTTTGATGAAATTTTGTAATTTTGTGTACATATAAAAACCATGTTTTTTTAAAGTTTAAACTACCTTTTTCTTTTTATTCCCCAAAATTACTGTTTTTTAACTTGGAATAAACACAAAAGTTACGATTTTATTTTTTTAAATTTTAAAAATTTTATAAATTTTTTTGAAAAAAATTAAAACTTTGGGCCTTGTGCGAGAGACCTAAACATTTTTTTAAAAATCCAAAACTTTTTGTGGTAAGTTGTGGTACCTAGTAGCAACTTTTTTTCAACTTGGAATTTGAAAACAAAAAAAAAGTTAAAAATCGATACACCCTAATGTGTAATCTACAGCAATACATATTACATATTTACCCTTATGATGGACACTGTACACGATGATGTCAGAAACATTGGCTAAATAAGGAGGTAGCGCAAGACTGCAAAATACCACAAATAAATCACTTAAAAAAATATTTTTTCACTTGTAGCAAACACTTTTGTGGGTATAAATAATTATAGTTTTTTTTAAAATATTTTTAATATTTTATTATTATTATTATAATTTAAAGTGAAAATCTGTTATTGGATTTTACCTTTATTATTTAGTTTATTCTTATATATGTAAGTAATCTGTTGATTCTTCGGTTCCCAAATAAATAAAATAAAATAAAAACAAAATAAAATAAAATAATAATTAAAATGAAATAACTTTGTTTGAATACCACTTTATTGTATATATTTCTAACCAACCGGTTTCCGTTCAACCCGAACCTTCATCAGGGTTAATATAAGCAAATTGAATATGTTTATTTAATATGTTTTTATTAACCCTGATGAAGGTTCGGGTTAAACTGAAACCGGTTGGTTAGAAATTAAAATAATAAAATGGTATTCAAACAAAGTTATTTTTTTTAATTTTTGTAAAAAAATAGTCATTTTATTTCGTGCAACTCCATTAAAGCACTTTTAATCATTTAAAATAAATTAAATTTATAGATGCTAAACATTATTAATTCCTGCTTGTATTTTAGTTTGTTATTTTGACAGTTATTTCGGCGTTCATGGCCATTAAGGGACTTTTTTAACAGTAACAGCCTTCCATAATTGACTTTACAAGTAAATTTGTTATTAAAGAAAACGTAAATAAATCATTTAAAAAGTTTTACAGATAATAATAGAGTAGGGGTAAATAAAACATATGTGACGTCTCAATGTTGCATAACGACAGTTTGATAATGGTCTCGCCAAAACATCTGTCACAATAATAAAACTAAAAAAATTCTTAAATGAACATAAATAATACCAAAATGTTCATAGGTATTTAAATCATAATGGTTAAAAGTATTCTGTCTTCCTAAAAAACGTGATAAATTTTTTATTGAACTGAGAATTCCCAGCGGGAATTATGGCGAGCGTTATGCTGAAATAGGCTAGACCTTTAAGAGAGCCCAAGTCTGTTAGTCCCATTAATGTTTAAAAATTGCAATATTTTAATTTACAACGTGAAAAAGTTGAAAAAAAGCTTAACCCACACAAAGAGTAATAAAAAAATTAGACATTTATGTTTTTATAATTCGAAATAGAAATTGTACAGTCTTTGTACAATCTGTTAAAAAAAACACTGTGAATTGTGAACCGATTGTGAAGTGATTTTTTATTAGAAATGCTTTACATGTTTTTAATAAAACCCTGCTAATTAGAACTTAATAGACATGCTGCACCAAGTTTTGCACTGGCAACCTTTAGTTGCGGGGCAGATTTTTGCTGACTTTTTAAGGGATAGGTCGATTCAGGCGGTTGCTGACGGTTTCACCTCTTCCTCGCACTCCATAAATGCTGGCGTCCCACAGGGATCGGTTCTGTCTCCAACTTTGTTTTTGTTGCACATCAATGACCTTTTGATATGTGCACCGATTCATTGTTACGCGGATGACAGTACAGTTCATGATAGCTTTTTGTTTGACAAGCCCCCAAAGGGCACACAAACTCCAACGGCTCGGAGGGCTTTGAAGCAGAGAATGGACGGTTATCTCGAGAGTATTTCCTCCTGGGGTAAAAATAATCTAGTCGAATTTAATGTTTCAAAGACCCAATCCTGTCTGATTACGTCTAAAAGGGATCCAAATGATAATCTAGTCTCCTTCAACGGAAGCAATCTTCCGAACAGGCCTTCCATTGATATGCTTGGTGTAACTATAAGTGACCAGCTCAGGTACGGGGGCTCCATCGAAGCTAGAGTAAAGTTGGCCTCTCAGAAGCTGGGCGTACTGTACAGGGCCCGCAGATACTTTAATAGTACACAACTGCTCACCCTGTACAAATCGCAAGTGCGCCCTACTATCGAATTTGGCAGCCATCTCTGGTCTGGAGCCCCAAAATACCTGAAAAAAACCCTTGACTCTGTGCAGAAACGGGCGGTCCGTTTGATAGATTCCCCAATCTTAACAAACGGACTGCAATCTTTAGAGCACAGGCGTCAGGTAGGTATGCTGTCCTTGTTCTATCGGTATTACAATGGAAGATGCTCTGAGGAACTAGCGTCATTGATCCCTTCGGCACCGGTGCGTAGTCGGGATACACGCCTAACGCGCGCTCAACATTTGTACACAGTTGACACTTGTCACATGAGAACGGGTCGCTTCTACGATTCGTTCTTAAGTTCGACAGCTCGGCTGTGGAACGAACTGCCGGCCTCTGTGTTTCCTCCCTCCTACAACATGGGACTCTTCAAGACCCATGTTCACTCCTTCCTCTCCACAAAAAGACCCTCCACACAGCATCCCCAAAGATGACATAGGCCCTGAGGGAAATTATTTTCTTCAGGGCCTCCTGTGTGGAGTAGGGGCAACTGCTGTACCTGTGGACGGTTTTACCTATGGACACTATGCATATTTCACAAACTGTACAACCTAAAATTACAAAAAAAATATTAACATGTAGTAATTTTGTTATATGGCAACATTGACTAACGGCCATTTCTCTTCTGTCCCAACTTGGAAAGCGCTTGAAAATACAATATTTTTTTAATAAAAAGTTAGTTAATTACCATATTGAAACGGTTTTTCCTAATACCCGAATCACAAATTTCGATATGTATTTAGTTTTACTTGAGAAATAACATATCATATACTCATTGACGATATTTAAACCTTCTTAGTAGATTATCTTAGCCATTATAACAATTTTAGCTTATAATGTCAAAATTGTACCTGTGGACAACACGATGATTGTACCTGTGGACTGTCCACAGGTACAATCAATATATCTTTTAAAGTTTAAGAATTTATTTTGTTTCTATTTCAAGTGCATATATAGTTATATAGTGCGTGTATGTACATTCCCTAAAGCACCATCCAGGAAGACAGAAAAACGAGGAAGAAAAACTGGTAGGACTAGAATACTGACAGACACCCCCAAAAAAATGAGATAATTAACGCATCTTTAAAAAGAAATCACAACAAAATAAAGGCTAATGTAAGGGGAGGAAAAAATAAAGCTTAAAGGTTTCAAAAGGTCCCAGCATCAAAGATAAAACATTAATTGATTTAGAAAAGCCCAGCACCAGCAAGATTAAAATAATAAGCGATTTTACGCTTGTTATATGCACAGTTTGTAGACAATATGAAAACAAAATTAACATCCTGACATGTAACTTATGCCAAGGTTATTATCACTCTAAGTGTGTTTCACTCTAAGTGCACACAAAGAGAATTATTCAGATTCAGCTGACGAGAATTCTTTCATATGCCAGAGATTCTATATACTATCTGAAGATACTGATGGAGATCAGGATAGTATTGATTCGGAAGAGTTATACAGAGCTGCATGTGATGCTATTAAATAAGACTATTTAACGGAATGCACACCATTAAAATGTTATTACTTGTTAAGTTAAGACGGTTTCTTTCTTATATTTCTTTATTTTTTGTTTTATTATATTATTACTGTCCACAAGTACAAACGCGTCCACAGGTACAATGACGTGTGTCCATAGGTACATTGGGTAGTTGTACCTATGGACAAATATACCGTTTTTTTATAAATGTTAATAACTCGACACTGAAGTGATTAAAATAAATTATTAATAGAAATTATTGTGTCTTAACTCTTTCTTTTCCAAATAAAAAAATAATCTAATTAAAATGTTGTACCCAAAAAATTAAAAATATTGTTTTATTGAAAAATCGGGATTTTGTCCACAGGTACAGCAGTTGCCCCTAAATATAAAAAAAAAAAAAAAAAAAGATGCCCGCTGGGACATCAAAATACTAATTTCGGTTGCATATGCGTGAAAGGTTAATAAATATTCCTGAGTGAAATTATTCACGTTCAATTAACTCAAATTCTCTTTGAATTTACGTATCATTTTCAAAATTGAAACTTTTGAAGAGTAATTATTCGGAAAAGTGATACGCGATACTGCCTATAACGCAACACATTTTTATTTTTGAATATGTATGCGGTAGGCTTAATATACTCGTATATGCGTAGGGGCTTAGTTGTCTACACAATCGAGATATTTTTAAATTCACCAAGCTGATTAATTTTATGGAAGGAACAATTGATTGAGATAATTGCTGGCGCACAAAATAAATCAAGATTAGTTTGAAGAAAACGCCAGAATTGCGTGTTTATGTTCTTGAATAAACCAAAGACAGATCAAGAATTTATAACTTCCTTTGAAAAGTCTCTTTAAGTATAGCCACTTAAGTTGTAAATGTGGGGTTATAAAATACGAGGCACTAAAATCTCTAGCATTGTCTCTGAACCCTAGTACTGTGTAATTCTTGTCTCTCCTGAAACTTCTATGAATAAATTATTCTTGCTTAACTCAGAGGCTCACAGGCTTATGTTAATTACACTTTATTTCGTTTAATAATTGTTATTGTAATGTAAGCATTGAAACTCTACTTTTGGTAATGATATGTTACGAACGACTGCCTTGCAAAATCTCCCAAAGTAATATATTTTACCCGTCCCATTTTGTATGCTAGGCAATCATTATTATTTCGAAGAAAATTGTAGGATTAATGAGACTGAGATTTGAGGTGTTAAAAATATTGGCATATTGATACTTTTGTGGACAAGTTATACGAATTTTTTTTCAAAGCTTTTTTGTTTCTTTAGACTTCGGGGCATTTACTCTAGACCTGTAATTAATCGTTTTTTTGCTGATTTATCAAGAAACTGACACTATAAACCTATATCAGACGTGACAATCATATGTGTATTTTTTTTCAAAAATACCTAAAACCCGACTACTTATGAGTCATATTATGTGTTTATTAATAATTATTTCTCACATTCCTAAGACGACACATCTTTTTATAGTGGCCTAACCGTCCTTCCTCGTGCGGGGAGAAGAATGAGTATTTTTAATTTATTAAAAATCTCCTCAAAATATTGGTAATCAGGTTTAAAACGAGAGTGTAGGCCTTGAGGGATGAATAACAGATTTCCTGATAAACTTTTTAGTAAATTATGAATATATTATCACGGTGCCGGAACATTTCGTCAAGATATTTTATTAAGGCAATTTCGTCAAAATATATTATCAAGGCAAGTGCACTATATATTCGTAATTTACTAAAAGTTTATCAGGAAACCCGTTAATTCATTCGTTAATCCTGTTTTAACCGGAATTTGCAATCCCGTTTTAATCGGATTACCAATAATTTGAAAAGTTTCTTAATAAGAAGAACACATTTTTTCTCCGTTTGGGCCTTAAACAATTAATTTTAACGAACTTTCGGCCTTGTTGTGCATTTAAAAAATGCCATTTGATCAACTCTGCTATCTCAAACGCATTCCTGGGAAGAGTATAGATGATCACCTCCCCTAAAATGATTACCCATATTAAATGTATAATTCGGCTAATAAATTGATAAATAATTGGTATAAGCAGTCATTCCTCATTCGAAAGCATTCATGAAAAGTAGTACATTTGGCTATCTTCCTACTGCTCCTTCAAAACTCCTACTGCCTTTACAAGCTGGACTGTACCTGAAAATCGGATTAATTTACAATATTTATACGGGCTATACTTGTCCCTAGAAAAGTACATAGGTATGCAGCCATTTCCTTTTTCATTTGTTTAAATGTGAATGTTGAAGGAAGCCTTTGGCAGAGCAGAGTTTTATTTAAATGGGAAGTTCGTGCATCTCTGCAATGTCAAGTTAGTAAGAGAGTATGAATAATGTATTATGATTATTTTGACAAAACAAACAAAATTAACATAATATTATCGACCTAGAATACTGAAATGGTCTCTTTATGCAAAGAAAATTCTTTTGGATTATGAGATTTTATTCATTTCTTCTTTATCTTTTCTTTAAAACCCCGGAATCATGGTTTAAACCACAATGTATACAATTACGAAGGTAAAATGTGATTTGAATAATAATTAATTCATATAAACTCACTGCCAGGTACCGGGCATAATGAGAGCCTCTACTAGAAGCAGTTTGTTCTGTGCATTTTTGGGTTAGACAAAGCAGAAACTCGACTGGGAAGATATTTTAAGAAAATATTTGTAATAATTTATACGTGCCAAATCGGCAATATCTCATCTTAAATTCCTTCAGTCCTGCAACATTCTGCAAAATTGGAGATGTCATGGTTATAATTGATAATTAACTTTATTTTTAAATTTTTACAGTTTGTTTAATGTTATGCTAAAAATCATCAAATTACTGCGTCACTAAATTCAATTTCAAAATTTGAATTAAGTGAGTTCTATTTCACATGAAACTTTATTGCACTGTGATTAACAATATCTATAGAAAAAATGTAGGTACGTGCAGAACTTAATTTAATAAAATTTACGTAAGTATGAAATAAATAATTTATGGAAGATCGTTCAAAGTTAACAGAATTGCCCAATGAAGTAATATCTTTTTTGTTATTTTATTTTGGGGTGTTATGCCGTGTTGCGCTAACTCCTTCTTTAGCCAACGTTTCGGACAGCATTGCAGTGTCCATCATCAGGGCAGATGTGTTATGTTGCTGATGATGGACACTGCAATGCTGTCCGAAACGTTGGCTAAAGAAGGAGTTACATAACATAACACATCTGCCCTGGTGATGGACACTGCAATGCTGTCCGAAACGTTGGCTAAAGAAGGAGTTAGCTCAACACGGCATAACACCCCAAAAACAAATAACAAAAATACTTTTGGCCGTGAAAATCTTAAATCATATTTAAGTAATATCTTATTCGTTGTCTTTCCTCTATCAAACAAACTTCAACCGTTGTGGCACACAAATAAGTGTAAATAAATTAAGCAAATAATTTTTTTTTAAACAATTGGATTATTTCACAAAATTTCGCAGCTGAAAACATTGTTTTGAAATTTTACAACTTTAAAAATAATATTCTGAATAAAAAAATAGTAGGAATACCTACAATCGTAGTATAAATTTCGCTATATATTTCCAGAGAGGTAAGTTACCGGTTGAGTTGTTATTGTACCAGACAAAGAAAAAAATCTTGTTTATTTGTTCTTTGAGCAAATTAATTAAAATTAAAAACGCAAAGCTCGTTATAACCTACGTGTTCATAGATGGCGTTAATTAATTTATTTTTATAAAATCGGTTTGCAAGATATTGTTTTACAATAGTGATTGGTATAGCACAAATTATCAAAATAGCATAAAACCGTATTGTCATTTGCTATATCTTTTGAGTAAAAATAAAATTTTGCAGTTTGGTGGCGAATTTTGACCTAAATTCCAAATTTAAGTTTTCTATGAAAAAGGCTGTCCAGCCACTCCTCATAAAACTCACTGAAATAAAGAATAAAATATTTTCCCTGCAAATTACGGATTCACCCCCAGAAAAGTAAACTTCATTTTAAATTTTAACATCAAAGTAAATAATACAATCTGAAAGATTTATTTTATCATCTTCAGTTCGTGGAAATCGATGTGCTTTCCAATTTTGTTGAATCTTGTTTATGAAATCATAACTTTTAAGTAAAAATATGAATTACTGCTCATACAAAATGTTGTTTACTTTTGAGATTTCTTCGCCATTTTCCTTTATCTTTATTGGGCACTCAGTTTTAAGTAGGCGTAAAAGTTATCTTCGAGATAAATTATTGAGAGTCGCGTTCTGCAGAAGAAAGCTAGTCAAATCGAGTAGCAGTAGCTGTGTTCATCGAATTCTACTCTTGTATTATTTCTAACGAATGAACATAATGCTTTTAATTTATAAATTATTATTAATATCTAAGTCAACAATAAAATTTGGCTCTCATCAATTGTTCTGTTTTGCTTCTTAAAATAATCCAAATACTAATATTTTTCTGTTTTCTGCCCAAAAAAAGTGTTGTGTTTTGTGTATTAAGAATTGTTCTCCCCTTGATCTACCAGAAGTCACTTTTTGCAACTGATTTCCAGATATTTAAATTTTTCTTTCTTTTGTCTCTTTTTATACTCATTGCATAGAAATTTCTGTTGTTATTGTTAGTATAATGGAGGAGGAGTTTGTTAAAAACTTCCATACTAGACAACCGATGCAAAGCCTTCAGACCCCCCTGACCCCCAGATGGTGAAAATTTAGAAATTTCAGACTGTAAATTAGTTCTTCCTACTCAAAAAAACTCGATTAGCCTAAGACCTTACAGTCCCCACCAGCACTTTCTCAACCACCTCCAACAAACTTTTATTCTTGTCATTCCCGTAGCCCGCACAAGGTAAAACCATTCATCGTCTTGAAATACTGAATTCCGGTTGATTATCAAAAACCTTTTGATTAAGCCTGGCAGTGTGTAGAAGTTGAGGCTATATGTGAAGAAGTTGATTCCAAATCTCCGTGGAATTCTTCACGGAGTCAGCCGCTAACAACCTTACCAAAAACCTATACATATCTTCAAATTCCAAATTTAAAACTTAAATTCCCACTTTTAACGTCATTTGTATGGGCTAAATAAAAACGACTACTCCGAGAGCGACATTTCCTTAAAATCCTCCCATTCTGTCGTCATCACCTTTGAAGTACAATATATTGCCCCTCAAATATACTTATTCTTCAACTCATTACCGGTTGAAATGTATATTTATATCCCACCACTCAATGTTTCAATTGCTGCCGTTTTGATCATACCAAAACTGCATGCCGATCCGTGCCCAGATGTTTTAAATGTGGAGAAAACCACCAACATTTTCCTCTTTCTCCCCACTTAAATGTTTCAGCTGCTTGGGCTCTTATTCCGCCGTCAATTCAATTTGCCCAAAATAATCTCGTCAAAAAAATATTACATTTTCATTGTCCTCTCCGAACTTTCTGCAGGCTTTTAAACTATTCTTGCCCATCAACAAATCATTTGCTGCAACTGAATACCACTAAAACTTAACCTCTTAAAAACTCCCTCAAATTTCCTGGTGAGATGAGGAATGTTTCAAGTTAGTTAGAATTTACAAAGCCGAATTTCTTTTCTACCGTTATAACATGACTTTGGATAGTTATTTTTTATACGAAAATACCGAATCCAATGCCAAAGAGGTATTGAAGTCAAAAAAAGATTCGAGAGATATATCTTATGCAGTTCAGTATCTCCAAACACTCCAATGTTGGAAGTTTGGTATATAATTCGAAAAATTCAATCCTTTTTCCATATATTAGGTGATATTAATGTCCATTCCCCAATTTCTGGTCCTACTTTCCTGACCAAAATGGTCGAAGTTTGACAGATTTCCTAGACGAATCTAACCTTTTACTTTCAACACAAACCCCAGGGCAGTGGATCTCTCCATATGCTCCACTAGTCTGGCCTCTTTATCCTTGTGGACGATGTCCCCAGCCCTTGCTCCAGTGATCATTTTCCGATCACTATCACCAAACTTCTTTCCTATCAGACCCATCCAGATCCAATTAGTACCATATTTAAGATTTGAACGAAACACACCAAATAAGACGAATTGACCTCGCGAATGGACAAGTTCACACTAAATTTACCCGTCACTGATATATTTTCTCTCAAAGATGACTATATTGCCTTCAAATCAATGTTAATAACTGCAATCAATAAATCAAATCCTAAAATAAGCTCTCTCCAAAAACTTAAATACAATTATCTTGTTCACTTTGACGACCACTTTGTATGCCTTATTTGAGTGCTGATCACCTCCATTCAAAACTCTGGTATAATCGTATATTTGATGTGGATTCCTATACATTTCCGATTCCTTGGCAAAACAAGAACAATAGAGTTGGATCCCTACTGTTACCTTCGTAAACCACATTCCCCTATCTGAGATTTTTCCATCCTCAAAGATAAATCTCGCAATGTTTGGTCAAAGTATTGGCATATTTCAATCCAAGGGAGCCTGCTATCTCTCAATACAAAGTACTATCCCAGGTTGTGTGTCAGTTTTGAAAAACTCACCAACTTCGAAAAACGGCCTTACTCGATTTTTTTTCTGAAGCACTTCATCTTTTAAATGTTATATTCATAAACATAAATAAAAAACCAATGAATCACACAATCAACTAATTCAGGCGGTTATCTTCTAAAGGTTTTCATTCAATCATTAGAGCTATTGAAATTTTGAAAAACTCTAAGCGCCAGTATTCCACAGATTAAAATATTTTTTGGTTGTTGAGTTTTTCTTGAGTTATGTTTAGAAATATTAAAAGGCGATAATAAATACTTTTTAAATCGTATAAAAAAGCCACCATTGGATCTCAGTTTTTCTTTTGCCATCGTGTGAAGTTCAATAATTTGTAATTGTTAAAAAAATTATATTTTATGGTGGAAAGGTTACTATCTAATAATTTTATTACTTAACAGTATTAACAGTTTTAATTTGTAGAATATTTTTGGCATATTATGCATGCTAAGTTATTTCGTTAACTCATTTGCATTGAAACTCCATTTATTTTAAAATAAAACTTTTTAACGTAATTATTGTTTTTTTTTTCAATGTTCTACTAGGTAAAGTAATTTAATCACGTACAACTGCTTCAGCCTTCCAAAGTCATTTTCAAATAGAAAAAAAGCTGTCACTTGTTTATTTGTGTACACATTGTGTTAAGTTTTGATTGGAAGGAACTTGTAAATGATAACACATCAGAAACTTTAAAAGGACTCTTGACTTTTATTTGCTCTATTCCCAATTACATTGTAAATATCAGGAGGTCCAAAACTACCCAACACAGACCAAAAAAGTTGTCTTTACTATTAAAAGCGCTAGGGAAAAAGAGGAGGGTACAATGAAAATCAAATCTTTTAGAATCTGCTTGGGAGTTTGCACCTACCGACATCTATGCATAATTTCTACAACAAATTATCTTGATTACATACAATTCAATTTTATTTACTTGGAGAGGTGTGAGTCCTAGATAAAAACTGCATTATTCAATTTTAAACACATTGTTTTTGAATGTTTGATTCAGTGATCAAGGTTTAAAATAAACAAAAAAATAATTTTCTCTTCTAAATCGTCGGAAAAAATTAGGAACCAGGCTGACAAAATTCCGAGAAAACAATAATGATACATTAAGCCAATTTTAATCAACCAAATTGCAATACACAGCTTTCCTTTAGCCTTTGTTATCCTCAATTCTGTCTGGAATCTATTTTGCTCGGCTATAAATACTTTTATTAATAAAAAAATAGTCATAATTAATATGATAGTTTTATGTCGTCTTTATAACGGGGCCTCGAGCGAGTTTACTTTTTTGTCATCAATGTCTCCGGGGAAATTACAAAAGATTTTAAAATATAATCCTTTTTTTAGCCAACCACCAGCAAATAAGAGATGATGTTAAAGTATATTTCAATAAAAATATTTTCAAATTTAAAATAACTATCTGAAAAGATCGTTAGTAAAAAGCTTGGCATGAAAAATCAAAATAAATAAATACAAAATGTTATTATTTAAATTTCATGCTCTTTATTAATTTTCAGAAATATTGTGAGGGTATTATGTAGCTACAGCATAGATAATAAATAAAAATTAAGGTATATTTTTCACACGTGTAGGATTGATTATTGAACTTGATACAATCAGTTCCAATTTTGTAAATGACTCTTAAAATTTAAACAAATTCAAGTACATTGAACCTGAGTTACGTAGATAGACAGACACACAACCGAAATCAGTAATGTTGGTATTGATACCTACATCAATGTAATTTTTTCGGTTTCTGTTATTTCGATTTCAAAGGAAAACTTTGTTACGTGGAAACTAAGCGGTACCTACTTAAATTGAATCACAAATCACTTTGATAAGTTCAGGTTAGATAAGATCAGTTTTTGGTTTCAAAACCAATAGATATTCCAATACAAATGATGTTTGTCAATACCATAAAAATGTTTCAGGTTTTGACCTCTGGACATGTTTGCATACTGTTGTGAAAGTATTAGAAAAAAAGGTTAGTCATATATATATTTTTTGTAAATTTATATAAGCGTATGGTTTACAATAAACGGCAGTTAGGTGGTTTAATTAACATTATTTTTTGCTTTACAGCATATTGAGCTGGACCGACAATGCATTGAACTTTTTTTTTAAATGGATTTTGGGTATTATAATAGCAAAAAATAGGTGCTTTATATCTTCCACGTTGTCGTAAAAATCTTGTAATTTTATGTATCTTTGCGATTTTATTTGGCAACCTTCCGATTTATGAAGGTGAAAATCATTAATTTTGAATTTTTTTCACGAAATGGGTCTAAAAGTGTCAAAGTGAACTGACAATATTACGTTCTTAAAACTTCAGATTCTTGATTGAACATAATTACGTCTTACGAAAACCTCTTTTTTTATCGGTATTCTTGCATTATTGGATTAAAAGAGAATTTCTGAGGTCATAGAAGGTAAGCCGGCTTATATCGTGTGATGCTTTTCCATCACTTTCACGAAAACTTCTAACGAGAGAAAGCCTGTATGATCATTTATAACGTAACGCAGAATAATTTAGTGTACACATTTTCATCGAAAATTAAAAAATTAAAATAAATTGTTCAATTTTCGGGCTACTTATCAAATAATTCTTAAGTGTAGATAAACATTATCTGTGATCAACTGGAAGTTTCTGAGCGCAGAGAAGGCTAACCGGCTAACATATGTGCGATTGCTTTTTCATCACTATTTTCGCTAAAACCTCTACCGAGAGAAAACCTTTGTGTTAATTTATATTTATAGCTTAACGCATAATAATTAACATGTTATACTGCACATCGATTGTTTTCACAGTTTTTTTTTTCAATTTTCAGGCTACTTCTGAAATATATTACAATGATTTTGAGAAATAACGATTTTTTCGTTTTTTTTTTGTTTTTTTTTTGGGTTAATAAGATGCGTAGTATAGGTATTATTCTCATGTTTTTCAAACATAAATGTAAAATCATTACAATTCAAAATGCAGACAATGTACACATTTTGCTTTGTTGTTAAATGACATTATGTTTCAAATACAGCAATGGTTTGTCTAGAATTTCATTATTAGCTGAATTAATTTATTTTTGCCTTCAGGCTCAATTATTGACAGCAATGCTTTAGCCTATGTTATTAATTAAATGCATATTTCAACTGATGAGGGTGGCAGGAAAATCTGTGTAATGCAATGCTGTTCCCTCCTTTATTACAACTAATGATTACACGTCACAATCAAATAGAGTTCTCATTTCTGTCTCTAACACCAGAGAAGGTATTTTTAATTCGTAAATGTTATTCGTCCCATTAACAATATTCTTACAAATAAGTTGTTATCCACCAATACGCATTATAGTATATATTCACTTTGATTAAAAGTAATCCAATAACTTTGAGATGAATTTAAAGATATTTAAGTGAGGCAACAATTTTACATCGTTATCTCTGTGTATTATACGTATACCATTGGGGGGCTCTCTACAACGTACTAGGGAGGTATTATCAAATTATAATATACCAGGTAAGCATGTACAATTTCTTTTATCAACATGTCATAATGATTGACCATACTGGTCACGGATTTTGAAAAACAGTGGAAATCTTCTCATCCTATATGTAGGGACTTGTAATCTCTTCCAAAATCTTGATGTTATTTGTCAAAATTGGTGAATAAACGGGTTGTTTTCTTGGATATTGTGTACATTAAAATTCATGTCACAAAAACAGATAACGTTTATCTACTATTTAGAGTGTCGGCAACACTTCAGCCCTGAAAATTGAACCAATTTTTGAAAAATATATTTGATTTCACTAATTTTATAAATCTCTAAACTAAATTATTATGCGGAGTACGTAATTATTTATTTATTAAGTCATAAACATAAATGATCAAACAGGTTTTTTCTCGAAGAAGTTTTAGCAAAAGTGATGGAAAAGCAATCACAGGATATTAGCCGGTTTTCTTCCTCTGACCCCAGAAATTCCAGTTTAATCCAATTACGCAAGCATAGCGATAATAAGAATTTTGAATGACTTAATTAACGTATAAATAATATATATAAAAACCTATTAATTTTTTTCGATTGCCACTCATTCTTTCCACCCTGGTGAGAGCATTATTCAAGTTAAGCAACAAGATACAAACCACTCAAAGCTATCTAAGAGATATAAAGTTAAAATAGCTCTGTTTCCTGTATATCTTTTGTAATGGAATGTAAATATCTTACCATGCCAAGACCCAGATTATACGAACCCTTATAACCCTTCAACCTCAATCCTTATTTTCGTTGGTTTAACTGTATAGGTACCCCAAAGCAAACCCTAAAATAGAAGTGACTCAAACAACAATAAAGTAGGGAGAATCAAATTAATATCAATGTTGGGATAATGTGTGAGATTTTGTATTAAAAAAATATAAGCTTTATAGTTGTTTAGAAATATGATTGGTATTGATTAGTCCTATGTTACTTTCCCCGCGTACTTTTAGAAGCCTACCACCAGATTGTCCCCCACCACATATCAGTCTCCGACTTTGTTTTTGTTGCACATCAATGACTTTTTGACATGTGCACCGATTCATTGTTACGCGGATGACAATACAGTTCATAATAGCTTTTTGTTTGACAAGCCCCCAAAGGGCACACAATCTCCAACGGCTCGGAGGGCTTTGAAGCAGAGAATGGACGGTTATCTCAAAAGTATTTCCTCCTGGGGTAAAAATAATCTCGTCGAATTTAATGTTTCAAAGACCCAATCCTGTCTGATTACGTCTAAAAGGGATCCAAATGATAATCTAGTCTCCTTCAACGGAAGCAATCTTCCGAACAGGCCTTCCATTGATATGCTTGGTGTAACTATAAGTGACCAGCTCAGGTACGGTGGCTCCATCGAAGCCAGAGTAAAGTTGGTCTCTCAGAAGCTGGGCGTACTGTACAGGGCCCGCAGATACTTTAATATTACACAACTGCTGACCCTGTAAAAATCGCAAGTGCGCCCTATTGTCGAATTTGGCAGCCATCTCTGGTCCGGAGCCCCTAAATACCTGAAAAAAACCCTTGACTCTGTGCAAAAACGGGCGGTCCGTTTGATAGATTCCCCAATCTTAACAAACGGACTACAATCATTAGAGCACAGGCGTCAGGTAGGTATGCTGTCCTTGTTCTATCGGTATTACAATGGAAGATGCTCTGAGGAACTAGCGTCATTGATCCCTTCGGCACCGATGCGTAGTAGGGATACACTCCAAACGCGCGCCCAACATTTATACACGGTTGACATTTGTCACATGAGAACGGGTCGCTTCTACGATTCGTTCTTAAGTTCAACAGCTCGGCTGTGGAACGAACTGCCGGCCTCTGTGTTTCCTCCCTCCTACAACATGGGACTTTTCAAGACCCATGTTCACTCCTTCCTCTCCACAAAAAGACCCTCCACACAGCATCCCCAAAGATGACATAGGCCCTGCGGGAAATTATTTTCTTCAGGTCCTTCTGCGTGGAGTTAATATAAAAAAAAAAATTCAATCTTCCATTGGCTTATCATTTGGGTATATACATATATGCAGTGCTTTATTTGCCGCGAAACTTAAGTAAATCAGTAGAGCTGCAAAGTGCTACTTTTGTCACCGAATGATATCTCCTGATAAATCTAATTTTCTATGAAAGTCATGATTATGATTTAAAAAGTTTTGAAAAGGGAGAATACTGAACTTTCTCGATTCTCAAAGTTTTACCACAGACGCTCCCAAACAATTTGGTATTATTCTATAAAACAGAAAACCGCCAAACAGTTCACATAGTTTTGTAAAAAAAAATTAAGTGTCAGTAACCTTTATTAAACGTCGAACTAAATGTGTTTTTTTTTTATTTTCTTAAAAGTGGTAAATAATGTTTACAAAAAAAAAAACATCAGAAAGCGATTTTATAAACGTTTGCGTTCAATATTTTAATATTTCTAATTGCCTTGTATGTCTGTTTGAATGATATTAATTTCTGAAATAAAAGAATTTAATCTGTTCTAATTACAGTATTACACTGTGGGATAAATTCTAAAAGAGCTATTGCACTTGAAATTGAATGTCAAAAGGGAATATTTTTAAATAAAATCTACAATCTGACAGATGTTTATAAACTACATTATAATAAATCAATGGCTTAATACACACATGTATTAAATGCAGTTTTAAATTGAAAAAATGAAGTATTGTGCAAAGCATTAATAAAACACAATTATTACATTGTGAAAGTTTCGTCAGAAATTTACATATCAAGTAGAATGGATAAAAAGCGGATATTCACATTAATTTTGTTACTTTATATCTTATATTTAACCGGTAGTATTTTTATAAATTGAGTTTACAAATCGCACTTAACGCATTTGTAAGCAAGGCCATCGACATTCTCTAGACGCGAGTGGTTAAAGAAAATTATTTATGTTTCTTTGAGAGCTCCCGATATTATCTTTATCCACTTATTATTGTTATTTCAGCTATTCTGATTCTCAAATTTAGTACTCACTTTGATAGCTATTTGAGAAATGCAGCTGTTTCCGTACTGCTTTACAATAACGAGGTATCAGAATCATAACAAATTTTGCGGTCATAAACCGTGGAATATTTTAGAGCAATTACTTTTATCCGACAGATAAGTGTAACCCTATTATGGTTTCCAATAACAAATACCTTCCGACTGTTTGTAATGTATTAATAATGTCGTTTAACAAAGCATTCCTACTTAAAATTATAGATTTTAATGCTTATTTTATTTTGGGAGGATTTTTATTTTGTCACAGAGAAGGTAATATTAAAATAATATTTAACATTTCGGCAAAAAGTCTCTCCTGTAGGGGAAGCTGTTACTCTCGAATGAATATAAACCAGACTGCACTTATAAATCACCTAAAAATTCAATTTTAAAATCATAAACCTTTTTTTTAAATAAAGCACTTTACAGGACTTTTGGAACTGTTAAAACTCCGTAATGGTGAAGTTTAATTGAAATTTATATAGCTTTTAGCGCGTGAGGAACGCAGCGTAAAAGTGACAATAGTAAAAATATTATTATTTGTGCAACGTAGGCTTGAAAAAGCAAAACTATGCGCCTAAAAGTTTGTTGAAAGCACTCATTAATGACCGGGCAAAACTGGCTTGGACAAAAAAACAGAGACAAAGTAGCTGCGGAAAAATAGTAAATAGATCAAAATGAGAAAACACACCTTCTATTTTCCTCGAATGAGTACGAGCGAACTCATTAAGTGGAGAAAAATAATTTCACATAAAAAAAGAAATGATGGTTATTTAAATTAAAACCATAAAATAAAATTTTATGATTCGCTAAGGTAAACGAAAATCATTCGTATTTAAGGTATCTTATAGACGCTGTGTTTTGGAATTGCCGAAGAAATGTTTTAAAATTGACTGTAATTTTTTATTATTTTTAGTATTTGAGAAAATATTCTAATTGTAAGTTTTACAATATATGCATTTTAAATAATATATGGTATACTTACGACACCTTCCCGAGTGGCATTTTCTCACATAATCGCCCTAGTGTAAGACCACCATTAAGAATTGAAACTTTGCTTGAATAGCTTTAGCCGTGTTTGGTGACCAGATCTGAATAGCCAGGTACTTCCTCACCTCCTTCTCACTTTCTTCAGCATTGTGACGTTGTGACGTAGTCCAATATGGGATGCCATTGTCTCACTGGCTCCAGACGGTTCGCAGCAGTTGGGACTGCGGCATTCACGTAAAAAAAACGAATTAAAATAATGCTTTTACCTAAACAATTTGTCATGTGTGATTTCCAAGTTGAGTAAATTGAATAGATGATTCATTTGTGATTTTCACGGCTAGTATTAATGATATTTTAGGCATATTGTGCCGGGTTGCGCTACCTCCTTCTTTAGCCAACGCTTCGGACAGCATTACAGTGTCCACCGTCATTGCAGATTTGACACATCTGCCACATCTGTACTGATGTGGACACTGTATAGCCGTCCAAAAAATTGGCTAGAGAAGGAGGTACTACAACACGGCACAATAACCGAAAAATAAATCACTATAAAGATAGAACCGTTTCTTTTATATCACCTAAGTACTTAAGTATGTAAAAATAATAATAAAAAATTAACTTTTTCACTAGTATATATTAAGTATTAAGAAAATTATTGTCTTCTTTCATTGAATTTTAATATTTCCAAAGAACATCGTTCATTTGACTGCCGTTTAATTCATGCTTAACTTGATTACCAATGCAGTAGTTTCAACATTTACACAACCGCTGCACTTCCAACTAGACTGTCGCAGTGTCGTATTAGGCAATCGTGTTTTCATAAATTAGTATGGGTTAGGAAACCATAGGTCAGCATCAAAGGGTATTTTTCGTAGTCAATTTTGTACATATATTAAGGTTGAAACGCACATAAAAAATTCAATTTTTTTTATTTCAAAAAATATATAAGTATTCTATTTTCTATTCGTTTCTGTTAACCTTCCGGTTATGACGCTCGTAAACATTCTTCAACTTCCAACATGTCAGCGTTAGCGTTGCTATTATGTCTCTGAGGATTACGAAAATATGTACGATTATGTGTAAATCTATCTGTGTGTATAAATAAGAGTTTTCCGGTGTTAGTCAGTGGGTTTGTTTTTAAAACACATTTAGAGTTTTATACTTCTTTTCTCTTCGTTTTCCTTAGATTAGGTTTTGTTCAATTTGGGAGGCGGATTTAGTTACCGCCACCCCGGGAACCAGTAATTGGATAACCAACATCTCTGCCATAGGTTACACCAAGTGGTTTGCTGCATTTGGTGACTCAGTAGGGGTGCCCAGGTTCAGGGAGTGAGGTTTTTCTAGGTCTTCTGGAGACTGGTTGAGGGAGACTTTTAACCTCTCCAGCAGAACTCTCTCGACCGCAGTGTGAGAGTTGCATTAATACGTCCGTCACTCTTGAACACACTGATCGCCAGATTCTTACCCACCCCTCATACCATTTTACTTCCCTTTCTCCATTTCCTCTCTTTCCCTTCCCTAAAAAGACCCCCCACACAGAATCACAAAATGTGACATAAGCCTTAAGGAAATTATTTTACTCAAGGCCTCCTATGTAGAGCTAATTCTAAAAACAATGCAAAAAACATAACTATTTTTGAATTTTATTTTTTTTTTTTTTTTTTTAATTAATAAATTTTAAATGTTTCAAATTGAAGACTAGTATGGAAGGTACAATGCTAGGTTACCGTAGTGAGTACGAAAGGTTAATAAAATGCTTTCTGACTGAGATAATCTCATTTCAGGTTTTACAACGAGGTTATTTTGTCGCAGGCTTTTCTGTCAGGTCACCGCATAAAAGCTCTCAGTTAACCAAACATATTAACCGGGATAAAGCTACGAAATAGGAACATTTTGGCCGGGTTTAAGGTAATATTATAAACAATAATGGGCCCTCGCTATTATGGGCCTAGTATTATGGGCATAACGACCGATGCTTTGAATACAAAATTAATTTAATTATGTTTTGTGTTTCAATTTACTCAAATCCCTTCTATATGCCCAAAGAAAATTGATTAATACACGTAGGTACTTTGATTAAGGGTCCGTGGCAGAAATAATAAACCGATACTTTAATACTGGAATTTATATTGAGCCAGTTGGAGAAAGACATAAACTGCTAAATAATCAAAATAAATAATTAAATTAGATGAGGCACTCGGAATACTGATAGAAATATTTATGACAAAGGAAACCCCGTCTGAAGACGTTGTCAGAACCAAAATATCTCTTCAAAAATATACCATCTTCGTTAGGGAAAATACAACAAATCTACCTAAATATTTGGTATCTTATATTGAAGGATAGTTGATTAGGGTAGGTTCAATAGAGAACATCGATATAGCGAATTGACGGATTTGAAATGTGCGTTACGTTGGCGCTTTCATTATAACGTCATGAACAATGATAAAATACTAATAATAATATGTGAATGATTTTCAATGTACCGTTTTTGTGAAAATATATATCTTATTTTTACATTGCACTATCTTATTACTAGCCATATACTTGACAAACTATTGTTAATGAATACCAATGCTTATACATTCATGGACGTTGGAAGGGCAATGTTATCCCATACAACTCAAAAATACTAACTAACCATCACGCAGTTTCTCCGCAGGGGTAGGCAGAGAGAACGAACCGCCAAAACACAGTTTTGCTGACTATACTGTGCTACTCATTTAATCCGACACTTGGTTAGACGCATACAAAATGGCTGAGAAATCAATTAACTCTGTTAAAAAATGGCTAGATATTAACTCTCTTGCACTAAACACTTCCAAAACAAAATACATTAATATCAGTATGAATATCGTTGGCCAACCTAATCAAGATGTTGAAATAAAAGTACGTGAATGTTCTTGTTCTCACGATACATTCTGTCAAAGTTCTTGCATAGATCGAACGGACCATATCAAATACCTTGGTCTTACATTTGATCAATATCTTAAGTGGAATACACATTGCCTACTTATCACGAATAAACTAAGAAAACATATTTATTTCTTCAAAAACATTAGAAACATACTAGACTCCAAATTTATGAAAATTGTTTATTACTCTCTTTATCAATCTATCATTGAGTATGGAATAATCGCATGGGGAGGTGCAACACAATCAGCTATAGATTCACTATTGAAGGCATGAAAATTAACTATAAAAGTTATTCTTAAAGTTTTCTCAATTACAAGTAGTGCAGATATATTCTACTATCTTAACTCATAGTTTTAAAAATAAAACACATACATTTTATGAAAATACCTAAAATATTGTAAACATGAGGCACAAAACCAAAGAACTCATCCAAACACCTAAAACAAACAAAACATTTGGTCAAAGAAATTTCAAATACATTGCGTCTGAAATATACAATAACCTACCTGAAAAAACAAAACAATCGAATAATATTAACAAATACAAAATCCTGATCAAACAATGGATCATCGAAAAAGGTCAACTCTCAAATATCTCACCCAAATATAATCCTCATTATTGTTACCACTAATTTTACCAACCTGAAGATTTTTGTCAAATATTTTTGCTTTATGAATAAATGTACTTTATTATAATATTTGTAAACTAGTCTGTCTCAACACAGGATTTCCTAGTGAGACAGGCAAAGCCAAAAAAATATATTTAAACCTTTTTATATAGATGCACATAATAATGAATTTTAATAAAAAAAAAACACGATTTTGGCACATACTCCTTGCCTCATTCACATTTATAAATCGTCTCATAGATACTCTTCCATTATTCTGACTCTGACATGGCCCGACTCTTGTATTTGATTCACTTGATCATGCCATATCTTTCTCGGGCGTATCCGACTTCCTCTACCATTCATATTTGCGTCAAATATTTGCCTCACACTCTTTTCTTCGCTCATTTGCCCTACCTACCCAAGCCATCTAAGCGCCCCTTTCTTAATCTTACTCATTACACTAACATCAGCCTTGCATTCCATCAGCGCTCACACGATTGTATATTGTTTTATCTCATGGATCTCATTTCCACAGCATTCAGTCTACTTCCATCCTCCCTATGCCAGTTCCATGCCTCACTGCCATACATCAGGGTAGGAATTAGAGGAGTTTATTTGCATTTACCTTTTTTCAATATCTCTGTCAGCCTTCCCGTTTTTCGTAAACATACTTCTCAAATACACAAACTTATCCACCTGCTCCAAGTATTCCTCATTCACAAATATATTGCACACTATTTTTGTACTCTCTCATTCAAGCACCATGACTTTTGACTTACATTCATCATTAACTAATTATTCATACATACTTCGTTCATCCTAGACACGAGATACTGTAGATCTTTTATATTGGTAGCAATCAGCACTGCATCATCAGCATACAATATACTTTCAGATTAGTCAAATTTGTGCTCAATCCTACCTATTTCAATTCTTGCATACAATTATACATGAACAAAATCAATAAACACGGTGACATAACGTAGCCTTGCTTAACCCGTTTTGTTACATCAAACCACCCCGTAAAACAAACATAATACATGAAACCTTTCCTTTATACAAGTATTATACCAGTATTCATTCCATACTTGGACAACACCATTCATAAAACAACAGCTCAAAAACACAAAAAGTTATAAATTATGTATTTATTTTATTTATTAATATCATATTATATCATATCATATTAGCTGTATCGAACGTCATCAGCATCATCAATATAAAATGTACATCAATTATAAAAAAACACAACAAAATGCCATCATATTTACCACTGTCGAAAACTATGTAAAACCTTCCATAAAACTAATGTTGATAAACCTGCCTTACATATAGGTAACTCATGTTTAAAAACCTGCCCTGCCGTTTAACGGTAAATTTTATCGCTCGGACCTAAAAGGCAGTTGTTTAGCTTCAACTCAAGCAACCATCTTACTCTGGCTAGGCAGCCGCTGATTGGCTAAGCACAAAACCTGCTTGAGCGACCCACGTGTATCCAAGAGATTTGTAAAAAAAATACAAATTTGCAAGCCCTTCCTGTAATAATAGGAAACAATGTTAACTAAATAATTATATACAAAGATACTTATATGTTAATTAAATAAGCTCGAATAGAAATAAAATATGTTACACGTAAGATAATTATGTAATCAGCGAAACTCTGAAAATGTTACAGAGATTTGACCACTTATCTTGTAGAATATGTCTTATTATAACTAAATAAACAATATTGCGACGATGTGGTTTTGGCAGGGCGACAGAGGCAGATAAGGTCTAATATTATAAAATATTCCTATATTTCTGAGATAAACAGATTTAATCCTACAAGCGTGGCGAGCTTCATAGCAAGAAAAAAGCAAGCTCGTTACGGGAATTTCATAATACAATCAAGGGTCGGAGGCGCGGTCCTATAGAATCTTATAAAGGCGCCGCAAAAACCGGTCCCTTCACCATTCCGCCATAAGCCCTGGACCGAGCAACATCTACCGCTGTCCGCTCTGCCTGACCCGCTTCGCTACCTGAGACCAACACGCTGTGTTTGATTTCAACCCGGTTCCCCCCCCCGCTCCACTTCCGCTGTCTACTGCAACTGCCTGCTGCTGAGCTCGCTGCTCACCGACAAGCCAACGACGCCCCGACGTCGCGGCGCCTCTGCCTCGGGCTTCACTGAGCCTTCCCAACAGCCAGCCTCGGAGAGGGGATCTGCCATTGCCTACTGAACCAGCCAGCGCCCCGCAGAGCCGTTACCGACTGAGCCTGGAGGGATACAAGAAGTTGCACCCGCAATAAAAACCAACCGCTTTTATAAAAGCGTTCTTTTCAATATGCAAATTACAAATGTCGAATATATCGTCTTTCTCAAGACGCATTCATTTATGCAAACATACAAGAGTCAATATTCCCTGGATCGAGGGGACTGAACGTTGCCGACTGAGACAGCCCGCCTGCCAGCCCGCCTGCCAGCCAGTCCCGGAGAGCCTTCCCTCCAGCGTGCGGTCCTGCTCACTGGCCCCGATGTCACAGAGCCGTTACTGACTGACCTTGGACGAATACAAGGAGTTTTATCCGCAATAAAAACAACCGCCTTTATAAAGGCGTTCTTTTCAAAAGCAAATTACAAATTTCGAATATATCGTCTTTCTCAAGACGCATTCATTGAGGCAAACATATTACAATAGTCGATATTCCCTGCATTTTTATGATATTTTAAATAACTCTGTAATGGTTCAAATGAAATACCTCAAGTGCTTTATTTGAATCATTACACAGGACAAAGGTAAATGTGTGCCGGTGCTTATATTTTATAGTTTTTTCTTGTGCAGGAGAACACGTCCCGTACAAAGTGGTCCATTCGAGCCGGAACCACACATCACGCCTTCAGTCCTGCCCCGGTGGAGATGTCATCACCTTGCAGTGGCTGAGAGACTCGGAAGTCATCTAAGATGCCGGTTTCCCGCCCTGAAAGCAGACACACGCCGGCTCCCGACCGCCTTCCCGCCAGCGTGCGGTTCTGCTCGCTGGAACACCAGCCGATGTCAGAGCAGTCCAGGGGCACCCCCCTCCCACCGAGCCCTGAGCCCTCTCGGCTCGGGCTCCCTCATGCCCTGAGCCCTCTTGGCTCGGGCTCCACCGACAGGCCAACGACGCCCTGACGTCGCGGCGCCTCTACCCCCGGGCTTCTCTGAGCTTGCCGGTGACCGACGCCCCAACGTCGCGGCGCCTCTTCACCGGGCTTGCCGGAGACCAAGGCCCCGTTGTCGCAGCGCCTCTTCCCCGGGCCCACGTGCTTTCCTGTGCTCGCTGCTCCCGATGTCGCAGCACCTCAGCCCCGGGCCCCACATGGCTCGGGTTTATTTGAGCTTGCTGTCGCTTACCGAGGTATATAGAGCAGAGGCCTGCGCAACCAGTGACATCCCGGCGGCGGTGATTACACACAGTCACCGCTCCAGTGAGCAAACAACGCCCACACGGCTTGCCACTGCCTGTCAAACTCTACATTGGACAGCCAGCCAGTATACCAACTCAGCCAATGTATAACGCGCACGAGGCCTGCGCAACCAGTGACGTCGCCGGTGACAACCTGTACAACACCGGTGACGACCAGTGACATTGCCGGTGACATCCCGGATGCAATGTCTTACATACTCAGAGCCACACGATGAGCCACTGCCTGTCAAACTCTACAGTGGACAGCCCAACAGCCAGCCAGTATACAAACTCAGCCAATGTATAACGCGCACGAGGCCTGCGCAACCAGTGACGCCGCCGGTGACAACCAGTACATCGCCGGTGACAACCAGTGACATTGCCGGTGACATCCCGGATGCAGTGTCTTACATACTCAGAGCGGCACGATGAGCCACTGCCTGTCAAACTCTACATCGGACAGCCAACCAGTATACATAAACAGCCGAGATATAATGCGCACGAGTCCTGTGTAGCCGGTGACAACCATCCATCGCCGGTGACAACCAGTACATCACCAGTGACATTGCCGGTGACATCCCGGATGCGGTGCCTTACATACTAAAACTCTACAGTAGACAGCCCGACAGCCAACCAGTATACCTAAATAGCCGAGCTACAATGCGAACGAGTCCTGTGCGCCGGTGACAAACAGTACATCGCCGGTGACAACCAGTACATCGCCAGTGCCAACCAGTGACATTGCCGGTGACATCCCGGATGCGGTGTCGTACCTACTCAAATTCTACAGTGGACAGCCCGACAGCCAACCAGTATATCTAACCAGCCGCGGTACAATGCGCATGGGTCCTGCGCAACCGGTGACACCGCCGGTGATAATCAGTAACATTGCCGGTGACATTGCCCGGGTGAGCAACCAAACAACGCTCACACTGCATGCACTAGCCCGCAGAGCCGTGAGAGGTGTCAGCCTGCCCGCCAGACAGCCAGAATATCTACTCAGCCGGGGTATAACATGCACCCCGAGCGCGCTGGCGGCCAGAAACCTATGCAACCAGTGACACCGCCTACAGACGGAGTACCCTACTACCTTATACGATGTGCCAGCCGTACAGTGACCCGCACCCCCAGGACTCCGATAAGATGACGACAATACAATTCGAGTACACTGGGGATCATTACGTGCGCTTTGCCGGGGGATGAATGCTAACTGGCACGCAAAACAGATTGCAGACCTATAAAAATAAACATCTCGCCGCCAAGCTGCCGAGTTCGCAGTACCGCAGCCCGCCTTGTTGGATAGGCCCTCTACTACACTGGGCCACCATCACCAGCCAGAGCCCCCTGATGCGCGTATGATGGCTACGTCTACCCACGAGCTTGAAGCGACCGGCCCGACCTCGAATGCCGGCCCCCCGGATACGTAACATCTCGAGAGCCGACACCATCCGGAGCGCAGCCCGATTCGACTGCGGCCAGCCAGTCACCTACGTGTTTGCTGCGACCGTCCCGGCCTCGAATGCCGGTCCCGGATATGCAGCAAACCGCAACTATATAATGGTCACTCACAAGTTTGCGGCGACCATCCCGGCCTCGAATCGTTGCGGATATGCTGCAAACTGTGACTAAATGTTGGCCATCCTGTCAATCACGTGTTTGCTGCGACCGTCCCGGCCTCGAATGCCGGTCCCGGATATGCAGTGAACCGTGACTACATGATGGCTAGCCTGTCACCCACAAGTTTGTAGTGACCGTACCGGCTTCGAATGCCGGCTCTGGATATGCCGCAAAGTAATCCCCGTGACTACATGATGTCCGGCTTGTCATCAAAATTGCAGCAGCAAGCTAGCCGGATTCAACTCTGGCCCCTTCACAGTTCCAGCGCGCACCTAAGCGCACATCCGGCCTGAAATGCCCCCCTCCCCCGGATACGCAACAACTCAAAAATGCACGACCGATACCCCGACACAAAAGGATACCAGTTCACCGCCATTCAAAACCTGCGAGCGCGCCCAAATCCCACGCGCGTCACCCTGCAGCCGCTCCCCGGAACCGAGAACTAACAAACAAGCCCCAAGAGTAATCACCACGGCCAGATGGGAGGAGTGACCACGCACTCAATCACTGGATTTGGATGCATCAACCACCACCGAAGACTGACACGTTCGAAAAAATATCTCGGTGCAGCCACTACTGCACGGGAAGGAGTGTATCGAACGTCATCAGCATCATCAATATAAAATGTACATCAATTATAAAAAAAACACAACAAAATGCCATCATATTTACCACTGTCGAAAACTATGTAAAACCTTCCATAAAACTAATGTTGATAAACCTGCCTTACATATAGGTAACTCATGTTTAAAAACCTGCCCTGCCGTTTAACGGTAAATTTTATCGCTCGGACCTAAAAGGCAGTTGTCTCGCTTCAACTCAAGTAACCATCTTACTCTGGCTAGGCAGCCGCTGATTGGATAAGCACAAAACCTGCTTGAGCGACCCACGTGTATCCAAGAGATTTGTAAAAAAAATACAAATTTGCAAGCCCTTCCTGTAATAATAGGAAACAATGTTAACTAAATAATTATATACAAAGATACTTATATGTTAACCTTTCCTCATCTGTGGTGTGTATTTACTACACATTGCTTCTAATAACTTTAATAACTCTATAAATATAATAAATTCTGGGTTCAGATTTTAGGAATTCCTCCGTTATACATTAATGCACTGAATTAAAAAATAATATATTACATAGTTTTCAAATTCAATTAAAAATCAGAGTTTTTTGTTAAAAATCGGGAACAAATACACGAATACAATCAACCGTGTGATACTAAATACGCGAAGAGTGTGCGAGGAAATGACACGCTATTGATGTCCCGCTTTAATTCGCTATGCGGGAATATGAGATAT
The DNA here is from genome assembly GCF_061612785.1 of Hesperophylax consimilis. Classification (NCBI taxonomy): domain Eukaryota; kingdom Metazoa; phylum Arthropoda; class Insecta; order Trichoptera; family Limnephilidae; genus Hesperophylax; species Hesperophylax consimilis. Next base: position 10,689,640 of record NC_142850.1, on the reverse strand, counting down.
CCACACGTCTGCATTTGTCTTTTCATTTAGTCCATCGATACCTACGACCGCACAGCTGTGTTTGTGTTAGCCAGTTGCCAGTCGCCCGCGAACCGTCGTTACATGTGGACCCCTCGCACGTTTTTTTAGCATCTGCCGATGGTTTTTTCATGTTTTCAGCAATTTACTTACAATTATCATCACTTTTGATATAAAATATAATATACATAAGCGATAAGCTATGAATATTCATATTTTTCCGATATTAAATCGCTTATTTTGAGATGTGTATTGACTACACAGCACCGTAACGCGTGTATTTTTTTAGCACAGTAAGGGAAAGGTTAATTAAATAAGCTCGAATAGAAATAAAATATGTTACACGTAAGATAATTATGTAATCAGCGAAACTCTGAAAATGTTACAGAGATTTGACCATTTATCTTGTAGAATATGTCTTATTATAACTAAATAAACAATATTGCGACGATGTGGTTTTGGCAGGGCGACAAAGGCAGATAAAGTCTAATATTATAAAATATTCCTATATTTCTGAGATAAACAGATTTAATCCTACAAGCGTGGCGAGCTTCATAGCAAGAAAAAAGCAAGCTCGTTACGGGAATTTCATAATACAATCAAGGGTCGGAGGCGCGGTCCTATAGAATCTTATAAAGGCGCCGCAAAAACCGGTCCCTTCACCATTCCGCCATAAGCCCTGGACCGAGCAACATCTACCGCTGTCCGCTCTGCCTGACCCGCTTCGCTACCTGAGACCAACACGCTGTGTTTGATTTCAACCCGGTTCCCCCCCCCGCTCCACTTCCGCTGTCTACTGCAACTGCCTGCTGCTGAGCTCGCTGCTCACCGACAAGCCAACGACGCCCCGACGTCGCGGCGCCTCTGCCTCGGGCTTCACTGAGCCTTCCCAACAGCCAGCCTCGGAGAGGGGATCTGCCATTGCCTACTGAACCAGCCAGCGCCCCGCAGAGCCGTTACCGACTGAGCCTGGAGGGATACAAGAAGTTGCACCCGCAATAAAAACCAACCGCTTTTATAAAAGCGTTCTTTTCAATATGCAAATTACAAATGTCGAATATATCGTCTTTCTCAAGACGCATTCATTTATGCAAACATACAAGAGTCAATATTCCCTGGATCGAGGGGACTGAACGTTGCCGACTGAGACAGCCCGCCTGCCAGCCCGCCTGCCAGCCAGTCCCGGAGAGCCTTCCCTCCAGCGTGCGGTCCTGCTCACTGGCCCCGATGTCACAGAGCCGTTACTGACTGACCTTGGACAAATACAAGGAGTTTTATCCGCAATAAAAACAACCGCCTTTATAAAGGCGTTCTTTTCAAAAGCAAATTACAAATTTCGAATATATCGTCTTTCTCAAGACGCATTCATTGAGGCAAACATATTACAATAGTCGATATTCCCTGCATTTTTATGATATTTTAAATAACTCTGTAATGGTTCAAATGAAATACCTCAAGTGCTTTATTTGAATCATTACACAGGACAAAGGTAAATGTGTGCCGGTGCTTATATTTTATAGTTTTTTCTTGTGCAGGAGAACACGTCCCGTACATTAGCTATTTGTTCATCGAAGTTTACAAATAATTAATTTATTATTAATTACATACAGACATTATTACATTTTAATTTTTTTGTTTATTCTTTTTGCTCCACCCATGCTCAATCTAGCTTGAATCTGCCCATATTTCGCCGCTATCACTTCCCGTGGTCAGATTTCGATGAAATTTGGATATGTTGTATATTAACACCCAATTAAGAAAATAAAAAAAAACTTAGAAAAATGTAAATAACTACTTATACTTACAAAAATATGAGATGTTGCGTTTTCGCAAAGTCAGCGAAATAGGGGGGTAAAAAGTAAATGTATAAATCAAAACAAGTTTTTTTTTAAAGTGGTTTTATTTCTATTCATTTAAAAATCATATTACTAACAGTAACTAAAATTAAAGATACTCTAGGAATAAGTAGGAAGGTGCACCTTTCCAAAAGACCTAATCAGAAATTTGCATATACATGTATTATAATAAACATTATTTTCCGTTATGGTAAATTTCGTTACATTTATGGTGCAATGCCACATTACACTCTGAACACATATAATATGTTTGCGAATGACACATACGACATATTTTTCTATTTTCTCCTTTATTTAAAATATGACTACTCCCTGTTTTGCTTGACCTCGATGCTGTCGCAAATCTACAACTAATCCGCGACTTAAATCCAAATTTGATAGGCTTGCTATAAATATACATTTTACACGAATGCTTTCCTCTATAGGGATCATTGGTTCGTCTATTGACAGCGCATGCCGTACAATTTGGGCTGCTTAAAATTTTTATTAAACAAGGTCAAATATGGTCTAACTTTATAAAGTTTGTCGGTATAGTCGATATTTAAATTGTCATCCAAATGTAAATTGCTTTTGACATTACGATAGGCTTGTCTAGTCATACATGACCTTACAAAATGATTCGTAATGTCCTCATCTAGAGACCAATACATTTCCTCACGAGGTAACTGTTGTAATATGGCAATGAAATAACATTCAGTTGGTAACACTACATGCACATGAAGTAGGTGTCAAAAGTATAAGTCTCTGTAATGGCTGTAATGTGTGTGCTCTGCTACGATAAACGTTATTTTAGTTATTAAAGATCACCATCTATTATTTATCAAGACTACAGTAACCTATGATATCCAGTGAACAATAAAAATCCTATATATTTTTTTAAATTATTAATAGTCAATGAGGTGATTACTTTGTTTTTGAATAGAGCGTAACCATTTGATTGTTGTACAATTAAGTTAATGAGATCACCTTTAAAAAATAATCAGTAGCTTACATGTTCAACTCTTCCTTTCTCAACGTTATTTGAAACTCGCAAATAACTAGGTTTCGATTTCAACGCATTTCTCTTGACACTGCCGACAAAGATGTTGATAGTTGGGGCTGGAATGGAGTTGTTGAAGGTTCACTCACCAGCTTTTTGGAGTGAACTTCCAAAGTTCCTGCCGTATCCCTGAACGTTTGGCAAAATGAACCGTCTTCGTGTAAGTCATTTTCATCAAAATCCTCTTTGTCAGCAACTTCAGCGACTTCAGAGGGTAAAACGACCACATCTGGAATATTTTCTTCGTCATCTTCATCCTCGATATTCCAATTCTTTGCGATAAATTCGGCAGCCTCTTGTGTGGTCAAAAGGTCCTTTGGATTCATCTTATTCATTAGAAAAAACACAGTAAAAGCGATCGTTGCCGGTTATTATGAATAAAATAATTCAAAAGTTTTTACCCCCGTATTTCGCCGACGTTGCGTTACTGCATCACTTAAATAAACTATGTAAATAAGTACCTCCGAATTTTTTTTTAAATTGTACATATCATAAAATAGGAGTCAACTTTTTATTAAGAAAGGCTATAATATATCAAAAATTTTGGTCATATGTCAACAGTAACAATTATTTAAAAATTGCTTACCTGAGTGTCGTATTTCGTCCAACTTGGGGGGCGTCTACTTTGTAACTGAAGCAAATGTGTTTCTATCTGTTAAGTTCTAACGATAAAATCAAACCTTTTCTATAAGTTACCTAAAGAATAATGGTGAATCCTTATCAAGTTCTCAAAATATGACCCAGCAACCAAATTTTTGCGTTTTTGCAACGTCAGCGAAATATGGGTAATGTGTGCTGACTTTATGGTTTCCGGTATTCCATTTACATTTCCATTGTATTCCTTTGTACAGTAAACTATTTAGAGTATTAGTTTTGTCTTTTTTTGGTAGACTAATTTTATTATGTTCTTGTATTATGTCTGTAAATATACTTGTTGTAGACAGAGTATCCGGGTGTTACAAATGTTGGGAAGTGATTTTACATGATGGAAGAAGTAAAAAAGGTAAATAACTTTTAAATTCCGTTTTTTTTTTCATGCAAAAATATTATTTTCTCTTCAATTCATCTTTTTAACCTGAATACTATCTTAAATTGTTGAAATTTACGTGTAGAACCATTTCCCAAAGTTTGTGCACGTAACCCCCGGGCACCCCGTTTAATTTTCTTTGAAAAGTTTTGTGATAGTAGGTTGTTTATTATTTAATGTATAAATATCACCGTCTTCAAGGTAAACATCAATTTTACTGTCAAAATGTATTATGAGTATTATTTGTACTGTACATTTTGGAGAATTCGCAGCAATATAATAATTTTACTGTCAAAAAGATTGTGAACATTCAATGACATGCACGATTTAATTTAGCTTATATTCACAGTGCTTACATTCAAGTTACGGACTTCTTAAAACAAACTCGGTTAATTCATCTTACAACCAATCGTTGTAAGATAAACTAACTACTACCCCCTAACAAATATCATTACAGCTACATAATTCATCAAGGGCAATAATTCAGAAATCTAGATTCATGAAACTTCAAGTTTTGTCTCCGAGTTGAATATTAGCAGCTAATTACGCCACCATTAACTCCCCATTGTCTGGCTGTTCCCCATGCATTTCCCAACAATACAACTTTTGATTCACCCATAAACATCTTCTTATCTCCCAGGTTCCGTTTCGGCTGCAGGACTCGCTGTACAACTACTGAAATCTTATCTTCATAAAAGGATTGCATTGTCATAGTCGCAACGAAGTTTGTACAATTGTTAAGAGCCTTACGAAGTTCCTCACTCACTAATGTAAGCTTGTTTTAATCTAGACTTTTGTATAAAATCTTGATCATTAAAGAGAGTTTTCTCAAACCTACTTGTGATTTGGTTTGGATTTTACCAGTTTAAGAACAAAAAACTCTTCTAATTCGGTATTTATGACCACTTATGATTGATTGTATTCGCGATAGTGTTAGCTTTGTACAGATTTAATGACGTAAATAACATGTTTGCATAAAAGTAAAAGTTGTGCTTCTTACTGAAAATACCGTATAATAATTTAAATATTGAAGACAATATTAGTGATTTCTAAACGAAAATCTGAAACAGAAAAATCAGAAAAGGAAACGGTCACATCTGGGACTCGAACCCAGGACCCTTGTCTTTCCGGGACAGTGCTCTACCGACTGAGCTAATGGGACCCTATTCCCCTCGGTCACTTTTAAGAGCACTGTCCCGGAAAGACAAGGGTCCTGGGTTCGAGTCCCAGATGTGACCGTTTCCTTTTCTGATTTTTCTGTTTGAGATTTTCGTTTAGAAATCACTAATATTGTCTTCAATATTTAAATATTACAATTTGAGGTTTTACTCAATAAAGTTATTCCGAAAAATAAACCGTATAATAATGTTAATATTTCAGTACAATCAAAGTTTGAGTAGCTCAGCAGGTCTGAAAACTCTGAAGCTTGATGTGCAGCAGTTAGAACAACTACCCAGAATGAAAAAGATCCTGGATTCAAATCCTTGTTGCAATAAAAACTTTATACCTTTTGTGTTTTACAACATGTAATGATTTTTAAAATTATTTTTGTAAAAAGCGAACTATTTCAAGTTTTGAAAGACCTCGCCATGTTTAAATTATTCCAACAATCATAAATATTGTAGTTGAATTTTTTGCTTGTGTCAATGACGTAGGACATAGCTAACATAAGTTTGAACCTGCTAAACCTGCGCCTGCCTGTCTTAATTCAGTATTATTTAACTTTTCAGTATTGACGTGTAGCCTCACAGGCTCCGCAAATTCTGGTTTCTTACATAGTTTCACACGCTTCTACACAGTAGTTTCAGTATCGAAACGACTAGAGAAGATGGATGTTGTATCGCTCGATGCATAACACGTTAATAATACTTTTCGAAAAACTGGCTGGCCTGATAGGCTACATGTCCACAATTGTCATTTAAAACGTATTTAGAAGTGTTCATTTTTGTCTTAGATTTTCTGGTAAAAATTTCAGAAAGTAGTAAAACAAATCTCAAAGTTCACTTCGGCAGCAGGCAAGTAAAATATTACGAATAACCTATGCCTCATATGCAACGACGTGTAATCAACACAAATTTACGGAGAGAGCTTAGGTTGACAATTACTCGAGTTTTAGGTAAAGATATGGTTAAAATCAATGTTCAAGCATGAGCAGTCATGCAAGTGACTAGAAAATGATACAGACTTTATCTTTCAAAGAATCATAAAATGACCACCTGTATGTATTGAGTGCAGTAAACAGTGTGAGATAACAACGGATTGCATTAAGATATTAAAAAATGAAATTTTAAAACCAATAACACACTTAATCAACCTTAGTATAACACACTCCTGCTTTCCAAGTACTCTTAAAAAAGGACTAGTGATCCCAATTTATAAATCCGGAGATAAAATGGAAATAACTAACTATAGACCAATCACTCTGTTAAACTCGCAATCAAAGATTTTCGAAAGAGTATTAAAAAAACCTAATTATAAAATACCTATATAGGGTACAAATGCATAGCGATATATGTAGAAATAGCTAAAGCCATTGACTCAATCTGTCACAATTTACTTTAAAAAAAATTAGAAAACATCGGTTTCAAAGGCAAAGAACTCCAACTATTAAAAAGTTAAATGAGTAACAGAACACAACAAGTCAATATTAACTACCATACTAGTAAACCACTGCCGATTACATATGGAGTTCCAAAAGGAAGCTAACTGGGGCCCGTTCTTTTTACTATTTAAATAAATGAACTTTGCATATGTGAAAATAGACGGTAAAATAGTTAACTATGCTGACGACACACTTTTAATCTTCAAATCTAAGGATTGAAATAATGTACGAGTATATAACATGGGAATCTCGCAAGTGAAAACATGGCTAGACTCAAACATACTTACACTTAAAATATCAAAAGTAAAATTCACAACACACAGTATAAATAGAACGGGACAGCCAAAAAACAACACAAACACCATAAAAATACACGAATATTTAAAGACCAACATCTGCGATTGCCCTCCTCTAGAAAAAACAGAACAAATAAAGTATCTAGGAATCGTAATAGATCATAACCTTAGACGGATACCTCACATCAAACAAACCACAAATAAAATTCTCAAAACAATACACATTTTCCTAAACATAAGAAACACATATAAAATAAAACAATTGAAAACAATATATTTTGCACTTTGCCAATCAATAATAGAATATGGAATTGTTGCTTGGGGAGGAGCAAACAAACTCAGCTATCACTTACATAGAAACCGCACAGAAAAAGATCTTAAAGGTAATACTAAAAAAACATAGATTGACTGATACAGACCAAATATTCAACAGCTGTGACGTACTAGATATACGCCAATTATACGTTAAAACACTACTAAACTACATTTTTTACAAAAAAATAAATTTCAACATATAAAAAATAACACTAACAGACCAGATAGACAAGCGTAGAAAGAAAACATAAATACTCCGACAGTAAATTTAAGCTTTGGACAAGGACACTACCCATACCATGATATAAAAGTTTTCAACAGTGTAAAACTTGAAATCAAAATTGAGGAAAATAAATTCACACACAAAATTACAAAATGGATTAAAGAACAAAAAAGACAATATTATCAAAATGTCATAGCATAAAATAAAAATAAAACCTACACGTAACACAAAAAAACAATATAAACACACATCACTCAAAAAACACACAAGATTATATTTTAAATGTATTATTTTCTCTTTAAATGTATCATGTAGATTACATTTTCATATTATAAAATTAAGGCCTCAGCAAGGGCAAGCCACCCAGTGAGGCCAACATTACTGGAAAACTTTGAAATGTAAACAAAAAATATTGTACCAAATAAAAAATATTCATTTCCTTTGTGCAAAAGGATATAAATAATTTAACTTATAATTTCAGTTCTCATTATTTTTTTCTTACCAAAAGGGAATTTTATGTTTTTTTGTTCCTAATTTATTAAAATTTAAGATAAAAATCTATATTTTTTATATAAATAAATTTAGATTCTTTTAAAAAATAAAAAACCTAGATAAAGTCGAAATTACAAAAAAGTACCAAAATTGTTGATTTTGTATTCAAGTAGTTTTGTTTTATTTTATTATTCTTTATTTTGGCTTTCACTCATTAGGGGTGACCTTGGTCATACACAATTAACATTTTTTCTTACTAACAAATATAACAAATTACAGAATATAATTGATGACACATCATAAACATAACATAACGTAACATAAATAAACCTATCACAAACATAACTTAAACATAAAATAATATACTTAACATAAACGATACAGAGCTGGTAACAGTAGGTTATCACAAAATTTTAAAAATAGGACCATGTGTACAATATGTATAAGTGGGCGTTTTTCGTTATTTAACCAAAGATTTTTCTAAAACTAGTAGCGTTTTTTTTTTAAAAGGAACTATGAAATTGGCAATCTTATGAACAAATACAGCATATGGGAGTAAATAAATGTGATTATAAAACATAAAGATAAACATAACACAAACATACCATGAACATAACATAAACATATCATAACATAACATACACATAACATGAACATAACATATCATAAACATAAATCTACCATAAACATAACATAACATAAACATAACTTAACAAAAACAATACAGAGCTGGTAATAATATGTAATTACTATGAAATAAATATAAAAAATACAATAAACTAATCAAGAAAAATATACAAATACATGAAGAATAGTGAAAGAAAATGAAAGTGAAAGAAATTTGGTTTATATTTATTATTATGGTCAGATATTAAGGCCATTTTTATCAATAAATTTTGCCAAAAATGGCAAATTTCAGAAGTGTTTAGACTAAGAAGGCAGGGTATACTGGTAGGGAATTTAATATCAAGTTTTACCAATTCATGCATGAAGTTTGGAAATTGGTAATTGATAGGACACTCAAAAAAATTATGGTCCAGAGTATCCTCTGACCCACAATCACAGTACGGCAAACTGACTATTTGGAACCTGGCAAGATGGCTAAGACAACAAGTGTGACTCAGCCGCATTCGGGTTATGGAAGAAATATGAAAAACTATAATTTGATTTAGAGATAGTTTTGAAACCATTTGAAATCATTTTATTTCAAAAAAACACCTGCTCGTTTAGAAGGGTTACCTTGTGGCTACAAGTCCAGGGAAGTGATATTAAAATATGACGTCGATTCTTAAAGGTAAACGTCGGATTTAGGAAGACGGGATTCTCTTATGAGAGCACCCTCCGATGTGTAAATTCTGTCCCTAATTCCTGCCAACCTCCTTCTCACAGTGCGGTAAAGTTAGCTACGAGCTACGAGAGTACCCGCCACTCCATAAACTTGATAGAAGTGCTAGGTACTATGTCCGGGGACTTAAACACCGTTTGGTACGGGTTGTCGTATTGCATTCGTTCCACGCTGCTCTTCCTGCAGTTGACCCAGACGAGCCCACACGTTTATAAAGTAGCTCAAAAGCAAGGGAGAAGACCATTCTACATCTTAACTGTACAGTTGTAATTATGTGTTTAGCATATTTGTTTTTACCGTCGGGTGTTCGACTTTATTTATTGAATGTTAATTACCCATCTACTGCTTAAATTATTATTTACTTAAATTATTTACTTTGAAAGTATCTTTATCCCTTCGATGAGTGACATTTGGGAGGTGGTAAGTGCAATAAGGTCTGTTCAGACTTTTCATATAATTTTGCGGTAGATATGACCAGTGATTGAGTCTGCCAAAAGTGTTAATTTAATAGCGCATGTGTTTCACTAGGATGTGTATATATTGACATGTATGTGTAGTAAAAACAACACGACGGAATCAAGTTTTGCGATGTTTTTTTACTTTCCCTTTTGCATGATCCGCACGACAGACAGCTTGCAGCTATCTGAGAAAAAAACTTAAACGCTGCTGCTAAACTGATCTGCCAAAATGGAATCTATTCAATTTTTCATGGGATAAAAATAACTACCTCGAAAACAATTTCTATCAAGAATCCAATCAAGAGAACACCTACCAACTATCTGCAATGTCTTTGTTAGGTCTGCACAGACCTTTTAGTGTACGAAACCAGTTTTGTATAAAAAATCCACAACGAAATAAATATGATGCATAGACTGTGAGGCAGTCATGAAACCGTTTCACCATAAAATGTCATGAAACAAGCCAGAAAAAAAAACGCCATTGTTATAATCGAAAAGGTATGGCTAGACCAAATATCATAGGGATTATTTTCTTTTAGTCCACATATTTTTTTATTTTTTTTTATTTTCTCATCTTCATGTTTGTTGACCATCGATTGTTGTGTTGGTGTTACTTAATATTTTTATGATTTCCTCATCTTCATGTTTACTTATCCAAATATTGATGTTCTTTTAAACTTGATTATGTCCATAGTATTTTTTATTTCATTTGGCAGGGCATTTTATAGTTTTGATGCGTGAAATTTATTGTTTTTCTTGCCAAAAGTATGTTTTTTTCTATGGAACGTGTAGATTCTTGGTTTTTTGAAGGTTTGTTAGTCAGTAATGTACCCATTTAAAATGCTTTGATGTTGAATAAAACATTTTTTGAGTAAAGTATTAAATTACTGAAAACATTTTAGTTTTGCAATAAAAGTTTTGGGAACATTCAGGTTCTTTAAGTAAACAAAACGTATTCAACGCTTAATTCCCAAGATTTCCAGAATTATTGCAATAAAAGGGTTGAGAAAACGTAAACAGACGGCACTAATTTCCGATAGGTATATCCAACATGGGAACGAAAACAAAGCTAATAATGTTATTACGACATGTTTGTTTAATGTTAAACATAAGCCGCTAATCGATTGGACGAACAAAGCCATATTATGTTGCTCGCTTCATTCCAAGTATCATTTATCGTAGATTTATTCTTATCCTATCCAACATAATTATTTGTGTAACGGTGATTACAAGGAATCTATAAGGAAGAATCCTTTAATTATGACGACTTTATTACGCGTAGTTAAGTGAATATATAAAGGTGAAGTAAAGTAAAGAAGGAATTGAGGACGTCACAGAAAATAATGTACAGTCAGATTATTTGAATTCGACCGGTCGATGGCCGAGTTGACATCGCGTTTGGGTCCCACCCAGGCGTAGTGTGTTCAATCCCTCAGCTGGCTAAGTCCTCCATCACAATACAAGCAACATTTTCAGCTTACTGTGGTGGTAGTAGGAGTTTTTCAAATATTGTCAGGTTATTCGTAACCCGGGAATGTTTGTTTTTCTTTTTTCAAAAAAGAAAAACCTGTATTGCGTCTTATTAAAATGTTACAGAAATAGGGGTGAATAATATAATTTTAATGTGTTCCTGGACAACAAGTGTACTCCGTTGCATTCTATCTTTCAACACCTGCGAGGTTTGATGCTTTGTGTCTTTATTTTAGACAAAACCATACCTTAGTTTTTATTAGTTTATTAGATTAGCAACACAAATTAAACACAATAAGTTTATTATTGTACTAATGGTTTATATATTTTATTTCTAATACACCGTTGTACAGCCTCCAACCTTAATAATAGTTCTGCTAAGTTCAGATAGTTAAATCAAGTCGTCATAATGATATTATGTTGTTACAAATAATGCATTTAGGCAAAGAATTTTTTTATGAAAACTGAAGTAATTATTAAATTATACAGTTGCAAGCATCGATAGTTGGTCGATGGTAGCAAGTGCTTCGTAAGTAAAATTTGTCGTCCAATTCATCGTAAGACAGGTTTTAGACACAGTCATTAATATGCATAATTATTACAATTTGGGAAGCGGGTATGGTACGGCCGCCCCGAGAATCATTTATTGGATAACCAACACTCCTAAGTCACCCTAGGTGGTTCGCTACGTTTGATCACTTGGCAGGGGTGCCCGGGTTCATGGGAGTGAAATTTGTCTAGGTTTTGGCGGCGGATTCCTTTGCCCACCTTCTGCGTGGCGGGTCGGATCGGGAGAGACTGGTTGAGGGAGACCTTTTTACTTCTCCAGCTGGACTCTTGACCAATTGCCTTGCAATTCAGCGGGAGAGATGGTTTCGTACATTCTGCATTCCTGGACAGATTGACCCCAGATCCCAACACACCCTTCATACTATTTCCCTTCCTAGAACATCCTCTCCTTATTTCCCTAAAATAACCTCCATACAGCATACCCAAAGATGATATAGGACCTGAGGGAATTTGTTTTCCTCGTGACCTCCTGTTTGGAACAAATATTTTAAAAAAATATACCGTAGTCATAAAGCATTTCAAGGCTTTGGAATACCGAAGCGCAGTGAAAATGACAAACATTTACACAAAGTTTATTGTTTAGACACATTATCATGTTATTATTTCAGTTCCAGAAATCTAGTCTAAAAGCGATCAGTGAGGACACTGAAATGCAAATTTTCTGATCGCCTGCTTAATTAGCCAAGCAGTGGACGAATCAGATGGAAGAAGTACGAAGAACGGATTATTCGATAAATATGAACATATTTTTATTTGTTCAAACTTCGAAAGAAAACCCCTCAATATTTTAGTAATCGTGAATTGTGGCCGAGAATATTATTAAAAAAAAATTCTCTACCGATCAATATAAATTTATAACTTCATAGGGTGATAAAATGGCAGGCGATGATAAAAACTTTAACCCCAATAGACCCTAAACAAACACTTTATGTGACCCAAATTTATAGGTTGAACAAACATTGGAAGAAAACATTATTTTTTACTTATCTTTTAGTCCATTTCAAAGAAACTTCCACATATGTTTGCATATTATTGGCTGATGGACAACTTTTCTTTCTTAAAAAAAGTATCTCTCGCGTCATTATAGTTCCCTTTAAAAACTACCACTTCCGAAATCTTTAACTATTTAATCATCGTGTCAATTATACAACTCTATTCTTAATCAAAATTTATAAATATAAAACATAAGAAATAACAACAACATTTATATGAGAAACAGTAGATCTCAAGGTCATAAAAATATCCAACAAAAAACTACAAATCCAAGATTTAGGCAAAAAAACTTCCATAATATAGGAATTAAACTCCATAAAAACAACACAGCAAAATAACACAACATTATGAAAACGTTTAATTCCCAAAAATGCTGGATCCATAACATAGGGAGATCAGAAATAGAAAATACAGTGACACTAAATACAGACTGAAACTTAAACCACTCAAATGCACTAAGAACACTCATAACTATTTGGGAAAAAAACACTAAACGATCTATTTACAATTACTTCGTTATATTATCCATTCTACTAAATTTTAATAACATGTTAATAAAATCCTCAGCATGGGAGATCCCAGTGAGGATTTAATTATATTTATTCGTTACAAAAAAGGAAGACAACAAATCCGTTTTTATTGATATTCCAATATTAAATAATAAAAAAGTTGTAAACTTAGATTTGAACATAAAGTGGTAGATGTTTTTCTCAACCATTGGGCATATATGCTCATTACAATGCACACATGTAGAACGACGCAGCTGAAGTTATTATTAATTACTGGCTTCCATCGATCTGTTATAATACGAAACCCGCTTGTAATCACTATAATATAATATTGTATCCAGTAGATACTACATCCAACCTATGAGTTCATGAGTTGAAAAGAAAATTTGATCAGTTACTCTAAATTTGTTTACTTTACCATCCGAGATTAAACAATGATTGCACTTTGTTCATTTCAGTAGATGACACCCTTGTATTTGCATTGTGGTCTATATCTTAACACACCCGATTTACATTCCTACACTCTGTACCCAGTCATTGTCAAAAATATTCCTGATATAAAAATATTTGCTAATAATTGCTCAGTCCAAGGATTTACCTTTCTTCTTGACTTTAATGTTATAACCATTTATTATAGGTAAATTTTTTTTTGAATATTTTATAAGTTAACACTGAAGCCACGGGCAGAAATCATAACAATCAGAATTCATTCACTAGATATTAAACTTAGTTATAAGCCACTAGTAATAAGTTGTTAGTTTTAATGATATGAATAGATTAAACGCTTAAATTAAGTTGAACCTTTCCTTATCTGCGGTGTGTATTTACTACACATTGCTTCTAATAACTTTAATAACGCTATAAATATAATAAATTCTGGGTTCAGATTTTAGGTATTCCTCTGTTATACATTTATACACTGAATAAAATAATATATTACATATTTTTCAAATTCAATTAAAAATCAAAGTTTTTTGTTAAAAATCGGGAACATATACACCAATACAATCAACCGTGTGATACTAATACGCGAAGAGTGTGCGAGGAAATGACACGCTATTGATAGAAGCGGCCGCTACACTACTCGCTTCGACGCTTCGACGAAGTCCTCGACGAAGTTAGCCGAAGTTCGAAGTGCGTGCCCACACACTCGTGCAACTTCGCGAGTAACTCAGTCCAACCAGTCAGTGATTGGTTTATTTATGCCGTGACGCTTCGAGTCCTTTGACTCGAGCGCATTTACCGACAACAATCGGAAGTCGGGCGAAGCGAAGCGAAGTTGCCCGAAGCGAAGTGAAGTTCGTGCCCACACTATCGTATTCGGTCAACTTCGATCAACTTCGCGAGTAGTGTAGCTGGGCTATCTTGCTTTAATTTGCTATGCGGGAACATGAGACATCCACATTTCTGCAGTTGTAGTTTTTGATTTAGACCATCGATACCTACGACCGCACAGCTGTGTTTGTGCCAGCCGCTAGCCGCGCCGCTAGCCAGTTGGCCGCGAACCGTCTTTATATGTGGACATGATGTGGACCCTTCGTACGTTTCTTTAGCATCTGCCGATGGTTTTTTCATGTTTTCAGCAATTAAATTACAATTATTATCACTTTTGATATAAAATATAATGAACATAATCGACTAACTACGAATATTCATACATTTCCGATATTAAATCGCTTATTTTGAGATGTGTATTGACTACACAGCACCGGAACGCGTGTATTTTTTTAGCACAGTAAGGGAAAGGTTAACCCTAGATAACTAATTGCTCGTCGAAGCGACGACGCGCTACTCGGTTAAATTCGAAATCACTTCCTTGACCTTGAGTCTTTTATTACCTTCCTGATTTGAGTAAACAGTAAAGCACGTGACGCGATTGCGGCCGCACGCATACTACAACGTGCCTTATGACCATCTCGTCGTCCGCTGGACGAAAGTTTATTTATAACAACAATGTTTATTTGTAAGGTACGTACATTCATATTTTCTTATATTTATTGCTAATGTTGGCAAATCTTCTACAATAGAATAATTTTATATTATATTATAATTTTACTGGTCTTCCATTAAAAGCCTTAGCTTGTGGATGGAAGAAGAGTTAACATGAAAAGCTTCGGATTCATCTATGTTAAACGTGACTAAAATTTGCAACCTGTACGAGACGTGTTTGCCTGCACAAGAAAAGACTGTAAATAATAAGCACCGGCACACATCAGTCCTCAACCTGGGTAATAATTTAAGTAAAACACCATGAGGTGTTCTATCTAAACCATCATAAAAGAAAGACGATTCGAATCAAAATTCACATTTTAATTACAAGTATTGTACTGGTATACAGAACATACAAAGGGGTGTAGCTTAAAGTTACTTCCTATTTTTTACAGCCAACCCAATTCACAAGAAATATTTATATGCATTTCAATACAACTGAGATTTAAAACACAGATAGAAAACTTATATAATCGGAATCATTTCAGCGATAATTTCAGATTGGAGCCCATTGTGCATCATGGCGCCATACGATACAGAAAATGGCGTAGGCGACTGCTGGAGCAGTGGCCAGTTCAATTGGTGGCCAGCTGGAATCGGCCAGCCTCTAGGCTTCAGCATCAATGGCTAATTCAGTCGGTAGCCAGGAAAAATCGGCCAGCCTCTAGGTTTTCAGCATCAATGGCTAATTCAGTTGGTAGCCAAGAAGAATTAGGCGGCTTTAAGGTTTTCAGCATCAATGGCTAATTTAGTCGGTAGCCAGTAAGAATTGGCCGGCCTCTAGGTTTTCAGAATCAATCGCTAATTCAGTTGGTAGCCAGGAAAAATTGGCCAGCCTCTAGGTTTTCGGCTTCGATGGTCAATTCAGTCGGTAGCCAGGAAGAATTGGCCGGCCTCTAGGTTTTCAGCATCAATGGCTAATTCAGTCAGTAGCCAGGAAGAATTGGCCAGTCTCTAGGTTTTCAGCATCGATGGCTAATTCAGTTGGTAGCCAGAAAGAATTGGCCGGCTTCTAAGTGTTCAGCATTAATGGTTAATTCAGCCGGTAGTCAGGAAAAATTGGCCAGCCTCTAGGTTTTCAGCATCGATGGCTAATTCAGTTGGTAGCCAGGAAAAATTGGCCGGTTTCTAGGTTTTCAGCATCAATGGCTAATTCAGTCGGTAGTCAGGAAGAATTGGCCAGCCTCTAGGTTTTCACCAGCAATGGAGCAGGTATTGGCCAGCCTCTAGGTGATCAGCGGCAGTGGGCAGTTCAGTCGTTTGATTATAAGAGCCGGCACACGGAGACGCCCCATTATTGTAATGATGACAGATGCGTCTGGCTCAGAGTGCCGGCCGTAAACAGCTCATTAGAAATAGTTGTAATCTTTAAAATGATTGTGCCGTGATGGAGAAACAGAAGCGACTACAGATTTCAGTTGACACTCAGGAATTTATAATTATAATCAACAGATTGCGTTTTAACTGGAAGTGTTCCGTCCACTCGTGTTAATTTTTGAAATTTGACTGACGAATATTGGAGTGTTTTTAGCTATTTATAATTTCTCTAGCAAGCCCTCTTGTGATGTCAATATCTTTACCACAACTTGTTTAAGTTTCAGACACAGGTGTTTTTAGGTGAGAATAATAATTTCGCCCAGCTACTGGTTTGTCAATATTTTGATTTTTCTCCGGCTTGATTCGTCTAGTAACCGATTATTGTGGTGCATTTTTCAACTCGTAAATTTTATAATATTAAATGCAATAAATTCGTGTTTTCATGTTTGATACACAACCTGTATCCATCAAAGGCCCGGAGGATGACCAAACACCGTTGCACCAGATGTAGAAAAGCTATTTGTGGTCCACATAATGTTGACATGTGTGGTCACTGTGTAGACTGATATTTTGATATTAATTTGTACTTAATTTGTTCATTAACCTTACTTTTGTGCCATGTAACAAGTTCATATCTTAATTGAATATTTTTGATTTATTTATAGTGTTTTATTGCGTAGTCCACTCGACAAAAGTGTAGTTACAATGAAACAATGAAAACAGTTTAGTTATCTAGGGTTAAACGTTGAGACGATTTTCTCAGGAAAACAGCGCTACACAAATAATCCAATCATTATTATCAAATAAAATGCCTTGCATCAGATATGATTAGATGTTTTTTAACTGACCAAAGTTTTATCGTGATTTATTTCTGGTACATTACGCCGTGCTGCGCTTCTTCTTTCTTTAACCAACGTTTTGGAGAACATTACAGTAATTGCGTAATCAGGCCATATGTGTGTCACATGCTTTGTGATCTCTATCTTTGTACAGACGGAGGTACCAAATTATTTGTACACCAGTTTTAAGTCTGTGTTAGGAAACAATTATACAGGACATTCTGTTTAATGTTATTATAGTGACTGATTTCGTTTTCATTCCTGAACCTGAATATAAAGGACGGTATTCTGCATCCGCAGATTACGTGAAAACACGCAGGGACAGAAAATGCTGTTCTAAAAATATCTCTACTTTGAATCACCCGACAGTTTCAAGGATGATTGGTGTAACTAAAAGTGGCCGTGATAAAAGACGAAAAAAAACAGGAATCGTGCACTTGAAAATCGGCATCTTTTACAATATTCAAAAATAGTCCCAGTGACCCCATAACAGATCGATTGTTTGCGGCAGTAGATGTAGTATTAATCTTAGTATCTAGATTCCTTATGCACATGAATGAAAAAGGTTTCCGATCGCTTGCATACTTGAATGTGCTATATCAAAAGGTTTAAATGAAATAAGAAATGATGAAAGGGATTGTAAGAAAGCATGCGATGGAATGTAAAAAACTAATGCAATGCAAAGACTGGCATTCTGGAATATAATATATCGACTGGATGCTAACATACAATGATCAGAAAAGCACGTAAAATTCTGGAATATATTCAGACGTTAGAATTCTCTAGTATTGGAGTGGTCGTATTTCGAAGGATCTGGTTGGTTGACTCTTTTTCTGTTTTATCTAGTTTAATTACTTGCCAAAAAATATTACATAGACTAAATGGAAGAGTTTTAATATGATTGTTTATTTGCTTAAAGGACACGCTCTCAAAACCTGGCAAAACTCTAATAAGATATTTTTTTAACAAATTATTATAAGCAATAATTTTTCGCCCGAAATACCCATACAAATTGAAAATATCTCTGGATAAAAATCAATTCCCCGATGGGAATTGAACCCGTAGCCAACTGATTGCCGTTCAGCTGCCTTAAACTACTAAACTGCGTCTGCTTATTCCAAACCCGCCAAATAATAATAATAATAAATATTACCATTCGTTATTTCGGCTACTGGCATTATACCTAGCTCTCTCATTAAAAATTTAGGCGTATTAGATCTATCAAAAAATGTATATATATAGATGCAAAAGTCGGTCATTTTGTCATGTAGGATAACAAAAGATTTTTTAAATATTTATGTTGAGGGATCAGTAGGATTTATATGCCCTGTTAGAAGTTCTACTGAGCCGAACCCTCTGATATGAAAATATCTGGAGTCGGTGAATTATTTTCCAATTTGATCGTATTATACTTGTATTGTTTTGTATTTATTTTGCTTATATAATGCACTTGCATAGTGTTGATTGACTAGATGATCATTTGTGGAAAAGTGAGTGGAAAGGTTTAGTTTTTCCTATGGGGAAGATTCAACCCGGACATAAAATCGGAAGTAGCCGTTTTCGTAAAAAATCACTTCAAGGGTGCTGTAATAATATTTTTTAGTACTTAATTCAACAAATATTGCTTATAACACTTTTTTATATTCATTATTGCTTATAATAATTTGATATCCTTTTCTGTAAGTATAGAAAACCTTGTCACATAAACATTGGTTTATATTAAAAAATAATAAGATCTTTTTCTTATTATCATATGTTATGAAGGTATTATCCAGTTTTTTTATACGTACTTATGTTAATAATTTTGTATGACATAACTTATCTTAGCACCGCCCTTGTGATAGAAGATAATTCAGAATCGAAAGTAGCTAAAGATGTGAAAAGTTATTACGAGTATATAAGATTGAGACAGTTATTTTTCAATGTCTTTTCCCATCTCCATTCTGAATTTTTAACTGCCTCACAATATTCCTTTATTGAAGGTGCCATGGTCCCATTGGATTTGGGTTGGGAGACAATTTTAAAAGGACGTAAAAATAGTTTCAAATCGTATTCCCCAGCTTGGTCAGCATTGTCCGGGGCAACTAACCGGAATCGCCGATAGAATTCTGTATGGTTGTCATTTTGCCAGCATGTGAGCATACGTTTAAGCCACCTCATTATAAGGAGTACACAGTTTCCATAAACGGAAATAGACGCGATACTGTGAGAGACTTAGCACCGTTAGTACACCGGCCACTGAAAGAGGGCATGAAAAGGCGCCTGGAAGCACCGTGACAAATCTATGATCCGGGACTGATTTTACTGGAATAAAAACAATAATGTAATCTACGTTTTATTGAAACAACATCATATTTAAGTAAACGCGTTGGTAAATCGGAGAGTTTTGACTAATTTTCGTTACCTATTTGTCTTTAAAAAAACACTCTTCTCGTATAGGACCCAGTTCGAGAATGCTAATCATGCTCGGAGAAAAATGATCCTGTTAAAATAAGATAGCATTCCGATTTCCTTATAAAATATTAGTCGCTCAGAATATACGAGAACACGTGTTCTTTTCCTAATAAATATCATGATGCAATGCGACAATATCATTACATCAATATCAATGAGTTTATTAACTCCTGGGAGTACAATGCTTTATATAATATACTATATTCTGTATTGTATACTTTTAATAAATAAATAAAAAAAATATATATATTAGTTTTTATATGAACACGTGTTCTGCGTCCTCACAAAACATTAGTTTTAACTTATAATTTGTTAGGAAATCTTTCAATTCAGCAGTTAATAGTTAAATGTCTACATTTCCGTTTATAGCAGGAAAGCGAATAATTTGACCAAATATCAAATAAATTTACAGTATTTTATATAAGTAAGTTTATTCCGTGTGCCTTGTTATTTTTTATGTTCTTAACTATAACACCAATACAACAACCTACAGTCCTCCTCGGAACAGAAATCCCTATTGAGGAGTTCTATCAATATACATAACTTCCATTGTACTACAAATATAGTACTTATTCTAAATAATGCAAAACACGACGAACTGTACATTAAATAGTCATTAATAAAAAAGAATTAGGTACTGTTTATTAGTCTCTATGGCAAAGTTTATACATGATGTAAGTATAAAGTATTTTATATGTACAAGTTCAAAGTTCCACAGTCCCCCTCAGAAGGGTTTCCTGTTAAGGAGACCTGTAGTTTTAAAACAATAGTTTTGTATTTATTTTTCAGTTGTCTTTACATTGTTTTCATAATGTTTGCAAGTCAATTATCACTCTCTCAGCTATTTTTTTAAAACTTTAATTATAAATATATTAATTTTATTTTTTCATTTGGTAGAGCGTTGCATAGTTTTGTAAAATGGAATTTAATATTTTTCTTTCGAAAAGATGTATTGATCCCGGAAGTTACCAGTATATTTTCGCTTATTGCCCTAGTTTATTATTTATGTTGGTCAGTGGAGTATTCAGATATGTTTTTAAAGTTTAAATAAAACATTTTTCAATTAACTTTTTGCACATTATAGACTTAAAAGTTTTTAAATATTTCTTCTGTCGGAGTTCTAACCGAAACTTTTAGTATAATTGTCTATGGTAGTTCTTTATGGGATATGTTGAACCGCTCTGTGTATTATTTTTCCTGGATTTACGGAAGCGTATGTTTTATGCTGGTCGATAAGCATTGTTAATTTCTTCAATTGTTTGGTCGCCCAGTGGGGAGTAAAACTAATGACAAAATAAAGCTTAACTAGATGAGACAAATCTTCTCAAGTAAGCAATGTTGCAAAGGCCTTTGTTCAATTTATTTTTATTTAGTTGAAAATTTCATATTTTAGTTAATTTTATCAACTACGTTCCAAAAACAAAAATTTCCATAAACAAGCATTTATAATTATCTAGAACGTACCCAAACGTAATTGCGTAAAACTATATCATGAAAAAATTATTTTTTTTTCACCTTAGGTATTCACGAACAAAAATGGTCACAAGCCACCACTGTAATTACTGTTAGATAAATTACATTCAGATAAATTTATTTTATTTAAATAAATCTGTATACTTGTACAATATGCCACATTTGCTTGCTTAATATATTGCTTGGGGAAACTATAATATGAAATACTCTGAGGGTGGATTTCATAGTAAAACCTCTCTGCAGGCTAGCGACATCGGTGGTGGTAGAGTAATGTATGATTTAAAGTGAAAGTCCATATTCTGTTTTAGTATTTTGCAGAACGGCGACGGCCATAACATCCGGCATGAATAAATTCGTCCACCAGCGCCGGGCGAGCTGAATATTCATGGCGTTTTAATATTCAGCCGGAGCGATTGGTAAACACGATTCGATGTGGTCTATTCCACTCGGGACCCTCCAGTCCTCTCGCAGGACAGGCTAAAGTAGAAAGTGTGACGATTGAACATTAAACCCACGGAGGACGCTATCAAATACTATGCACAAAATATACTTAAATCAACAGAGCTATTGATGACCTCTTTGGCAAAACGTTGAATGTAGGATCCTTACTCAAAGAAGTAAGTAGCCTCGATTTGTAATAAAAATAATAATAATGTATTTATTCCAAAATGTGGGGAGTATAGTGCGATTTCGCACATCCCAGAAACCAAACAGATACTAGTAAAAAGCATTTAGTTACAATTAAAAAGATAAAAAATTAAAATGTGTAGAGCGTAAAATACGTTAGTGATATGTAGCTTCAATGCTACACGGAGCCTTCAACTTCTCTGGACTGGGGTGAGATTCCATGATAAGGACATTTTTGGAGTCATTTATCCTCTTCCTTAAACCTGACACTCACCCCTTTGTTCATGCTTAAAGCACTGCAGTATTAGGGAAGGCCTGACATGCAGGTTGTACTGAACGCGTAACCTCAAGCAAATTTGTGCCCATCAAAAAAATTAAAAAGCAACGCAGTTTAAGGGTGGAAGAAGCCAGAACGCCAGTATCGAAACTGAAACTGAAAACTGACTGCTTGAAATGATTTTAAATATCAAGATGAGAGTGGTAGGGTAGGTACTTCATAATTATATTTATTTATTTTCCCTATTTTGTATCTCTTTTAAATTCCTTCATCTGTAGGTACATACACCCCAATTCTTGGGATGCCAATGTTCCACTGACTTGGAGAGTAGATTTTTTATGTATTTTTGTCCGCCGTGCTAGGGATATCCCTGCATCTGTCATGGCAAACGTAATTCGACAAATATTAGTTGGTAATGTGTTCGAAATAAAAAAGTTTAAAAAAATGTAAAAGACACTGGGATAGTGGTAAAAAGCTTTCTAAAATATTCTGTTCTATTTTGAGAATGAAAGTATTTTATTCAATTTTCAAATATTTTTATTCGAGCACCAACAATCTGAGACCAGTGAGACTACGGCATCCCAATTGGAGTATGTTATAAGGTTGAAGGTTATGACTAAGGAAAATATTGTGGGTGATATGTATTGCTATGTTGGCAGTCCTGATGCGACACTTAATATATTAAATAATGTCTAAGAGTGTCAAAAAACGTCATGAGTCTGACACCCGTATTCAGAGTCGATCCTTAAAGTTGTCTAAGTCAAGTGTCAGCCTTACCTAAGCAAAGGTAAGAACCGTCCTTACCTTTAACGCTTCTATACAGAGTCCACACTTTGAGCTTCCTTTCCTCAGGTAGAGACCTTTTGTCTACGCCGAAAGAAAGGTGTGACGTCATCCGAAACTTGTCGATGTCCTGCTTCTACGGAAACAACATGCCCCGTTTTGGGACAATCTGTGTGTTTATCTATGCTGTTGTCTATGGATTTAGTTCAAGCGTCTGTCGTAAATAAGTAAATAACATCGGCCTGTCAAAAGTCTCTGTTACATCTTCAGTTGAGTGTCTCGAAAGTTTCCTTTTTAAACAATGAATTCTCGTATTATAATCACGCCGAGTGAAAGGCAATGTTTATTAGATTTAATAAACACATATCCTGCCGTTGCCAGCATTTCGACTAATCATCTGCAACTTGGCGAGAAGAAAAATGCGTGGGCCAAGTTGACAGATGATTTCAACTCAATCGCCGGCAATCAAAAGGTTTGTATCTTTTGTAATTGAAATACTAACTAGCCATCACGCCGTTTCCCCACAGGGATACTCTTTTTTCATTCATATACATACTCTTCTATTGTTCCGATTCCGTAATACTATTATAATACTGTATTATTGAATTCCTTCTTAGCGGACCCAAGCGCAGCTTAAGAAATGCTGGGACAACATTAAGTCAAAAAGGAAGATGGAGCTCTGCGAGGAAAAGAGGAGCAGGATGAAGACGGGAGGGGGCAGGCTGTCGCCAACTGTCTCTGATGAGCATCATCCCGTTGACAGCGTGCTGGACTTGGCCACCAACGTTGAACTGAGCTTTAGCAACGACAGCGATCGCGGTTAGTTTAAGAAAGTTATGTGAAATATTTTGGCTACTTGTTTATTTAACTTTGACCTTATTTCTTATAAAGTATTGTTTAAGTTTCAGATACCGCTGTGCCCAGCACCAGCACGTCTGCTTTATTCAGCATGCCATGGACTGACCAGTCGACGGAAGTGCCGGTGTTTGGTAAGTCAATTTTTGATAATATAATTGATTCTTATCAATTCAAAATGTGATTTGTTGTTAGATGGTAGTGTTCGCATTTCTCTGTAGGAACTTATTACATAATTTTATCAGTTGTCATGCTAAATCTTAAATAATTTTCGAGATAGAAATATTGCAAAAGTGTTTTTAATTTTCAGATATAACAAAAACACCGGAGGAAAGTTCAACGCCCCAGCTCAAGACGAAGACACGTCGCATTATAGCCAAGAAAGGTGACTATATTTACCTCTCTATTTGCTGTGATTACTTGCATTTTCGTACAAAGGTTCAAATAATGCTCGGAGTTCGGAGAGCTTTACTTTAACCTCTCGTTTTCCACCATAAAGAAAGAGGGGCCCTGTTGAAGATGCTGTGTGGGGAATGTTTTTGAGGAAGGAGTGAAAATGGGTCTTGAAGAGACCAATGTTGTAGGAGGGAGGAAAAACAGAGGCCAGCAAATCGTTCCACAGCCGAGCTGTTGATGACAAATGTCATCCGTGTACATGCAATGAATATGCTAATATCGATCACTTCGTCGGTAATCTGGCCTCATACAAAAGATGCATTAAACTTAATTTGTTTGCTAGTAGGTACCACGATAATACATCATGTAAACATAATATGCCTACCAGTACTGCACTCCAAAACTATTTAATGTACTAGAAATCATAGGTACTTGAAAAATTTATCAAATCGGATGACATAATCCAGGATTTCTTACTTTTTATATTTAAATCTTTGTGGGTACCTTTTAGAGATAATTTATATTTCTACATTTTTACTGTTTTTTTTCTTACTTTAAATTTTAATTTTTACTTGTAATTTATAGTTTGCACTTTATATTTACTTTACACTTACTTACTTTACTGTGTAAATAAATAAATATGTTGGGCGCGTGTTTGGCGTGTTTCCCGACTGTGCACTATGTCATGGGGCACAGAGTGTTATTTACACAAATAAACCTGTTATTTACATTGATGACTAATCAGCTTGCAATTTTGTGTTGTTTCACTAATCAGCTTGTAATTTTGTGTTGTTTCAGACTTGATACCATCTAGTGGGCAGGTGGTTCGGGACGAGGGCCAAGTGCGTTGCCTCAGAAGCACCAATCTAACAAAGTACGATGAAGAAATGCACGTAGTAAGGATGGAGACTGCCCGGGAGCAGAGAGAGACTGCCCGGGAGCAGAAGGAGACTGCCCGGAAGCAGAGGGAGACTGCCCAGGAGATTGCCCGGGAGCAGAGGGAGACTGCCCAGCAGATTGCCCGGGAGCAGATCGAGACTGCTCGGGAGCAGTCGAAAGGAGCTCGTCTGCAGAACGAACTTATAGAACTACAAATAAGAAGAGCGAAGGCAGAATTGGAAAAAGAGCTCGCCAATAAATAAATATGAATAAAAAATATATTAATCTCCAATAAATGTTTTATTTATTTTCCATTCTGTTTCAATTTTTTTGATAATGGACATTATTAATACATACATAGGTATATATTTAAGATAAACCCTTGTGCTCTTTCATAATTCAATACACAGCATAATTATAACATATTATAAAAAATATGACTTCACTACTCATTACATTAGATAAGGTGTCCTTTCACAGCATGACATTACACAGCACAATTACTATGCATTAAAAAATATGACTTCATTAGTCATAACATTAGATATGGTGTCCTTTCACAGTTCAATACACAGCACAATTACTATACATTATATATGGTGTCCTTTCACAGTTAATTACACAGCACAATTATTATACATTAGATATGGTGTCCTTTCACAGTTCATTACACGGCACAATTACTGACGTCACTATTCATTACATATATGGTGTCCTTTCACAGTTCATTACACATCACGTAAAATGTCTTTGGATAAATGCATCTCTTATCGTTCTGCCTGAAGCAGACTGCACCACCGAATTGACAGGTATATTTATACCCTCAAACCGCCCAAAATGCTGGTCGTTTGACGATATACATAAATTATGCAAAATGGCACACGCAACGATAATGTTTGTAGTATTACTTAGTTTATTTTCTAATTTCCTCCTCAGACAAGGAAATCTCCTCTTCCATACACCAAATAATCTTTCGACTACATTCCGTGTGGAAATTTGCGCCTTATTATATTTTTCTTGCCCTTCATTTGCAGGATTTAATACTGGTGTGAACATATAATTTGTCTGGCCATATCCGCTGTCCCCGAGAAGAATGCCTGTAATCCTTTTCTCCTCAAACTTTAGGCGGCACGCGCTGTTTTGAAATATCCTGGAATCGTGGGTAGAACCAGGCCACCTGGCAACTATGTCCAAAAATTCCAAACGTGGACCTGACACAGCTTGCACATTCAAGGAGAACCATCCTTTCCTGTTGCGAAAAGATTCCCCTATTGTTCGGCTTGGGCTCTTGATGGCAATGTGTGTACAGTCAATACATCCGACGACTCCTGGAAATTGGGCTCTTGAATAGAAGAGTTTCCGATTTTCAGCGTAGTCCTGGGGCCGTTGAGGAAAATGAATAAATTCAGTTATCCGTTGCGCCAATCTGGAGGAAATCTTTTGCACTACTCTGCTGGAGGTTGGTTGGCTCAGTTTGTGTAGATCTCCCGCAACAATCTGGAATCATATAAAAATATGTAGGTAGTTAATGAACATTGAAAATAATACAAGATGAACACTCCATCTAGATATTTTGTACATCTAAGGGCATCTGGTTAATTTTAGGTTGACATCATGTTTTCATTAAATAATATATGCATTCTTTCATTCTTTGTCGATTTCAAATCAGTACAGACATAATGTAAATAACAAGTTTCAGCATCACAAAATGTAATATTTTCGTTTCACAAAAGTAGAACATAATTTGACAATAGATATCTAGTAAAAAAGACGCATTTACCTGATAATTACCAGTAGCGTAGAATCGCAGCGCGATAGCTACCTGAATAACAGGAGGTATGGGCAAGCCTCTATTATTAACTAAAGCGTAATTCGGAAATAATAGAGGAATTAATATATGCATTACAGTTGTTTTCTCCAACCGATAACGATCCTTAAATTGCCGGTCACTGTAAAACTCCACGGGATTTTCAAAATCGCGTAAATAACGCCGCACGCTGCCCATATTGTCCGTGCCAACGTCGTCACGTGTATTGTATGGATCAACGATGTAATCCAAAAACTCGTTATCCATTTCCATGATCTCCATTTCCATAATCTGCATCTCCATTGTTTTATGTTTTCAACAGCAACAACCGCAACAACTGGGAACAAATCACCGACTTAGCAAGGCAAAGGTACCCTACCCACCAACCTCGAGTTTTGACAGCTAAAAGTCAAAGTAAGCAAGTATGCGCGTGCGCAGTGTCGTAGAGACTTCCATAGTGACGTCTCTGAATACAAAATTTTTTGAAATCTTGAGAAAGGTAGCTTCCTTACTAAGTGACGTCACACCGACTTTAGGCGTGTCTCTGAATATAAAACGGTGTTTTTTAAAGGAAAGGAAGGTTTCTTGAACTAAAGGATCGACTCTGAATACGGGTGTGAGTCAACAGTCTATTATTTTTTTAATAATCCCCGATATAACAATTGGCGACGAGGATAATCGAAAAAGTTAAATTAAAAACGAGTAATATTAAGTCCAGTGCAAAACAGTGATTTCATCTTTGTTTTTTTTTAATTATTTCAACATGTCTAAGAATACTTTGCCAGTGCCGCAATACGAGTCAAGCTGTGAAAGTTTCGGAATGTTTTTGGAACGTGTTCAAATTTATTTAAAAGTAATTAATATTACGGACAAAAAGAAAAAAATAGAAATCTTTGTATGATCATTGGTGCGGTAAATATAAAATTTTAAAATAAACAGTTCATCGTTGTAATACTTTAGAAAAAAAAATCAAAGTTAAATGAGTTTAATGTAAAAATCAATTTGTCAAAAAGTGAATTTTTTGTATCGTCTTTTGAAATTTTAGGTTTTACTTTGTCAGGTCAAGGCAAAAGTCCGTCTTTGTCGAAAGTTGAGAAATTTAAGTCTACTGGGTGTCCAGAAAATGTTACTCAACTAAAATCGTATTTGTCAATGTTGAATTTTTATAGGAATTTTATTCCAATGTGCCCTACTGTGCTAGAACCACTACATAATTTACTAAGAAATAATGTAGAATGGTGTTGGTCTGATGAATGAAGCATGTATAAAAAGTAAGTCTCTCTTGTCAGATAAAACTATGTTAGTTTTATTTGATCCGTCAAAACCACTGTCTTACAGTCGACTCCAGTGCATACGGTATCGGATGTGTCATAAGTCATATCGTAAAGAATCAAGAAATTCCTATAGCTTTTGAGTCTGCAACGTTAAATTCAGCTCAAAGAAATAAAGCCAATTGCACAAGAAAGCCCTTGCTATTGTTTTTGGAATCCAGAAATTTCATAAATATTTATTTGGTCGTCATTTTACTATACATATATACTGATCATGCTCCATTGTTGTCTTTATTTGCCAAAAACAAAAAAGTCCCTGTATTAGCTGCATCACGTCTCATAAGATGGTCTATAATATTGTCCGCTTACAATTATAAATTATTTTTTAAAAAAAGACTGAAAATTCCACAAGCTGATGTAATGTCATGTTTGCCAAGTGAACAACAATTTAATGTAGAGGAATGTAATTTTGAATACATGTCAACACTCTTAATTCCATTTTCAGAAGTTGAAAGTCATTCTGAAAAAGATGAAATATTATGAAGAGTTATTAAGTATGTTTCAATCGGTTGGATTGAAAACTTGTTAAATCCAGAAATTAAAAAATATTTCAAGTTCAGAAATTTACTGTCGGTCAAGGGAAAATGACTTTTATTTGGTGACAGAATTGTAATACCAGAATCTCTTAAGTCTAAAGTCTTAAATTTAATACAATATGGTCATCCTGGTATAGTCAGATCAAAAATTCTTGCTCGTTCTTATGTTTGGTGGTTGGGTATGAATCAAGATATTGAAGATATTATTTCTAGATGTGAAATGTGTCAGTCGGTACAAAAAGCTAACAAAAATGTGCGTCATAATTGGCCTATTGCTGAAAGTCCATGGGAAAGAGTCCATTTGGATTTTTTTTACTTAAAAGGTTCCAAATACTTATTAGTTTGCGATTCATATTCAAAGTGGATAGAATGTTTTTACATGAAAAATACTAAATATTCGGATTTGTTATCAAAATTATTTGAAGTTTTTTCCAGATTTGCGTTTCCGAAAACTATTGTTTGTGATAACGGTCCTCCATTTTCATGTAAATAATTTACTATTTTTGTAAAGAAAAATCTATTAAATTATTATTTTCTCCACCATATAATCCAGAGTCAAATGGATTAGCAGAACGATCTGTTCAAACGTTCAAAAAGATTTTAATTAAATTTATGTTTTCAAAAAATTCTAAATTTTTGTCACCAGCTCAACGTCTAATAGATTGTTTGTATAGTTATCGCTCCACTCCTACTTCTGTCACGGGTTTGTCTCCTATGGCTAAAATATTTTCGTATGAATCACGTACACCTCTTCATATTTTGTCAGAAGAAAATAATGTAAATAAAAGTAAGCAATCAAGAAAAAATGCATTGAAAGAGTATGAGGAAAACGATAATGTATTGGTATACTTAAGACATCTGAAAGGTGCTATGAAATAGGTTCAGGGAACTATTAAGTTAAAATTAGGTTCATTGGTGTATTTTATTCATTTAATTGGAGAAGGGGAAAAAAGGTCCATGTTAACCAAATAAAAAAAGTTGTATAAAGTTAAAATTAAATTATGAAAATCCCGATAAATGGTATGACTTGGGAAATCAAGAAGAAAAAAAATGGTATTGATCCTTTACCCAGCACTAGTGGGAAAAATGATGTAATAACTAGGGCTGGCAGATTGACGGAACCCCCTGTCAGATTTAGTCACAGTGATTATGTTTAAGTTTTTTTTTGGTCATTGTAAATTAGTGAAAAAAAAAAATTAAAGGAGGAAAAGATGAAATGTATTGCTATGTTGGTAGTCCTGATACGTCACTTGGAAGATATTAAATTATTTATTTATTTATTGGATGATTTTTATAGCGCCGCTTTTGCGAAATATCACCTCAGGGGCGCTGTACAGTTAATGCAGATATTACAAAAAAAAAAATATTACAAATTGAAATTGAAATTAAGTTAAATAAAATGAAGTACAGAAACAGGTGACACGGAGATGGAGAATCTCTGCAAGAATCCTATGTGGTGAGGAAACTGGACCAGCTGCTGCAGCGAGAGAGTCATTTCAATTTTAGAAGACAATGTTAGTGGTTCTTATTCGAAGTATGATACAGTTAAAAGTGACCGAGGGGAATAGGGTCCCATTAGCTCAGTTGGTAGAGCACTGTCCCGGAAAGACAAGGGTCCTGGGTTCGAGTCCCAGATGTGACCGTTTCCTTTTCTGATTTTTTTGTTTCAGATTTTCGTTTAGAAATCACTAATATTGTCTTCAATATTTAAATAATATATATGTTTTAATTGCATACCATCGTCGTTATTTGAAACTGTGATCTTAAATCCATGTATCATATCCATCCAGCACGAAGGTTATCATAATGCTTTATCTTTCAGCAAAAACCCATATCTCCTCAATTCTTAACTAACCATCATTTATTAAATACACAATTTGCATGGTGGGAATATGTAGGTACAATAATGATTACAGTTGAGTCAGGATAGTATAATAATAGTATAATAATTTTAATAATTTCAGTACAAAGGCTAACCAGACAAAGAACAGTTGTAACCTTGCCTGCCCTTGTACTCACTGATTCTAACCCGAAACGTGATGATATCGTATTTATGGAGGACATATAAATAATATGATAGTATGGACGTAATATAATAAACTCGTGTCTGTTTGTACCTTCATTATTTAATTTTCTCGTGTTGTCAGAGGCCTTCTCCACTAATTCAGCAAAGTTTTTGCACTCTGTGATTGGAGTTACTCATAAATATTGCGTCAATATGATACAGTTACAATATTCAAATCGTCATTTTTGAAAATGTCTAAAAGTTTTTTTGAGATTTATTATACTTTCAATTTATCTAAGTATCTTTAAGTCTAGACTTAACCCAAGAGCATAACAAAACATAAAACCCACAAATGAAAATGATACAAATATTATGAATACTTTCATTAATATATAATCAAATGATCTTTCGAAATACGATAAGTAGATATTCAAAATATATTAAACAATGCTTGTTACGTGACGCTGAATTGTTTAAACGTTTTTTCCGCTCCAACCAATAAGGAGGCTAGGATTAAAAATTTACAGGTTTGAAGTTATGTTGGGTTGGGTTAAGTTAGGTTGTTAGCAGTCCACAATGGAGTGCTGGTACCTACCCTGATGTATGGAAGTGAGGCATGGAACTGACAAAGAAAGGATGAAAGTAGATTGAATGCTGTTGAAATGAGATCCCTGAGGCGTATGTGTGGTAAAACCATGTATGATAGTGTGAGGAATGTGGATATCCGCAAAGAGTGCAAGGCTGATGTAAGCGTAATGAGTAAGATCAAGAAAGGGACGCTTAGATGGTTTGGGCATGTAGAGCGAATGAGCAAAGAAAGGAGTGTAAGGAGAATATACGATGCAAATGTGAATGATAGCAGAAGTCGGGGACGCCCGAGGAAGACATGGCTCGACCAAGTGAATCAGATACTTGAGTCGGGCCATGTCAAGAGTCAGAACAATAGAAGAGTATGTATGAGACGGTGTATGAATGTGAATGAGGCAAGGAGTGTGTGCCAGGACCGAGTTGTTTGGCGGTCCGTTATCTCTGCCTACCCCTGTGGGGAAACGGCGTGATGGTTAGTTAGTTAGTTAGTTAGTTAGGTTTGAATCTGCGCAGTGTGGCTTTGAGTGGAATAGAGCCACCCACGCCGGAGCGAAAACGTCATCTAATGACAGTTGACAAAACCACCGTACCGATTAAAGAACCAATATGTCAATTCGAATTTTACCCGGAGTTAAAATAAGCTAAATATTATACGAGTGCCTGTGAATTCCTCCACCATACGAGCGCTACCAAAAGAACTATATCATCGAATATCACAACCAACTCTTCCGTAAGTCACACTTGCGAATACGTATCTTTTTGGTTCAGCGATCGGAGCGTTAATTTACATAGGTTATAACCATTGTAATTTAACCCATGTGTCGATAGTCTACGCGATTATTGCGTAATGCACTCGTCAGATTAGTTGGACAGGGTTCTAACTTCACTTTATCTTTTTTTGAGATACGAGGAGTCAAAGTTTGCATAAACGATTTCTTAAAATCTATTTACTAATTTATGATAATGAGGTTGAATCTTGTCAGCAGTGTATTTATTTAATATATTTTAAAGAAAAATATTTAAATAGGATATATGCTTACCATTTAGAATATACCTAAACTTTCAGATAGAACAATATGGAAACAGTTAAGGCATAATAATTCATTGCATAACGTTCTAACTACATTTCACTAATGCCATTCCAAGATAGTGCCACGTCCTATGCAAATATGTTTTCTTTTAAATATGTTTAACTGAAATACTGTACACAAGATTAGATCTCAAAATCTGCTGCCAGATTTAACCGCCAGTTGACGGCTAGTAGTTACCTTTCGTAAAGCGATATGGACGTGGTAGATATAGTAATTCTTTACTTTTGTGTCGTAAGAAACGCAAAGCAAATAGAAGAAATTGGATTTATTCTCTTCTTCAGGAACGACACTCAAAAGTCTTATTTAATAATCATTTGAGGATCTCTGTAACTACGCAAACCGTTTTTTAACAATACAAGAATGTCAATGGAATCGTTTGATAACCTCTTGAAAAATATTAGAAATTTTACTATGAGTACTGATGCTTGTATGCGAGTTTGCAAAATTCCAGAAGAAAAATTACGATCACTTTATCCTTATGAGAAAATATCCCAGATTACTGTCAGATTTTCGATTTCTCCAATGAATTTCTCTGTTTGTAATCGAATCTGTAGCGAAACTTATTTTCAATCGAAATTTAAATTAGTTTTGGAACACAACACATTGGCTGCTACGACAATTGCGCGGAGACTGAAGGCAACCACATACTTAAGCCTTGTCCCCCTTGCTGTTACTATTTTTGATCAATTTGCCATGAAACTTGTCTATTATACAAGGTGTTATGTTGTGACTTACTTTAACCAGTGATTTCAGCCATTAATTACAGCAAAAAACAAAAAATAGAAATTTTGCTTTGTAGTGATTTTTTAACATATTTATAATTTTTTTTTAATATAAAAGACTTCCTCAGCCGTTTATCTGTTAAACCCCATTACTCAACTCTAATTGTCTAATACCTTTGTGAGTTGAAAAATAACACCAAAAATGTCATTGGACTACCATAACACGGGTATAAGCCTAGTATGGTACTTGAAAATTGAAATATTTAAAAAATCTATAAAATAAAAGAAAATAAAGACTTAAAATACTGCCAGGAATCAGTGGTAAAAGTAAAGAACGCCTCGTAACACCCTGTATATGTATTTTAGACCCATTTATCATTCATAAATATCTACTTCGTAATGTGGAGTTGTTTTGTTTTGTTTATAAGAATGTCTGTTTTATTTCTAAATACTTGAATTTTTCATCACTAACATTTAAAGTGATGCACTACATTTTTTAACATTTTAAATTGATCCGCTAACAATAACACCAGTTATGTAGATGTCTGTAAGGTTTAAATTCCCGCTT
Source organism: Hesperophylax consimilis (assembly GCF_061612785.1). Lineage (NCBI taxonomy): Eukaryota > Metazoa > Arthropoda > Insecta > Trichoptera > Limnephilidae > Hesperophylax > Hesperophylax consimilis. The sequence goes on along the minus strand of NC_142850.1, from coordinate 10,655,890 downwards.
AACACCATCCACCTGTTTTGATTTATTATAGAAAAAACATCGCCAAAAAAAAACTTTATTTTTATTTTGCGGACATTTTGGCACAAATATTTAATTTTTTACGACCATTTTATAAAGAACTTAACTCGTCAAATTATAAAATAGAAAAATAACCGAAAATGGGTTCGTAAGTAGGATATTTTGAACGTTAAAGCAGTTTCTTTAGGCCTGATATATATATTTTTTCTAGGTGTATAATAAAGACATTTATTGAAAAAAGTTTTATTAATTTTTTTGGCTTTTAATATAATTTATTTTAAAAGCCAAAATGTTTTCTACTCGCTGTATTTAATTGATCTAGATCATTTCTAAGCGATCAAATTTTAAAACCAAAAAACATGATTTTGAATTACTATGTAGTACATCGTAATAAAGCATGGCTAAATAAATTAACCTTTAAAATTTTCAAACAGCATCATCTGTTATTAAAAAAAACGGGCTACTCCAACATCTCAGTGCTAATCCCGCTCCCTATTTTTCAGATTAATTGCAGTCAAAAAGTTGAGCATTTCATCATTACTCGCAGTTCAACTACCTCCGTCAACTTTTAATTACTCTTTTGGCGCGTTCTTCGGTTGATTAATTTCGCCATCAAATCTGACTGCCTCTCTCTCGCTTTTCTCTCTATTTTTTCTATTTTTCTTTGCGCCGCGGAACCTTCTCGGCTTTAAGCTTCCAGGAAACTTTTTCATTTACATTCAAGGATCTGTTTTTGTATAGCTATCAGTTATATATAGCTACCTTAAAATGAGAGGAAATAAATATTCTAATGAGATTATGCGTCAAATTATGGAGCATACTAATTTCGATATGTCTGTCTGCTTGTGTGACTCTGGTTCAATGAACTCGAATTTTCTTTCAATTTAAGTGTCATTTTCAATCTTGAAACTGTTTGTGTGAAGAATTCCGCCAAAGCTTAATAAAACATTCTATAAAAGAAAATTTTAATGTTACAGAATATATTTTTTTATTATTGAAGACAATTTTAGCGATTTCCAAACAAAAATCTGAAACAGAAAAATCAGAAAAGGATACAGTCACATCTAGGACTTGAACCCAGGATCCTTGTTTTGCTGATTGGTCTTGCCGATTTTCGTTTAGAAATCGCTAATATTGTCTTCAATAATTAAATATTATAATTTGAGGTTTTACTCAATAAATTTATTCCAAAAAATTAATATTTTTTTTTTGTTATTTTCAGAATCGGATTAGTCGAGAAATTAGATTATTCTGTAAAGGGTTTGCACTAATAATTCAATAAAAACGATAACCCTAATAATTAAAAAGATAACACGACAGAATGGTAAGACCAAAAAAAATTGACTGTAAATTGTAATCGATGTTTGAAGCTGATTCGATCGTGTTCAAATGTGAAAAGAGGAGATATGGATAGTCTAACCTTTACCTGATGAAAATTTCTGATGAAGATCACGACACAAGCAAGTTTAAGTTCTGAGATTTTAAGTTTATATCTCACATTAATTCCATAACACGATGACACTGATTTGGGGATTCAATTTTCCCGATTTAATTGCCAATTTTTAATAGTGACTATACAATTATTGGTAACAAGATAAGATAATTCACCATTGACATCGACAATATTACAAATGCCATGTGTTTTGTAAATAATTTATCATCCCACCGGCTGAGTAAATACTTAATTTTGAACTATTTTTTCTTCCCAGGCAAGACTTTGAAGGAAAGAAAGGAAAAAAAGAGATGACAATATTGAGGCGGGACCTTGGGATATGGAATAGCCCAAAGCTGTTTCAATACTAAACAAGCGGTGTTAAAGAAAGTAATTGGATATGATTTGAGATTTTCACGGCCAAAAACATTTTCGAGATTAATTTTTGGGTCATTATGACGAATTGCGCTTTCTCCACATATAGTAAACCTTTCGGACAGGGAAATATGGCCCATCATTAGGGTATAGTAACCCAAAAATGAATCAAGATAAAGTATTTTATTTGCTTATCATGAGATGCCACAAAGTGTTTTCTTCATATGAAAATTGGGTACTTTTAATTATTATTATTTTTATTATTCAATTGAACTTAACCTTTCCCCCACTGAATAAAACCAGTTTATTATCAATTGAAAATACTGTCTTCTAGAACGACGTCCAATTTAAATGCGAAGTCTTTTCTGTCTACCGGAAAATCCTTAGGCAACTTTACAGTCGACACGTGACCTACCGCTCAGAGATCCCGCGTCCCCCCCACCAACCCCTAATCTAAACACAAGTGAACCAAACTGACCAAAAACACTTATCGGCAAGACTGGCGAATACATTATGCAAAACAGCCTCAAAACTTAATATCGGACACATATCGGCTTAATGCCTCCATCAATATGCGGAAGTTTTATAAAAAGGGTTGATAGAGGTAACAGTTTCACAGTGGGTACAAAAACAATATAATATATATTTATCCATAACATTATTTCAAACTGTATGTACATACATTACATCGCATTATAAGTAAAGTTTATTTATTTATTTATTGCATCTCACTATACATAAAACACTTTTATTCTCATAAAAATTAACCTCACTAGGACTGAGCCTGTATTGAGGTTAACAATTTAAATTATAGTGAAGCAAACATAAGAGTAATCACAAACATAAATTAATTCTACATACAAACACAAAATATTTCAAAATTAAAGAAAAAAATAAGTATTAGATATGTTACCAGATGGGTAATTTGACAGTATATTGTAACAATATTTGAACCATATCTAATCATTAATCATTATTCAAAAGAAGAAGCAAAGTAGATAATAAAGACAGATAGGGTGACATTCAGTTTTTTGTAAATGGGACTTATATAAAATCTTATTATTTAAGAAAGGACAAGGATGAAAAAATATTAAGACTGATTTATTACTGAAAATATTGAGAAGATTTTATAAACAAAGTTTGAATAACTTTAATACATTGTAATTTAGAGTTTTTTTCATGATATGTTTTAAACAATAAACTGTTTATATATTATAATATGTGTTTTATATGAATACCGCCAACGATTTTTCAAACTTTCCGGAACCAAAGGTACTGTGGCATACCCAAATGGGGTATGTTGTGGGGATGAAGAAGTGGGGAGGGGAAGGATATATGAAGAGGGTGCTAGGGAAATACTTGGATCTTCAGATCTAATTGACCACCATAACACGGGCATGTGTCTAGCATGGTGGTCGAAAAATCCCCAATGCATGTAACAAACAATTCAATGAATAAAGTTACCTAAAAAAATAATAATAATTAACCGTGGCTAAATAAATAATCATTATTTAAATAAGCATTTGAATATAATGGCGTAGACCACGTCAATCTACGAAAACAAAAAAAAAATATTTTCATCCACCATAAACGAATTTTTATTTTGCATACAATTTGCAATTAATAATGTTATATAACTGGGATATTTTTTTACAGAAATATTGAAAGTCTTAAAAATCATGTTTTTTTTCTTCGTTATATTTAAAATTTTTATATTGAATATTTATTTTTAATGATAAACTAATGTTTATAAGACAATATTTTATGAATAGCATAAAGGATAAAAAATAATTAAAAGCAATAATAAGCCGCCTGAAATATCAATAAATTGAAAATGTCTTAATAATTATTTGGCGGGTTGGAAATAAGCCGACATAGTTCAGTGGTTTCAGAGCACCTGACCGGACATCAGAAGGTACGGGTTCAATTACCCTTGGCGGCATTTATTTTTACTCGGGAGTTATTTCAATTTATTGATATTTCAGGCGGCTAATTTTTGTTTATAATTATTTGAATATTAATATTTTTGGTATTGACATTTCCACTACCTATAATGATGTATTGAAAAAAATCAGTTTTTAACACGTTTAATTTTTTTACCGTAGCCGATTTCAGCTTATTATATACTTCTTTAGACTGTACTATTATTCCTCAAACTATGGTTTATGTACACAACATTTTCGGGAGGGGATGAGTGGGTTCACACGGATGGTAAGCAATGATTTCATTACAATTGTGTTGATTTTTTCATCATTGTTGCTATGTAGTGTTTCGCAGTTGAATTTCCAAATATTTGTTTTTTTACCAACAGGCATAATTACCTCGGCTTAAAAGTTTAATTTACTTTTTTTTAGAAAATTGCTTACTTTAATGGTTTAAACACAAGTATTACAGTTGTTAAATATGTGTAGATTGTTTTTATTGATATATCAATCAAAATCCCATATAACCAAGAATATAATAATTAGGTAAATTTTTTACACATAATGAGAATCTTCAAAAAAAATGGCTTAATTTTTTGTTTTGTTTTATATACTGTTGTTTATGGAACATTTTGCATTTCACTGACTCCGTATACATTTAGAAATTACTTTTTTTAACAACTAATTAAAATTTTAATACAATTATATTAAATTTTATAACATAATAAAAGCTTAATTCAAAACGCTAGTTATTTAGCAGCAACCGATTTTCATAATTCACATACTAGCTTAAAGCTATTTATAATTTGCATTATAGAAATAATACCTTAGGGCTATTAAAAATATTTTTTGCTTACAAATTTAAATCCATGTTTTATTTAGATTGAAATTATTATTGTATGTTGAAACCGTTCCAGAAAAACATGTGAAAAAAAGTAGGCATTTATGAGACTAGGAAACATGACACGTTTTTTTATAAAATCAGTTTTAAAAGCTTGTATTAATTCGTTCATTTGTGTACTTAGATAAGCAAAATACGTGCATCAGAGAAATATAATGATTTTAATAATGAAATAAGTGCTTAAGGCTGGCCGCATACATACGTTTTCCGTATTCGATTTCCGAATTCGTTTTCCGTATTCGGAATTCCGTGAGACTAGCGCAAACGTTCGTTTTTCTTCATTCGGAATGTATAAACGTCAGTACCAGTGTTGCCAACAAGGGCGATACATCGCCATTTAGGCTACTCAGAGCGCCGAAATCGGCGCCGAAAAAATCTAAAAGGCGACTGGTCGCCAATTCAGCTACTTCAAAAACATCAATTTTAAACATGTCCCGAAATTCTCTAGCCACCCCTCCCCATGAATTTTTTTTATTTTCTGGGGACAATTTTTTTTTTTTTTAATTCTCTAGCCACCCCCCCCCCACGAAATTTTTATTTCCACGTAAAAACATCAATTTTAAACATGTCCCACCTAACAGCAAATTCGGCTACTTTACGCTACCTTATGTATGAGAAACGGCGATATTAGGTCAAGATCTGTTGGCAACACTGAATTACTGAACGGAAATTTCCGAACGTTTGCGTCAGCGCAAACAAAATGTATGCAAGAGTTGCGTTCCACATGACGTCATTAGGTTTTTTCCATTCGGTTTCTCCGAACGCCGCGGCTTGCATTCGGAATGTGCGTAAGGAATTTGTTCCGTTCGGAACTAAAACGAAAGTGTGCGGCAGTTAATGTATTTTCTACTGATTCCGTGCATTCGGATGTCCGAATACAGAAAACGTATGTATGCGGCCAGCCTAATCAATAGCATTAATATGCAAATTCAAAATCAAATTTTAAATCTCTATTTTCCGTAAAGTTTTAATTGATGATATGTAATTAAATAACACAAAAGCAAATAATTCACTTCAATGAACCATTTGCATGGCGGAATGTAGAATGAACATCCCAAATTTATTTATTTAGAGTCGACATTCGTGAAAAGTTTGTGAATTCGCATGGAAATTATTTAACGGCTGGACTCTGTAACGGGCTTTGTGCAGGCAGCCGACGGTATTGTGCCAGTTTCATTAACATAAGAATCTAATTTAGAATCACTTCTCTCAAATGATTTTGAATATCTGTTCAAATATTATTCTTTTTTATCGTGTCTCTCTAGATCAGAAAATATCCGTTCAGAATCCGTGGAAAATAAGAAAACCTTGTGGTTCTTGACTTAGTGATCTAAAACTGATTGGGAAAAATTAAAAGTGATCTAAAAAAACTATGGAATGATTTATAGAAGACAGTATGTTCTCTTTAATTAAAATTCTTTACATGGAATAAAGTAGAAAACAAGAAATGCCTTGATAGCGTGTTTCGTGTTTCAAATACTTGTCTACTAGAGCCGAAGACTGCAAGGCTGATGTAAGCGTAATGAGTAAGATCAAGAAAGGGACGCTTAGATGGTTTGAGCATGTAGAGCGAATGAGCGAAGAAAGGAGTCTTAGGCGAATATTTGACGCAAATGAGAATTTAAGAACAAATTGAGGAAGATATGGCACGATCAAGTGAATCAAATACAAGAGTCGGGCCGCGACAAAAGTGAGAATAATAAAAGAGTATATATGAGACGATGTATGAATGTGAATGAGGCAAGGAGTGTGTGCCAAGACCGAGTTGTTTGGCGGTCCATCCTCTCTGCCTACCCCTGCGTGAAACGGCGTACTGGTTAGTTAATTAGTAGGTTACAGACTTAAATTTCCAATACAAAACTACCATGTTCACAAAATTCAAATGGAATGGAGATCTACAATGTCAGGCGAGTGTAAGTGAGGCAGAGCGCTGGGATATTGAGTTTAATGGAACATTGGTTTCAATTCAAATGTGTATGGAAGGCAATTTCTAATTTTGTTCTTTATTCTATGTTTATTGAGTTACTTGCGTTTACATGAGTCATAAATTAGTATGATTTTGACCGAAGTAATATTTATTGTATATTGAGTTATTTCCTATAATATGTTACGTATATTAACTAATCTGTACATGGTTATATTTCTTTATTTAAAAAATTATATTTTTGCAACAAACAGAACAGGAAATTATTTTTAAATATATTTATTCGTCAGTCTTTCAGGCAATTCATCACACATCTTTAATCCTTAGCTTAATTTCTAATTGGCTTGGGTAGAGGGGAGTTTGAAAATTGGTAAAATAATTTCACTTAAAATAAATCCATTGTTAACAGCTATTAATGACAAACCTAGTAAAAACTTAGAAAATAATCTTATTAAAAACAATATTTTTATGATATAATTCATTTTGCATTTTCACGAGTATTTGGTTCCTTAGAATAGGCCATTTGGCAACTAATCGATATTTGTTGGTTGATGACCTTACGAGAAAGGATAATATCACATGTATATGTTATTTAAATAAAATATAGTGCTTTGTGCACGACATTAGAAAATTTTTGCTCTGGATTGAAAAATTAGAATGATTAATCTATTTAACTACTTCTCTACCTCATCAGAGTAGGACACTTAACTAGAAAAACTTACAATATTACATAAATCATGTATTTCATCAAAACCTTGCTCAGAAAACAAAATATTACTGATGTATTTTTTAGAGCAATTGCTTTCATTACTTTATTCAGGTGTAGCTAATTTGTAACTACAATTTTCTTCGTTCATTGCTACAGTTTTAGTCAGTATTATGTGCTTTGTACCGTGTTTTTATTCGATAATAGTCTGAAAACAAATGTAATTAATAAATATGCAGAATTACCGACAGAAAATATGACATCCCCTTTTAGTTGCCACAGAACGCAGCAGAGATGAGGCGCAAGCGCATAGTAGGCTGTCAACAACTGTTTTCGTTACAGCTTCCGCCAAGAGGCAGTCTTTCCACACCCCTCGCCTAAGGCAGTCGCGCGCGAAGCCACTGTGAGGCACGCCCCCATACGTACACACGTAAATTTTACGTTTCTTTGTTTCTGTTAACACTGCATTGAAAAAACGCAACCAAAAATCTTTAACAAAAACAATATCTTTAAATGAACTTTCAACAGTGCAAAAAGCTTGCAGATTGAAAACAAAAAGTTTTGTATCACTGAATCTTAATTATAATACGCATAGTGCACTTTTTGATAGCGGTATGTTTTGTATTTTTTTCAAATTCTGTACTTAGAAAAAAGTAAAAGATTTTTCGAAAATGGTTACAATTATAAATGTTTTTTTGACGGTGAATAGAATTAATCTTATCGTGGGGTATATAACTATTTGATGTCACCTAAGATGCAGTTTTGAGATTTTTTTGTGAACAGACAAGAAAAAATATGATTTCATCAGCCAATTTTTGGATTTTGATGGCGTTGACGATGGTTTTCGGATTGGGTAAGAATTATTTTAAAATATTTTTGAAAATATTTATGATTTTAAATGTTTTACTTATTCTCGTACTTATTAATACCAAATAATATTTTTGTACTATCGACACTAACAAGTAAATAATAACGTTAGCATATTTTTTAATTGGTCTTTGTTTTATGAATGCTACTTTTTAAAGTGCTTTTTGACTTTTCCTTGAGCAAAAATATTTTATTTGAATTTTTATATATTTTTTTATTTTTACTCTTACTATCAAAAATACTAATTTCGGCTGTGTGCCTGTCCTCCATAGATCTCGTTTAGTGAACTTAAGATTTTTGATTTGCTTTGAATTTTTAATTTTTGAAATTTGAACTGATTTTTGGGGATTTAGGACTATTCCGTGATTTTTCACGGCTCTGCGCAAGGATATTATAATTAATTGTTTTACCGCATTGATTTAAAAAATTCATACTTAAAAACTTGTTTACCTCAACTTAAAAGTTTAAAACAACGTAATTATGCAGGTACCTATTAATTGTACAAAAAACGAAAATAAAATTAATAATCGGGATTTTTATTTTGAATTTCCAACAACTTTTAGCTAGATAAATATTTTACCAAAAATTTCAACACATCGATATTTTATAACGCTTTGCAATAATTTACTTTATACAAAAACAGTATTAAAACTGGACAAACATGAAAAATGTATATTTCTCTTTTTTTTCATTTGAAAACCCTTATTTCAAGAGGCGTTCCAGTGAATGAGTTGAATGACACTATAGCAATGTAGTTTTGACTCGAATAACAAGATTCAAAAACCAACTGTTTTTACAAAAAAACACGTAAGGAATACATTTTGCAAATAGGTTAGGAATAAATGCTAATTTTTCTTGATGAAAAAATCTCTAGAAAATAATTTTAAAAATAATATTCAAACCGAGGGTTTTGTGATAAATTTCGATGATAAAAAATATATTTATATACATTTTTAATGATTTTTTGTGTAAAAATTGATTTTCCTGTAAAAAAGGTAAATTTATTTCCAAAATACGTGGGCTGGTTTTGAAATTAATTTAATGTTGATGTAATTTATGTTTCATGAAATGTATAGACTCTTCGCCACCTGCATATAAACAAGACTGTTAATTCAAAAAGATGCATTCGGTTGATTCTCATGATATTTTAAAATATCATTGATGTGTTGAAGTTATTATTGAATGTTTTTATTATTTAATATTAGCCAGAGTGATATTTGATTGATTTAGAAGAAATCATATTAATTGTCTTACTTTTTTTCCCAGGGATAATTGATAATAAATGTTTTTGACTGCGACACTTACATAATTTTGTTTGTCAAATCGCGGTTAGGATTAAAAAGTCTAACTTAAAATGGATAGGAACCTACCGGATTCCATTGGATTTTATATCACTGTGAACTATTAACATATGAAAATTCATGATGTTAAATTAAATAAACTATAACCTAAGTACTTATACATTTTTTTTTCGTTTATTAAGCCCCGCATTCAGAATATCTATTGATTTATAACATATATCTTTTTTACACTTTAATTTTTTAAGTTCCAATAAAAAGTTATTTTTGGTGATAATAATATTATATGCATTTGAAGATCCGAAACGGTAATCATATTAAATTCCGTGGATAGAAAAAATCACAAAGCTCTGACCAATTATCAAAAACATATTTTGTTCTGATTATAATCTACACAATGTAGTATAATGTATTATTACTGGGTAGCCGAACATCTCGTTTAGCTGAATAATAGTACTAATTTCTGGGTAAAAGGAACTCCCACATTGTTTTCAAAACTATTAACCTAATTACTTCAGCCCAAATCACTATCCTTTATCTCTCTTTGCGACTAGCACAAAGTTTATAAAATTCTGAAATTCGTAACCGTTATATTCTTCTTCTTCTCGTTCTCGAATTGTATTGCATTAAATGAAATAACAACAAATAACGAATAATATTGTTTTATATTGCAACGATAAAATCAAACCTGCAAATCTCCAGACTAACGGTCTAAATATGGATACCACAAGAACAGAGAGACCGCTTTCAGATGAATCTTTTATAAGCACTTTACGCTGAAAAAACAATGACCTAAGAAAAACGTATTTAATAAAGTCAACCCCTATATTGATCATCAATAATTAACAGCGGAGCCGTTGTCTGTATTCAATAGGCTTTAGCCGTGCAGTAGCCTATTCTGTTTATATTTTCAAAGCCTATTCTTTATCTCACCCTTAAAATACTCAACTTCTCTCCCTTGATCTCTGAAGACCGGCGTTTTTTATAACTTTCGGGGAGAAGTGGAGGGAGGGGGGATAAAAGCGTTTAGCCTTCACTCTTCATTTTTTCCCTCGTGAAAGACTGTTATTTTTTTATGCGACAAAAAGTTTCGTTAGTTATTTTTGTGTTTAAAATTTTACGCTACCGCACTCTTTCGAGAAGTTTTTATTTTGAAGAGTTTAAAAAAAAGTAAAATTGTGTTACTTTCTTTCACATAATAAAAACCGATATAACACTTTCATGGTGAAATATAAAAATACGTATTAAAGATTTAGGAAATTGATCTCTAGAATCCTAAAAAAAATATTATAAAGGTTTACAGCGATTTATATACGAATTGTAAGTATTCCTAACATCTCCGATTCTACACCCATTAAAACGCACATTTCACCAATCTACGACTAAAACGACATTTGGAAAAAGAAATATGCAATATTTATCTAAAAACTTATTTTATATGGAGGATGTTCTTGCAATGGAAACCAAAAAAAAATACTTCAAAAGAAATATTAAGATATGACTTATGAACAGGGGGAAATAATATAGATTTAGGACGGATTGTTTCGGAGAATTTTAACAATTCTACAAATTTAAAAGTTAATTTTCAAGTTCTGTGAAAATAATTTCCAAACTCTGTCAGTATTTTAGTTCTCTCGAATAACTAGCCTATAGTGATTTAATAACAGAACTTGAATAAGACTTTCAAATAACCGGAAAATGAACGAAGAAATTTGATGAATTTTTAAAATTCTCCGAAACAACCCGCTCTTGATGTTGCTACCTAACAAACATTAACGTTTATGTTATCTTTTTATTCTAGATACTGCTATATAATTTTCATTTTGTCGTATTTAAACACACTTACAAAAACTTCCTTATAAAATTAACATACTTGCTAAAAAGAAAAATTGACCTGTACACAAAACCATGTACAATGTGACGGGGTACTCCAGTGAGGTCACATTCTTTTCGACCATGTAAAAAATTATGTTTTTGTATGTTGATGTAAAAGCTTCAAGTTATAGATTATCAAAAGTTGTTTTTTAGGTTACTACTAAGCCATAAAGTTGTTTTTTGAAAAGCGATATATTGTTGAACAGCAATGTGTTGTGTATAGATTTGTAAAAATAACGAATAATAACTAGTAAGACTCATAGAAAACACTGTTGTTTATCCGTATGTACTTTTTTGAGTGTGTATTTTTTTGTAGTAGGTACATTAGATAGCCATATTTTTGTGTTTTCTGGTACAATATTACTATTTTCTTAAATACAAATTGTTTTTCATTTTTTGTTACACAGTTTGGTATTTATTAATTGTTATCAAGTTGAATGGATTATACTTAAAATATTTAATTATTGAAGACAATATTAGCGATACCAAAAGGAAAATTTGAAACAGAAAATTCAGAAAAAGATAGGTCACATCTAGCAACTGAGCTAATGAGACCCTATCTCCTTCGGTCATATGTATCGTACTTCAAATAAGAACTACCAAAATTTTCTTTACTTTCCCACCACACATTTTTATTGGCTGCTATCTTTATTTATTTAAAAAAATGACATGATTACCTCGTATAAATTATGTTAAATTTGAACCCACTAAATCGTTCAAAGCAGTGTATGCAAAATTTCCCAAACTCTGAAATAAATTATTTCTGACTTTATATTGTATTTAATTTTCCATGTGTATTTTCCCAAAACCACACATAAAGTTTGATTAAACAATCGCACGCTGCCATTTAGGTGGATTGATACACAAATTTTATTTATATTCCTATCAATTTGAGGGTTTTCAATAAGATATCTTTCGTTTCACTTCTCACCCCTTGGATTTCTCATATTTTGTAGTAACCCTCATAACGCATCATATACCGACGCCAATTTTTCCGTAAAAACTTCAATCATAAATACGTGTATTGCTGGAAAACAGCTTGCTATTCTATGTGAATGGATCGAGTTGTGATAATCATGCGGAAGCTTAAAAAATAAAAACTTAGAAAAATATTTTTCCAATAATTTTAAAAGTTTGCCCTCAGACGGTCCTTTTACTTACCAATATTATCTTAAGAAGAAGAGAAATCAAAACAAAAACAAAAAAAGGTTTTCTGAGAAATGCTCTCAAAGAACAAAAAACGATCAAAGGATGTTCAATTTGTTTTAAACTTTTTATGAGTACCTACCTGCTTAAGATTTTTTCTTCTTTGTTATTCGAAACCATCTCGCCTACGCCCAGTTTTTAGCGATTCATCAACAATTTTACTCAGTAAGTTGAACATAATTCAACCTGAATCTTTGCAAATTATAACTGGTGCGATGCAATCGTTGCCCACCAATTTTCTTCAAGTAAAATGTTTTGATCCCCTCTTTATTTTAATGTTAAAAAATTTGTTCGTAAATTTTTAAATTCTACATGTCGTCGGGTTATCCCCAGAGTCCCCTTGTTCAATGAATCAAGACATTCATGTACTCCAGTCAAAGCTCGAACCAAAGCTCTTGCTTGCCATCTGTAAAAATTTTCAATCTCTCTCAGTTCGTAAAATTATCCAAAATTATCTACTTCCCTTATACAAATTAAAATAAAGTCACGTAATTCTATCGCTATACATTTTAGAAGGGATCGGCGACCATAAAAACTATTCCAATCTCTCGGTCCGTACTGTCGATAATATGTTTAACGACATTATTTGATCTCAATAGCCCAACTTCTCTATTTTATTCCTCCTAACTGTGGAATAGGTATTAATATTTACCACAATAATTCTAATTATCGCAATTGAATCTCTCAAATTTTAATCAGAAATAACATTCCCTTGTTCCATTTAAAAACTTAAATCCAGTCTTTTCTTTATTCTGATGATTATTTTATATGATCACACATCTGCCCTGATGATGGACACTGTAAAGTTGTCCGAAACGTTGGCTAAAGAAGGAGTTAGCGCAACACGGCATAACACCCCAAAAACAAATAACAAAAATCACCTTATATGCATTATTCAAGTGCTAATAGTCTCAATTCAAAGCTCTGGTAAAACCGTAACTCTGATTTGGTTTCTTGGACACGTTGGCAATGCTTGGTAAGAGTAGTGTAACATTGCTATTCAACACAAAAGAGCCGACTATGCCTCAATAGAAAAGACTATTCAATCAAAACCGTGGTTTCAACAACTCCCCCATTTCTCCAAAAAATAAATTTCCTCAACTTATTCGAGTGAGGATCGGACATTGTTCCGTTCTTTCTCACCTTTTTAAAATGCATGTGTTAATTCCTCAGATTGCAAATTCTCTTGTCTAGATGTGTGAAGTGTTAAGTCCCTCTCTAAACAAATATCCTCTCTTCTATCAAGACTTATCTGAAACTGCCTCCTCTGCATTCAACATATCAACTCATCTAAGTCTGAATTCGACTCCAATCTTTCATATTACTTTCCAATTTAAACAAAATGAATATTTTTATTTATTTTATTGTAAAAAAATGGTATATTACAACAAAATCATGAGCAACTCATCCGACCAGGGAATTCCTGGTGCAGCCTCACTTTCCTGTCTGAAAAAGACCAGCATTTTTTTCAAAACTTTAATTCCGAAAACCAAGACGCGTAAATAACAAAAATCAATAATGATAAAAAAGTTAGTGTGAAAATAATTCTAGGAAACGGCTATTGAAAAAAAGGTTAATGGCCGGTATTGGATGGTATTAATCTGGACAACGTTTACTTTCAACAAGACAGCATTACGTGCCACACAAGCAACGAAACCATTGATCTTTTACGATTGAATATCAAAATAACACCTCTTATTGGAATATATTTGAATGTACCCTGTATATTTGAAATTAAATATTATTATAACTCCTACCTAAGGTAGGAGTTATAATAGTAGAGGTGTTATTTTGATATCCAATCGTAAAAGATCAATGGTTTCGTTGTTTTTGTGGCACGTAGCGCCGTCTTGTTGAAATTAAACGTTGTCCAGATCAATACCATCCAATTCCGGCCATAAAAAATCATTAATCATCTCTCAATAGCGCAATCCATTCACCGTAACTGTTGATCTAGCCTCATTTTCGAAAAAAGTAATGTCCAATGACTCCGCCGGACCATAAGCCGCGCCAAACAGTCACACGTTGAGGATAGAGAGGCTTTTTCAACAATAACTCTTGGGTTTTCCGAGCCTCAGATGCGACAATTTTGCTTGTTGACGAAGCCACCGAGGTGGAAATGGGCCTCATCACTCAAGATGATTTGCATTTGATTCACTCAAGTGAATTTTAATAATTTCAATGCGTTGTTGAAGCGTCTATTGTTCCATTTTCATTAATGGCGTAGTTTCTTCTTGTCAAATGTTAAAAAATGACAGCTTCAAAAGTAACATCTACCGAAATACTGGGTTATTCAAAATAAAACCTCTTATTGGAAAACCCTGTATATTATTTTAATCACTGTATTGGTACGTTAAATTCGATGATTTGTTTCCAAGATATAGTTGGCAATTCAGAATAATAATTATACCCGAAACACTTAAGATACTCTAACTCCAGCATACCAAAAATTTTTACCTAAAAGGCGTTACAAATTAATTAATAAACCCGCGATTTAATAAAAAATATCATTCGTTTCTTGTCATTTGGTATTTATTTTTAAATCCACATTTCGTCACTAGTCACTCAGTCTTTAACTCCAAATAATTTCAAGAATCGCTCGTTAAAGTAAGTCCTGTAGTATATATGTATATATTTTATTGTTACTTTTAAGTTTTTTTTATGTACTTAATTTTTTGTTATTTGAAACAACTAAAAGATTTAAAAAATAGTAACAATTTCAAAAGTAATTATCATACGATTTTTAGAAAAACACTATTCAAGTGAATACAAGATACTGGCTTCAAAGAACCTTGTTTTGCCTTTATCTTCAAACGTAAATTCGCAGCCCGTTTATTGGATTAAAACCAAGTCTCACTCATTTAATAATGAACCCTTTAAATGTTGAAACAAATGTTATACTTTGAAACAAGTTGGAATCAACAAAGAAGGAATCAACCCTAAAATATCTTTAAGCCTTCTTAATTTATTTTAAGCCATGATTACAAATTATAACAATGAATCGCTTTCTGAAGCAGAATTCTGATCAAGATAAAAAAACATCGATCAATATTGTTCAAGCAGCTATCCGTTTTTTGTTAATGGGAAGTAGAGAAGTTAACATAAAAAAATGGCTAACCAATCGTAGTTTACTCAATTGACTTTGAGTTGGAACTTTGTATTCCTACTACAAAAAATCGTGGTTTTGGTGTCTTCCGTACTTTGAAGAGCCATTTATTTTGCCTAAAACTTGCAGGAAGTAAATTGTTTCAAATATATGTTACTATGTGACATAAATCTGTGTTTTAGGTTTTATTATTTTTTCTAGCCAAATTTCCCTCTAAATGAAAAAAAAAGTTTTTATGTGAATACCAGTACATTCGGGATTTTGGCATCTCCAATCGGACATGTTGTGAAACTGAGAGGAGGGGAAAGATATTGAAAAGCTAATGGTTAAAGATACCTGGCTATTCAGATTTAATCGCCAAATACGGTTAAAGCCATTTGAAGCGAAGTCTGGGTTTTGAATGTTGGTTTTCCATCAGGATGATTCGGACAGAATTTTTCACCCTTCATTATCAAAATATGTATTTTAATATTGGGTGTTGAACATTATATGAAAAAAAAATTGTACTCAAAAGAGACGTACTTCCTTAAATTTATAAAAGCAGTCGATAAAAAAACAATGTTAACTGGCTATAGTCATCAAATTTATTCATTAAAAACACAAAATTTACATTCTCCAAAAAAATCCCCAACGTATAAGCGTGCATAATATTTTATTAGGACTTTCTTGCCCAGAATTTGATGTAAGCGATCCCCCGACAATATAACCCCAAGTCTGTAAACTATAAAACATAAACAAGGACATAATTTATCCTCCCATATGGGCAAATAAAAAACAAAGCTTTTTCCCTAAAAATAAATTTTCCCCAATTTCCCACAGATGCCTTCCGACTGGTATTATTTAGTACTTGAAAACCTGGGGAAAATACATATTCATAAATTCTACTTACGATATGCTTTCTATGTGGGCATTTTGCCTTGTAGATAGGATTTACAACTTGGTTTTGTTGTATTATTTCAAGTTATCCCGATCCCAACAACGAATGATACTTTTTATTTAATTTTTAGAGTGGAAAGCAATAATTCTTTATTTTAAACCAATAGCAGTTTAGTGAACATTTCAGTGAACTATATAATTTGTTTTTTATCATAACCTATTAAATAAAATATAAATGAAATTTTCTATGAACTCATAAAATTTGTAAAAAGTTCTTTTATTGTCAAATACACATAATTAATAAAATAAAGTAGCAATTACTTGAAAACGAACTACAGGTAATTAATTCGGTTTCTTTAAGACCAGCATTTACTAAACCCTTTAAATATCCTCTATCAAAACCCGCTTCACATGTGGTACAATATATTTTTGTATGGCTATTTCGAATAAAAAAGGCTCGATGAATTTTAAAAAATAAACGGTTCACAGGCGCTAAAATCTACCTATTTTTTATTCCTTTTGTTAATCCCTACCAACGTACTACAGGCTTTTCCGTATCACTCCGCTCAACGACGCCCGACTAGATGGCGATATAGTTTCTCCGGTTTTATACAGAATAAACAAAGTAGTTCTTGTGAGGCGTCACATAAAATAAAAATAAACTTTTTTACTACTTTCTTTGAGCAAAGACAGTGTTTGAACCACTGTATTATATATTTACGTAAAACTACGTGTACGTGACACGGATATTCACCAGGCTTCAAGTCATTCGCTGTTCCCAGCGATAAGGTTTCCCTGCTATATTATACATGTCACGTGCTACGTTGCTTGCACCGACGCATCCCCCGCTCCTATAGACATCCTTATTCCTTAATACCCCTCGTAATCTCTTAAGATTCTCTCAAAATAGCCCAAACACACTGCTTGTACTCCCAAATGTGAGTAAATTTTAAATCAATATTCCTCTCAGATAGTGTACTCGAAATTATGAAAGTAAGATTTTTAAAAATATTTTCAGTTTAGAACTCACGATTTCGAGCTTATTAATTCATTTATCGGAGGGATGTGATTTTTTTATAATTTAAATTAACAAATATCCTAGATATCTGAGTACACATTCCTAATGCTGTTGTCTATAAAAATACAACATATTTGAAAACCAGTTGAATACAAGAGAACACAACTGCTACCTGGTTCAGAATTTTTTTATCTTGCCCCTTCCGAGTGACATATTGAAGTTGAAATAAAAAAAATATATTGGTTTTTTCAACACCTTCTTTTGAAATGTAGTAGGGAGAACACTGCATTTCCACCTGACGTCATCCATGTTTGAAATTTATCCGATAAAATAGGGTAATCTATCAAACGAAATTGCCGCTACTGCAGTCAAGAGCTTTTACGATCTGCACAAAACTTATAAAGTTTTCGATTGATACCTTAGATTGTATGCACAATAATTCGCACATGTTCACTGGAGTTTTGTTAAGATAAAGAATTCCCCAATTTATTTGTATGAAAATTTTTACATGGTATAGTGGAGTTTTCTCTAACCTGACATTACTTTGGTAAAAAAGGTTAATAATTAAAGAGAAGAATCCACATTGAATTACAAATTCTCTCATGGTTTCAGGGGAGAAAGGTAACTATATTTGCCAAAGAACAACAATAAATGAGTCCACTCGGGAGAATGTTCCGAAGGAGAAAGCTAACGCATTTTTCTAAAAAAAAAATCTGAATTTCTGTGAACTTTCTAAAGTTTTCTGCATACGTAAATAACGTAATCCCAAGAGTTACTGAAATTATTAAAATTTATTGTAACTTTATTTAAGCCTAAATAAAATTATTCAATGACGTAGTGTCAATTTAGGTTAGCTGAGCTATGTTGAGAAAGTTAAACTGTATAATAGTTTGTAAGTATTTTGTTGTTTTTTTTGTGATATGATTAGTTTAGATAAGATAACAAAATCAGAGATATTAAACCTTACCCGCTTACATAACTTTAGCTCCAAACAGGGTGCGCTGAAGAAAAAACATCCTTCATTACCTATGCCATCTTTAGGGATGCGTGGAGGGTCTTTTTTAAGCAACTGGTATATACTCAGTATGTTCAGGAGTGATGGATAAATGAATTCATTTATCCGTGAAGTGCGATGATTCAAAAGAGTCATGTAATGAGAGGTCAAAGATTATTAAAGTGATTTATTTTAAGGGTATTATGCCATGTTTCGCTACCTCCTTCTTTTGCCGACGTTTCGAACAGCATTACACTGTCCATCATCGGGGCAGATGTGCAAAGATTGTATTGAAGTATGTGCTTATGTATGTAAATGTGCTCATCACAATATTTTCACATCTGCACTGATAATAGACACTGTAATGCTGTCCAAAACGTTGACTTTAGAAGGAAGTAGCGCAACACGGCATAAAACTCTAAAAATATGTCAAATCAAAAAATTATTAACCTTAACTTACACCAACTGATAGATTTTCTTCTAAAAAAGTTTTCAGAAAATTATTAGTTATGTAATGGTTAATAATCCCATCTTATACGCCGAGACTATGGGTTAGTAAATGTAACCTTAATGACTATAATCAACCACCCCCAGGGGTTCACTGTAAAAACATACTCTTTACAAAACAAAACATAAAGCAAACAAATCTTTACCGATAAAGAAAAATGTCTCTAACGGAGTCCCATCTATATCCGGATGTGCTCTTGTATATCGCAGGTTAAGAGCTAGCTAACTAACACTTATTGTGAAAACACTGGAGAAATTTTGATTACGAAATTGTGAAATAAATAAATAAAATAGCCCTACGAAGCAATGTAAAAGCATTTGTTCAAGAAATTAAATGATTTTTCGTCCGTCTCTGCTAAAAAATAAATACAACCAATCAAACATTAGCTGATTACGAACGACCTGACTATTTGCGAATTCAATTAACGTCTTTATGCTATGCTCTACTCCAATACGTTTAGAAAAAACTATACTTGTGACTTGCTCAATCATGAAGGAATTAGCTTGGAGGGAAACGAACCCGCGATGCGAGGATGTGAATTCAACGCTTTAAACTTGAAATCAATCGTCTACAAAGAGTTAACACAATTGAGAACAATATTTTTGGAAAACATGATTTAAGATTTTCACGACCAAAAGTATTTTTTTAATTTGTTTTTGGGGTGTTATGACGTGTTGCGCTAACTCCTTCTTTAGCCAAATGCTGTCCAAAACGTTGGCTAAAGAAGGAGTTAGCGCAACACGGCACAACACCCCAAAAACAAACAACAAAAAAAAAAAAAGGGTTTTATTCACCATCATCAATTTTACAATGTTCACAAAAGCAATCTTTTATCTTTTGTGTTTGCCTGATTTTCTTATGTTTGTTTCAAAGTTCAAGAATATGACATAATAAAGAAGAAAATCAAAGTTTTTGTAAATAAAGTATGGATGATCTCATGCCTACATTAATTTCAGCGTGATAAGCTTTGTGTTCTTGTCGAAAAAGCCTCCGCCCCGTGCACGGTTGTTGCTCTGCCTGAGTAGGGTTCAAGCGGGTCGATATGGGGATGATTTAGGTGCGATAGGGGTAAATGGATAAGTTACGATAGGTTAGTCTTTAGATGTTAACCCTGATTTCTCGAGTACCCTTTTACAGTAGGTGGTTTTAGTAAAGACGTTGAACTTATGGGTTCATTAGTCGGTTCAGAGTCCTTGCAAATGGTAACACTCTTTCAAATATTTCGTGACGTTTGGTGTTATATATTAAGGTACCCATACGGAAACAATAAAATTTAAGACGGTAATTAGTGAAAATACTGTGCGTTGAATCCGTCAAACTATCTTCTAACGAACGTTAACATTTTTTTTTCAATTAAAGTTTTGAAAATTTTTTAGCATTATTTTCGCCTACTGTACAATGGACTTCTTATGTCGAACTTCAACGCTTGCCAATGCACACTATGCGTCCAGCTCAGATACAATTAAAGTATTTATATTTTATTTTGGAATACTTTATGGAAACGTTTTAAGTATCACACTCCAAGGAGTTATGTTTTACTAATCTTGAGTTGACATCAAATGACATGATTATAAAATTAACCGTTCAAATGTCATTAAAGGATATATAAACAACCAAAAAGTAATGGTTTCACTTATTTTTAATTATATAAATGGCATATTTTGGTGATTTTCATAACTACCATACCAGGCTATAGCCCGTATTTTATTAATCGTACATGATTTAAATGTTCATGTAAGAACTAGGAAAATAATATTTTAAGAAACAAATAACAGAATGTATTTACGAAAAAAAAACCTGTACTTTTTCTAAAATCAAACTTTATTTCTGAAAATTATTTGAAGGCTCTAAAATGCGCTAAAATTTTAACTGCCCCAGTCGCCATTCTGGCTAGGGCCAACCCATTATTGAAAATGTACGATTCAAAGGAAATGTATGTAATATATGTAATGAAAGGCAAATGCATAATATTAAATTAAGTTTGTTAAAGTGAATATATTACATCCTTAAATTCTGTCTTTTAATTTACCAAGAAGATATTAAAATTCATTGTTCCTATACAAAATTTTTTAACATTTACTTTGGCAGTTCTGAATAATTTGCTAAGCAGAAGTCAATTTTAACTTACCGCATATATGCCGTATGAGATGTTTATGTTAACTAGAAGCTCTTTGTTATAAAATATTCGAATCACGAGACAACCAAATATCAATTTACAGACAACTACGATATTATTAGGAATCTACATTCAAATTTGCAATCATTCAAATATACACCACCATAAATTGAGTAGTTTATTTTTTAAGTATTTTACTAAAACTTTTTTTTATAAAATTAGACGGTATAGGTAGTAAAAATAATAATTATAATACTTGTGAAATTAATAATTACTTTTGTGAAACATTGCATACCAGTATCTGGTTGTTTAAAAGAATACCTAGACGAATTGCTAACTGAAAAAAACATTTTACAACATTTGAATGTATTCTTTGCAAAGGGTAAAAAATATAACTAACTATCCATGTAAAAAATAGTATGCAGTGGTAACTAATTGTTGGCAATTTTCCTGGCGAACCAGCGACATGAACGATATTGCTGTATTTCTGGTTTTTATTATAGAAAGAAAAATCACGTTAAATCTCCCGGATTCCGTTGAAACCTTTCCGGAGCACAATGACGAGCATTTTTATTTTAATAAAACTGAAACAAACAAAGGTTACGTTTCACAAAGCAGATTGCGAGGCAATAAATGCTTTTTTCATAAAAATTCTACTTAAATTTCAGGTCATAATATCTTGACAACTTTACACCGAGTTCTCAGTAAAATAATTCCCCGCTCTCTCAAAGCTTTGAAAGGCAAACGTCGAAAGATGTAAGTTAAACTAACGTAATCTGTGTTTTGGAAGCATTTCACAGATTTTCTGAATAAATAGATTTATGTAAATAATACACGTGCATAAAGAAATTGTTTTATTTTATTTTAATTTCTGTTTTTTGCTGGCATATCGATAAGTTGGTACTCAAAAGGTAAAAGGTTTAATCTGTCCTTGAAAAAGTTTCAATTTGAGCAATATGGTAACATTTTAAAATCGATTTGGTTGGGCGTAATGTATTACTCACAATATATATATATATATATATATATTGTGAGTAATACATATTAAATGACTATTTATTGCTATACGAACATAATTCTGCATTTTCGTTCTTATAACTTTGATGATTAATTGTCATAAATTGCAATCTAAAACAATACAAATAACCTATTCGAAAGGTTACACACTTTTTGAAACACTTAACGCAAATATAACATAATAGATAAATATAAAACTAAGTAACAAAAATTCTGAAAAAACAAGATTTTTTTATAGGATAGGTGAAGCTCAGGAATAAATAAACTCAGGAATATTGAAAGAAAAATTATGGCACGCCAGTGGAAAGAATTATGTTTAACCGAACAGAAGTTATGTATTAAATACTGTTTCAGATCCTTTTATAAAACACGCTTCGCAGAAAACGTATTTTTATCTAATACCACGTAAGGGTTTAAATTGAACGCGGGAGATAGGTACCAGTAACTCACGGTAATAATCCCCGGGATAATTTATTGACTAATGTATTTCGCGGCTCAAGTGATTTAATATTGTGATGAAGCGCTACGCAGGTTTTGAACGAAACCTGAAACACGGATTATAGAATATTTCAAACGCTCATAGCAGCATTTACCTACATTCGTGTCAATGTCACTTTTTAAAATTTCAATGTTTTCATATTTTTTAAAACTTGATACCAGGTCGTGTGAGGTGAGTTTTTATTGTTTTTAGTAAATTTAAGTATCTCACCTATCAGCAGAGAAATCCATGTTTTTTATGGTGTTCGGGAATTTGATAGTTTGAAGAGTTCCGTTACATTGCATTTGTTTGCAAATAGAAGTGTGAGAATATATGTGGATAGTGTTTTTTTAAATTAACCTTCAGGGTTCGTATCCGGCGATGTCACGTTTTTTTACTTTCGTTGTAAACTCTTTGAGTATTTTTGTTTGATTTTCATTTTACTCAACTGTAAGAACACCTTTTGAGTTCCAGAACTATGTTTTTCTCTATTTAAACTGAGCTCATCGTGTTTTTTAACTTTATCCTTATCTTGTTTCAACGTGAAAATTTTGGGTCTTCACAGTATAAGAGGCATGAATCACTTATAAATATGTAACAAGAACAAACCGCCTGAGCTGGATACTTACTCGTTCCCTATTAAGACGGCATATCTGTCTACAAATGGAAGTCATCGTAGATCTTCAATTGGACACGCAGCTCACAGTTTACCAGTTTATCAGCGACTGACCATCTCGTTACCTACTAAAAGATGTACAACGGTGGCCTACAAAAGCGAGTGCATAGCCGTGAACCATAAGAGATCCCGAGCCGTTCGTCGGTTTAAAACCTCATTCTGGTATTGAGATATGTTCTTCCTCTCAGCAAGATTGAAGAATCTAGAAAATATTGACTTTCGAACATAGTTAGAGCTAACGCGCTTAACGATCTAACCCTTAGTTATATTTTTTCATATTTGTAATAACTATTTTCTATTCTAAGCTTATAATCTTTGTAATGAACTCATTCTATAAATAAATTACTTATAACTAATAACACCGTTGTAAATTGGCGCCCAATGTAAGGTTGTTATTAAATACGTTATAATTACAAAAATAATTAGAAGGGTAAATGCAGATAACTCCATTAATGGAGGACTGAACACAGTTGGCGCTAACAAAAAAATGTCCAAAGAAGCAAAGCTAGCAGTCCGCAACGAAGTGCTGGTACCTATCCTGATGTACGAAAGTGAACTGGCAGAGAAAAGATGAAAGTTGACTGAATGCTGTAGAAATGAGATCTCTTAGGCGTATGTGTGGTAAAACCATGTATGATCGTGTGAGAAATGTGGAGATCCGCAAAGAGTGCAGGGCGGATGTAAGCGTTGTAACGATCTGCCCTTTCTACTTCAAACTTTTCCTTCTCTTCTTTCTACGATAATTTTTCCTTAAAGTCCCATAGGTAGCTTTTCCATAAGGCTTTGCATATGTGTTCGCAGGGATGGAAAATTCCTCCCCTGCCGTCTCTACAAGCCTTTGCTCCTCTCTTTATTACACACCCCTTCAAGTGTGTACATCCTAGTTGGTCCACGTGACGTACGACCTTGAACGTACTCATTTCACGTGACGGTTCAGTATAAAAAGGCTTCACCGAACGTTGTGTTGGTTTTTTGTTTCTCGGTTTAGAAACCTAGTTATCTATGTATGTGTGGTATCCCTTGGTTCTTTTGAGATAGAGTGGGTTGAATCCATTATCGCTGTGTTTTAAAGCCATTTCATAAACCTTATTTTTCTGAAGTCGCCTGCTCTTCAAACTAGCTACGTGATTCTACCTGTCATAGGGTAATGTGAGTATAATAAAGTGTTAGATTTTATATATGTGATATACATACGATAAATTTATGGTGTTAGTTGTCGGCGCCATCCATGTATATATTTTAGGAGGGGAAGGAGAGGAAAGGAAATGAATTTTTTTCAAGCTAAGATTGACTCCTCCTCTTACCAAACAAAACTGATGGATGATAATTTGAGCAAGGCGATCGATATCTGCGTGTCTGGATATCACAACCGGCCGGGTCTCCCCTTGTTCCAAATCGGCAACCGTCACGCCAGAAAAAAGAAAACCAGGTCTCATCACCAATTTCAGAATTGCCCCAATCTCATACACCTCCAGGAAAATCTACTTTACTGAGTGTAGAAGGGGAAAACCATGACATTCCTTGTCACGAATCTAGTCGCGAAAATGTGACACGCAAGGTCCTAAGTTACGTGCCACCTCTAGAAAACGTTGTAACTCCCACGCCGTCGGGGATTTACATCCCTTTCTAGGTCTAGATAACACACGACGATCTTGTCGACATTTAGCCTGCTTTTTAACGATAGGTTGTGTGCCTACCCATTCAGCCAATTATCATGTGAGATATATGTAAGGTCTACTCGAAATGCCAAATTTAGGATGAGGACTGTCTGTATTTTAATATTCGGTTCTAGTAATTATTTTATGAGGTTACTAGCATCCTCGTGTATTAGGTATGGGTAACTCCTACTGAATACCTATCCTCTCAGGTAGGTATAAACGGATAATTGGTTTGATTTTTGCATTTAATTTAAAGAGGCTGCCTACCTCTCGAAAGGGACCTGTTGAAAAAAGTTGTTCGGTTGGTAGTTTTATCTCGGAGATTACCATCTCCCTCTTTCGACTTTAGATTTGTTTTTGTGCATCCCAATTCGTAACTTAGAAAGTCAAACAATAGATGAAAAGTATTAAATTAGAAAGTCAAATAACAGAAGAAAAGTATTCATTCTGTTTTGTCTGGTTGCATCCGATCGCTTTCTATTTGGGCGGTCATACGCTAGCAAAACTTCCCCTTTGACTGACTGTACCTGCGTCTTGTCCTATATATGAAAAGGTCATCGGCCCGTCTCCCTTTTCCAGCTGGTAGATAGTCTGATTGACACATTCCCTTTCGAAACATTATTTGGACGACAGGGGTTGTAAACTTGGATGCTGTATCCGTCCTTTAAAAGGGACTTCTGTTGTTTAATAAATAATATAAAAAAAACTCACCCTGCTAGTCACCTCCAAATCCTAGTGTGAAGCTTACCTGGTTACACACTATATAGCTAAATCAGTTTAATTTTCGGTCTCCTCCCTACCGGCATTCCATTACATTAATCATTTTCTCCTTTTAAGTCCTTGTAATTTGTTCCATTTTGGTCCTCTCCCTACGACTTTAAAAGGGTAATTAAATATTCCTGTAAATAAAATTGTACCTCCCTAATCTGTCAGGATTCGAACCCACAGTTAACGATATATTTGTTTCTCTGGTTTTCGGTCTCCGTGGATAAATTCCATCTCGCCAAATCAATAACCTAGCCCGATTAAACACTTCCCGCCTTTAAGTACGTTCACTCTGTTTTAAAAACGCAATCATTATTTTTATTATTTTCATGTTTTTAAGACAAGCAATCTAGTTCGAACTGTATACGAAATCACGTTTAAATCAACACAACTTTATAACACAATCGCGATTGCACAACACCTGGCGCCCCTCAGGTGGGTTTTTACAAAACGGCGCTCTACAAATTATCCAATTATTATTATTGTCATTATTATTAATTGTTTTCTCACTGAGTCCAACCACTTTCACTTCACACAAAAACCGTTCCAATAATATTTCACTTTAATTCAAAAACCAACAAAGCTTTCTAACGCCATCTGAATTCACTAATTCACTGCAATTTCAAACAACACTTCTCATTTGTATCGATTTCACGGAGCTGTCAACGTACTCAAGTTCAAAACCTCCCTGACTGTACCTGCGCCCTGTCCCGTGTGAATGTGTTTACTCCAGGCCTGTCTGTCAATAAATCTTCCGTCGTTGTCTAAACAAAAAATTTTTTTTGAGCACGTTCGTTTATTATTTTTCGTTTATTTATTTTCGTGATTATTCAAACCATCACAGCGTAACGAGTAAGATCAAGAAAGGGACGCTTAGATGGTTTTTGCATGTAGAGCAAATGAGCTAAGAAAGGAGTGTAAGGAAAATATATGATGCAAATGTGAATGGTAGCAGAAGTCGGGGACGTCCGAGGAAGACATGACACGACAAAGTGAATCAGATACTTGAGTCGGTCCATGTCAAGAGTAAGAATAATAGAAGAGTACTAGCAGTTTCGAACCCGATCCGCGGGTTTTTGCTGCTAGGCCCTGCAGGCGGCACTTGGTTGGGCTGCGCCCAGTTTAAGTGATACTTACAACAGTTACATTTAATAGATAGATATTAGGTCATTCACAGAGAGAAGGTGAGTATATATTGTTAAAACACGGAACAGGAAGGAGTTTATGAATAATAACGTGCTCAATTTAGGCATAATAAGAATTTACAGTTATTGATATTGATTAGAGGGTAATTGTGCGATGAGATTAGCAGTCAGTTTGATTAAAAGGTGTTAATTTTACTCTAACTGATGGTAATTCTTTACCTACAACTGTTACAGTATCTAATAAAGTTTAAAGTTAGATTATTAAAATAAAGCGTCCCTGAGGTGAGGCGTTATGCAAATTGCCCAATAAATAAATAAATATAATGTTTGAATTTTACTGTGCACATATGCATTGATATACATTACAACGGAAATAGATAAAACAATGTTATCTGACTAAATTTTATTTTATTAAAAAACAAATAACTTTGTTAACATCAGTTTATTATATACCAATACGTGTTTATTTATACACCGAAGTCAAAAATTAAATACAGATTACAATTGGAAAGAACAAGTGGAAGGAGAGGGGTGGGGTAGGAATAGACTGGGTTTATAAGAATTAGGAATTACAATATCGTTACACGGGAAAGACCAGTTAAGTGGGAAAATATTTAAAAGAGTGTTTATAAAAAACAAATCTTGTTAATTATATCTGCTTTTATATTAACATTTTTTTTAATTTCTAAAATTTCAAAATTATTTACTTGCGATGCTTTATATCTTGTGTGAAGTATTTTAAGACCTGAAAAAACAAATACCTTATAACCATAAAACAATATATTCATAAAACAAATAGCATTTAATAACGGTTATTCTAATAAATTGAAGGTTGAAATACTAAATAAAAAAATTAAACACATTCTCTTCAAATGGTATATTTATCCTATTTCTAAAAATAGAAATAAACAATGACGTAGAATTCTATTTGTGGATAACGATACTTCTAAAATTATATATAAAAACATTCCTGGTACTATTCAACCGGCGTTTTACACTAATAACAAAATAAAGAAATATTTTCTTAGTAATAAAGATATCGAAAATCAAACAAAAAATCAGGAATATATATAACCTCAATTGGGATGATTGTAATTTCTTTTACAAAGGTAGAACCAATGGAAACTTTGAAGTCAGAACTAAACAACATCTCAGGGCTCTAAATGGAAATAGTGAATCTGAGTTTGCAAATCATCTTTTGAATAATGATCACACTTTCGATAAAAATTCAGGTCTTAAAATACTTTACTCAGGATATAAAGCATCGCAAATAAATAATTTTGAAATTTTAGAAATTAGAAAACATGTCAATATAAAATCACATATAATTAATAAGCAAAAAAAATTATAAACCCAATTTTAAATATTTTCCCCCTCAAATGGTCATTCCCGTCTAACGATATTGTTATTCTTAATTCTGATAAACTCCGCCCACTCGCACCCCTCCCCCTCCTTCCACTTCTTCTTTCCAATTTTAATCTATCTTTAATTTTTGACTTCAGTGACTCCTGGTGAGGTGAGTTTCGTTCATGAAACATTTAGAGGTTGTATATAATAAAGTGATGTAAACAAATTTATTAGTATTTTAATAAAATAAATAATGCCATCACAAAATAATAAGCTTCCAGGAGAAATCTTCTTATTAAACGATTGTTAATGGTCAAGCAATTTTTAAAAACTATGTGTACTGCATATTTAAATATTCGCTGCAGTCATTTGGTTCGTTCTTTATACCGCCAGAGGTGTGCTTTGTCGGCCATTTCCGCCGTGAGTATCGGCCATATTTAAACCGAAATGTAACTTACGGTTGGTTAAAATTGAGGGCCAGAGTGGTATTTTTTGCCTGCAGACCCCCTTTGCGGAATTTACCCGAAGCAAACAATTTGAGTTTGACCAATCAAAGGGCCTACACATCAGACGATCGCGTAATAATACCATCAGATGTATGAGATGTGAATGAGGCAAGGAGTGTTTGCCAAGACCAAGTTGTTTGGCGGTCCGTCCTCTCTGCCTAACATTTCGGGGAAACGGCGTGGTGGTTAGTAAGTCAGTTAGTTAATGACAAACATTCTTTGAATTCTTCATACCTACCTGATTAAATCTATATTTTGTGGGTATTTAATTCACGTTACCCCTAACATCCAGTTTGTAGTTTAGTTAATAAAAGAGATAATACCTAAAAAAACATTTCAATATAGGTAAGATACCTTTTCTGCGTGGTGAATGTTCAAAATTTTGGGTATTTATTTTACAAACTTATTATGATTATTCTACTTCTGCAGAAATTAACCCTTAAGTTAAGTACAAAAACCAAGTTTGTAATGAAGAAAAAAATTAAAAACC